>NW_012151274.1:858382-859730 GCF_000956105.1 Propithecus coquereli | reverse complement strand
GAAATGTATTTAAATGTGTATTGGTAGCTTTTGCACCAAAAATCTTGCTTTCCTATTTGAGACCAGCAAACTGGGAACCTGGAGGACTTCAGTCTGATTATTTACCTTCTTTCCTAGTTTTATTTTATTTTTCTAAATCTATACAATAATAGTGAACTATTGTCACTTTACTGAAGGCAAGGATTAACTAAATTAAAAGCCCACCAATAAGCTTTATTGAATCCTTCGTCTCTGGTTTCTGATACTGATGTTGCAAAAGGTCTTTGGAAAATGTTGGTAGAGTATCTTGTGGGGAAAGTTCAGATTCAGCCATGTCTCCTCCCCCTAAGAAGCAGATGGAGAGAACTTTCAAAAAGATGACGGAAAATACTAGCTTACTCTCCTGGTGCCATACAGGACAGTGTGCCTGGGTGATGGGAACAACAACAGGGTTTGGGGCCCTTGAAATTCCTCATTATGCACAACAGCTTTCTGATCAGTGTTAGCCACCATGTGAAGAGGAGTTGTCAGCAGCTTCCAAAATTTACAAGCTGGCGAAACCAAGCTGAAAAGGCTCCTAGAGAATTAGGCGAAGGCCTTGCAATGGGACGTCAGGGAATCTTTGTTGTCAGTTTTGTAATGTTTGTTGCCAGTTTATAGTTCCACTTGCAGATTCCAAGGTGATCCTCACTTTATGAGACTATAAATGTTAAGTGTCTCAGTCTTTGATATGGCCACCTGGAGTCATTGACAATGCTATTATAGTGGAGAACTGCAGGCCATAAAAGCATCCTGCTTCTCCGATTCCTTCAGCCAGCCCGTAATGTTTATTTAAGGCACACTGAGAAACAATATTGTGAGAGTTACAGAAAGAACAGATATGACACATCCCTTGAAAAGCTTAAAGTTACAAAAGGAAAGCTTCTTATAAACATGTCACAGATGCTCCCATTCATGTTTAGTCTTATAAATACAATTAAATAAGCTGCTAAAATAAACTTAATAGTGGAAGCTAATTAAAGAGGCTGAAGAACACAATAGGAGTTGATTCAACTGCAGGCTTTACCAACACGTTGAAGGCATTCATATTTAATAAAAACACTTTGTACATTTTATTTTTATAAAATCCTCTATTCTCTATCTGGATTGTGTTATTTATATTAGTATATTTATACACTAAAGTCGGTTTGGGAAAGAAAAATATAAACATGACCTACGAGCAATACATTTATTTTTGTTCTGTGTACTGGTAATTTTTATTGCATTTTCTAAGACTATTTATCATATGTATTCATTTCCTATGAAATAGCTTTATTCTTTTACATTTACTTTCAAGAATCTAGCAAAAAAGAAAAAAAAAATCATCACT
>NW_012151274.1:853997-858287 GCF_000956105.1 Propithecus coquereli | reverse complement strand
CTGTCTCAAAAAAATATGTGTACATGGCAGAAAAGCATGTCAATAAAATATACATTCTATATAAAAGTAAACAATTGAACAAATCAACTTCCCTCTGTCTTCATACATGAGAACTTGTGCCATAATTAACTTCCTTTTCTTCAGTTAGATTTCACCATCGGTTTTAAATGAAACTAGTTGTTTATAAATTCACCACATTGTCCTTATGCTACATATTAACTGAAGGAAAGCAGAGTAGCAACTTCCTTGTTGAATGGAGTATCTGCCCATTTTGATAAATACATCTTCTTTAACATTTGCAAAATATAAATTCTATACCATCTACTGCTCTTCAACACATCTTAGATTATAGATCTTAACAGGTATCATTCTATCACCCCTCATTGACTAGATCTCACATGCCTTACTTCTCTTCCGCTGTTTCTGCAAATTCTTGAATTTCATAGCTCTGAGATTTAAAAAGAGGACAAAAATATAAAAATGAACAAAAAACACAATCTCACAATCACGTCTCCACATTCTTTTGCCACTTTAAGGTCTGGATTTTCGTTTTTCTTTTCATTTTGTCCCCTACTTTTCTGTCCCTTTGTTTCACCAAGCTATAATTGTCTGCCCAGTGAAGATTACATTTTATATCTCAGATCAGGAAATGTGTGGAAGGAAACGCAGAAGTTATAAATAGCATGATTTGAATGTTTTATTCAATACTTAAATAGGCAGCATTGTTAACAACACTGATAGACAATAGGACTGAATACAAGAGCTATCCAAAAAGGGAGTGTTTGTCCCTGCAAAATAGTAAGATGCTAGGCCATGGAAATATTCAAAGTTGAAAGTTTCACAAGGCAGCTTCCATTTAGTCAAAAAAACTTTGCTTGCTGACTTCAAGTTTTATATTACTGTAAAATCTATGATGTACACTAAAGCAGAGGAAGAGGAAGGGAAGCAGCACATACTGATTCTTACCCTTGGAGGGGAACTATGCTGATGCTGGGAGATGTGTCTTATTGTTATCCAAATTGTTCAGGTGGGAAATTTCCTAAAGTAATGCAAATTTTTAAAGTTAGAGTTCTGACTTAACTGAGATATGGTGAACTGTAAGACCACGAACTGAAGAGAATTAATATATAGTTAACCAAATATATGCATGTATGTGGCATATAGGTAGAATTTATCAATTATATTTTAGTCAACAGGATAAAA
Organism: Propithecus coquereli; assembly: GCF_000956105.1. NCBI lineage: Eukaryota > Metazoa > Chordata > Mammalia > Primates > Indriidae > Propithecus > Propithecus coquereli. The sequence goes on along the minus strand of NW_012151274.1, from coordinate 857,084 downwards.
TGTCAAATTTTATAGAAAGAGACTCAAAATAATAATTATAGCAATCACTATTGAATATTATGAATGTTTATAATATGCTAGAAACTCTTTTATCTCCCTACTTTATTTCATCATCAAAGGAGCCTTATAAAAAAGGCACCAGTATTTTTCTCTGTTTTACAGGTGGAGGCTGTGTCAGGATGTCACAGAAAGGTCAAGATCATACAACTAGAAGCTGTCAAGGAGAAAGTAGGAACCTCCAGAATCCCTGCCCAAACCATTATGCACACAGCACTAAGAGAATTTACACAAAATAAGTCTGATTAGGAAATTAATAGAAAGTAGTAAATTCACTTTTTATCCAACTTTAATCATGGTAAGATGATAGAGTCAACTGAGAGAAGATGTTTAAATAACACGTTTGCTTCATTCTTCTTTTAATTCTCAAAATTTAAATGATATCTAAATGCTATTTTCCACTCTTCTCTACATAAAAGAAGTTTCTACTTACACATAAAAAGAAAGTGGAGGTGGCTATCCTGACAAAAGGAGTACAAAACAATTTTAATTTGATGATTTTGATGAAGCTGAATTATTTCCTCACTGAACTTAAATATGAAGAGAAGCAGTTGCTTCCTGAGGGGGGAAAAAAATACATACAAAAAAATCCCAAACAAACAAAATAAACAGCAACAAGAACAAAAAAGTGACTGTGTTAGATAAATTGAGATATTAAATAAGGCCATATGAAATGTATTTAAATGTGTATTGGTAGCTTTTGCACCAAAAATCTTGCTTTCCTATTTGAGACCAGCAAACTGGGAACCTGGAGGACTTCAGTCTGATTATTTACCTTCTTTCCTAGTTTTATTTTATTTTTCTAAATCTATACAATAATAGTGAACTATTGTCACTTTACTGAAGGCAAGGATTAACTAAATTAAAAGCCCACCAATAAGCTTTATTGAATCCTTCGTCTCTGGTTTCTGATACTGATGTTGCAAAAGGTCTTTGGAAAATGTTGGTAGAGTATCTTGTGGGGAAAGTTCAGATTCAGCCATGTCTCCTCCCCCTAAGAAGCAGATGGAGAGAACTTTCAAAAAGATGACGGAAAATACTAGCTTACTCTCCTGGTGCCATACAGGACAGTGTGCCTGGGTGATGGGAACAACAACAGGGTTTGGGGCCCTTGAAATTCCTCATTATGCACAACAGCTTTCTGATCAGTGTTAGCCACCATGTGAAGAGGAGTTGTCAGCAGCTTCCAAAATTTACAAGCTGGCGAAACCAAGCTGAAAAGGCTCCTAGAGAATTAGGCGAAGGCCTTGCAATGGGACGTCAGGGAATCTTTGTTGTCAGTTTTGTAATGTTTGTTGCCAGTTTATAGTTCCACTTGCAGATTCCAAGGTGATCCTCACTTTATGAGACTATAAATGTTAAGTGTCTCAGTCTTTGATATGGCCACCTGGAGTCATTGACAATGGTATTATAGTGGAGAACTGCAGGCCATAAAAGCATCCTGCTTCTCCGATTCCTTCAGCCAGCCCGTAATGTTTATTTAAGGCACACTGAGAAACAATATTGTGAGAGTTACAGAAAGAACAGATATGACACATCCCTTGAAAAGCTTAAAGTTACAAAAGGAAAGCTTCTTATAAACATGTCACAGATGCTCCCATTCATGTTTAGTCTTATAAATACAATTAAATAAGCTGCTAAAATAAACTTAATAGTGGAAGCTAATTAAAGAGGCTGAAGAACACAATAGGAGTTGATTCAACTGCAGGCTTTACCAACACGTTGAAGGCATTCATATTTAATAAAAACACTTTGTACATTTTATTTTTATAAAATCCTCTATTCTCTATCTGGATTGTGTTATTTATATTAGTATATTTATACACTAAAGTCGGTTTGGGAAAGAAAAATATAAACATGACCTACGAGCAATACATTTATTTTTGTTCTGTGTACTGGTAATTTTTATTGCATTTTCTAAGACTATTTATCATATGTATTCATTTCCTATGAAATAGCTTTATTCTTTTACATTTACTTTCAAGAATCTAGCAAAAAAAAAAAAAAAATCATCACTGCTGACCCTACCACCATGGTCCTTGGTACACTCATATACTTGGCTTTCATTTATGATTTAAACTTTAATAGAACAATAGTTTAATTTTTTTCCCTCAATTAAGCAATAGTATAAACATATATACATAAAAGTTAACTCAGAATTTATGTGGCGATTATAAGCCAATTATATATTCAGCCTCACCATTGAGAGGGTATAAGCATAAACATTCACTTTAGAAGACCAATTGTTTATCTTAATAATGGGACATAGATAATATGTGATCTTAATTTCTAAATATCTTGAAAGCTCCTTTATCCATAATTATACTCACTTATGTTCAATTAATACTATTATATTCTAGATCATATTCTGCTGTGTACTAAGATGTTTTGAATGAAAGAGATCCATAGGAAACTTAAGAACTAATTTCAAACCAATGATATCAGCCAATTCCCAGGAAAAGATTTTGTGGAAGGCAAGAGAAAGAGTCACTGAGTGGTAATTGCACACTGTGCTTAATTCCCATCTAGAAACCTGCATTAATAATCAGTAAGATATAGCTCCAAATGCTAAATACATATAGTTTTACACTGATTAATATCTTTTTCATTTTTATTTAAGAATATTACAGGAGTACAAATGTTTTGGTTACATAGATTGCTTTTGTACTGCTTGGGACAAAGTTATAAGTGTACATTGTACCCATTAGGTATGATTTTGCCCATCTCCCCTTCCCCTCTCTCACCTGCTTGATTTCAGTTGAGTTTTACTTCCTACTGTGCACTTGAGTGCCGTTCGGTCAGTTCCAATTTAGTAGTGAGTACATGTGGTGTTTGTTTTTACATTCTTGTGATATTTCACTTAGGAGAATGGTGTCCAGTTCCACCCAGGTTGTTGAAAAAGGTATTAATTCATTTTTGATAGCCAAGTTGGTACTTCGTGGTGTACATATACCACATTTTATTAATCCACTCATGAATTGATGGGCACTTGGGTTGATTCTACATCTTTGCAATTGTGAATTGTGCTGC
>NW_012151274.1:850859-853322 GCF_000956105.1 Propithecus coquereli | reverse complement strand
TACCTTACATCTTTGAAACAATAGAGGCATTCACCAGTGAATTGAGAATTAGAGAAGCATAGGTTTCCTTAACATCAATGAGCATAAGGGCTTAGTCAGTTAAAATATATTTACTGATCATTCAAAGAGCCCATAAAGCTGAAGGAGAAGAAAATGTGTGTATCCTGAAAGGATATAAGTCTTGATCTCAGGGAGTTTGCAATCCATTGGAATGAAAATGGATATGGATAAATATAAAATCAATATAAACAGGATGTTTCTGGAATTATATTTTCATTGTGTATGTTTTTCAGAAATTAATTCTCAATACACAAAAGCCTCCTTGGAGGCAACTCATCTCCCTTCCACTTACAAACTTTCTCCCTCTGCCCCCTCACACTTCATGCTCTAAGCATACGGAACCAGAACTTATTCCCTTACCGCTTTGGATCTATGCACTTGACAGTAGGCCAAAATATACCTGAGTTAATGCACTGGATTGCAAATTTACTAAATATCAATTTAATCAAATGATTTATTCAATAAAATTATAAAACTCACTAAATATACATCCATAGACCTGATATATTCATATTAACGGATGATATTCCTTAAAACAAGTTTTGGTAATAGACAAGTTTGGCAAATTGATATTTTGGTGAATTGCCTTTTTGACAAACTGATCTTTTTGACAATTGATCATAATCAAATGGACTCAGATCCTGAATTTATCACTCCCTATGTGGTTTTCTCCAACTTTTTTCATCTGGCCAACTCCTATTTATCTTTTAATGGATAGCTTATTTCTCATTTGCTTTTCCAAGATAGCTCTTCCAAGTCCCCAAAAACTTCTTTTATGGGCACTTGTGCTTACAGCTGAAGAACTGATTTCAGTAGAATGAAAGTGTTTGCAGAATTATTCGTGAAGCTCAGTAGATTGTAAATATCTTGAAGTAGGTACAGTATCTTACTCATCATTATACTTGTAGTGCACTCTAGAGATTCAATAGAGCATTTGATGAATGAATATTTCTCAACATTCAAATGACAGACTGGAAAATCAAATAAATGTCCTAAGTAAATGTCAGTAGCCACTTTTCTTACCCTGGTTTCCCTTTTTTTTCCAGAAAATCTGGTTCCCTGAGCCCTCTTAAATGGGCAATGGATCACATAACCTCACCCTGAAGATCACACACGTCATTTGTGTCATGAATGGTTAGCTAGCCCAAACAGAGATAATCAAATTCTCTTACATTAGCATTTGGAATTTAGAGTGTCAGAGACTAGACTCGGAGTTTCATTTGGGTGGTTGAACTAGGAGGTGATATAGAGAAGGGGCAACTCTATCTATGTGATCTTCCCATGTGTGATAAAAGAAATCAGATCTATGTAGAAAACAAGTAGAATTCTGCCTTGGTGCAGAAAGAAACAGAGGGAAAGACCAGGAGAGAGGGTAGGAAAACAGGAGGATGATGAAAGATAGTGGGGCAGAGAGTGAGAGAGGGTAAAAAAGGTCCTAATGTTTCCTGCGTGTCTTATATTTCTTGGGTACACTCTGATTGGGACTTTACTGAATTTCCTGTACTACAGTCTATAGATTATCCTATATTTCAATAAATTCCTCCTCTCCCTTTTTCTTTCTAAATCTAGTTTGACTGTGTTTTTAATTCAACCAAATGATCCCCAGCTTTGACAGTAGATGCTTAAGCACATGTCCCATCTAGAATTTTCTCCCAATTTTTTCTGCCTTGCAAATAATCTCTGGATTCAAGTGATTATAACTACACAAATGGTAATTTTCTAAGATACCATGGCAATAGACAAGGAGTAGTACTTTTTCAGCATCACTATATCTCTGTTTATTTTTCACAAACCTCTATTTTCTTCTGCAAATATAAAAATGTTTGGCAGTTTCTTGCTCAGCTATTTTCAGTGGAGTGCAAAGGCCTGAGGATGAGCAAGTTAAGGCAGGTGGAAGGGAAGGTGGATCCTCAACTGCTGCGTCCTCCCACCTACTCGCCAGGGCTCAGCCTCTGCTCTACCCATCTATCAATCCTTGCTCCACAAAAGGACAAAAACAATAGCAAAGCTTTTAGGCTTAAATCTTTTCATGCCATCTTGCTATATTTCTGTATGTATATGTCTATCTGCAGTGGTTTTCAAATCAAGAAGATTGGACAGCAAGAGAAATTGATTAGCCCAGATCAAGTGGCTCTGATCCACCTGTTATAATGTAATAAACTGTTGATCTTTCGGAAGCACATTAGTGATGTTTCACTTAAGAGATTCTTTTTCCTCAGAACTAATATGTCTCTAAAATGTCAGGCTTTATTCTCTCACCATTAAACAAATCAGACTTAATATGTTTCTCCTTTCAAGTGACTATTTTAAATAAATCAAAAGGCCCATTCCTGATGTCAATATAAAGATGATTTACGTGGGAAATGTAAAGGCAAATAAAAGCTCATCTTAGGGTTAAGTAAT
>NW_012151274.1:849344-850809 GCF_000956105.1 Propithecus coquereli | reverse complement strand
TTTTTGTCTTTACTTTTTAAAAGATACTTGGGTGTGATTTTCGTTGAATTTATCCTGCTTGGTGGTTTTGCATTTGTGATTTCACATCTTTTGTCAGCAGTAGAAAATTCTTGGACAGTGTTTCTTTAACTATTACTTCAACTCAAGGCTCCCACTCCTCCTCTTCTAGGACTATTATTACAAATACATTAGAACTATTCATGATGAAACATACATCTCTATCTTTTTTTTCTTCCTGTATTTTCACACTTTTGTTTCCTAACAGTGCTTTAGTCTAAATATTTCTACTGAGTTGTGTTATAGTTCACAAAACCTCTCCAGCTTTGACTAATTGGCTATTCTACCCATCTATTAAGCTCTTAATGTTGTATATTTCAGGTCTAAAATTTGATTTTGACTTATTTGGTCAAACTTATGGAAAATATAGATAAAATTTATAAGGACTCCAGAAGATGCTTGTCTGCTCCAGAGAGGATTACTTTTCTTCTGGCCTTCAGCTAGAATTGGGGCAGATTCTGTTGATTCAATCAGAGAGTGAGACATTTAGAGAGTGGGCTTTTGGGCACTTACTCCTAGGGTGCAGGTATTCAGGAGTTTCAGATGAAAATCTGGAGATCTATCCAAGTTTTTTCTCCATACTACAAAATCTAACACTATTCTCCCCAGCTCCATTAGTCTGCCAGAAACTCTCCTTAAAATTCCCACTTCTTTGCATGTGCATTCTGTTCAGACTCTGTGACACATGACTCCACACCATTTAAGAATAGACAAATGTCTTGATGAACAAAAGCTGTATAAAATATCTCTCTTACTTCCTTTTATTTTCCTTTTGTCTGGCATCTGGCCTTCAAAAGTCTTGTCTTCCTTTATTGCGTTCAGATTTCAAACAGGTTTTTGTTGTTATTTTATGTAGCTTTCATAGTTGTGTTTGGAGGGATGATTGGCTTCATAGAAACCACTCTGTTATAGTCAGAAGTGGATATCCTCTTTTATGTTCTACCCTACTGATTTATGTGTTGCTTTTCAACAAGTATCTATTCATGAATTACGTGTACAAAATTTATAAAGGAAAGAAAAAGTTTAATAATCCAGATTAAAAGGCTATAGAACAGACACAGAAATTATGCATAGAATCATGTGGATATGAAAATATTTAAGCAATGATACAGAAAAGAGGACCAAAATAAATAATTCCTAATAGCTGGAATTGGTAGGTTCACCTAGTAAATTTAAAGTTAGGTTAAGTTTAAAGATAGAGATTTTATATTTAGAAAGAAGACAAAAACCAAAACTCTCAGTCTGTGGTGCTGAGACAACCACTGATATTTGCAGCAAAGACATATTAAGTTTGCTTTGTGAAAGGACTTTTGATGAGAGATAGCTTCAGGATAATTAATGATCTGGTACTAAGCATATTGTGGGAGAGAGCTCTAAGTCTTTTATACATAGGGAATAATCGATGAGC
>NW_012151274.1:823664-837959 GCF_000956105.1 Propithecus coquereli | reverse complement strand
TACAAGGTACTGGGTTAAAATGCACATCCAAATTAATTCCATTAACTGAGGTAAAGAGAACATAAAATGTGTTAATTCAAAACCAGTGAAGGACTGTTTGAACATAATGGTTACAGTGCATTTATTTGGAGGTGATGAATAAGATGCTTTTTTAGCCTCTGCTGAATAAAATGCAGATTAATCTGTGGAAGTTTATAAGTCACATTCCTTTGAGAAAATTCCTTTCATATGGAAAGGACATTTTTTCAAGGAAAAGACATAATTATGGCAAATTAGTCACATGATAATGTAATTGGTAAATTATAATAATGTAATAGTTTGGCTTAGAAATCTAAGGGATGGTTGACAAATACTTTCTCTAAAAGGCCAGATAAGCTTTGTGGGCCACATACAATCTCTGTTGCATATTCTTTGTCTTTTATTTATTTGTTTACAACTCTTTAAAAATGTTAGAAGCAATTCTAATCTCACTGGCAGTACAAAAACAAGCTGCGGACCAGATTTTTCCAGTGGGCTGAAGTTTGTTGATCTAAAGCAAAGGATGACTGGGTTGTCACATAAACAGATGGGATTTCCCTCTAGAAGCCGAACACTTGCTTGTGGTTTTCTCACATGCATGTTGACTCCTAATTGAGCAAATATTAATGTATGGCCTATCACTAACATAGGACTGAACAGATACTGTAGAAATCAGAGTGAATCAGACGTAGATCCAAGATGCAAAGTTAAAAAAATATTTTAACATACCCATTAAACTATAGCACAAGGTAGAAAGTGATAAATGCCATCAGAAAACCTCAGGTCATTGATGCTAGAAATATATTGTTTATTAGGTTACTATAAATCCAAAAGTCTCAGAGGACAAATTTTCCATGGAACAATTCTGGTCTTCAGTAAGAAATATCTTACCAGCATACCAGAGATGAGAAGTTTCAGGGAGATTAACATTAACTAAAATCGTAAGAGACTGATTAAAGTCTCAAGTCTCAAATATATATCTTTGTGACCTGTGTATTCTCTCCTTCTCAGGCAGATTTACACGGGAAGTCACTTATGAAGTGAAAGTTGCTTGGCTGCTATGGAATTAGAGCCAGAGATGTTAGTTTCTTAAGTCAGGTTTTTCAATTATTAAGGGCCCATTCATCCCACTTGGGGTACATCTGATATAGGTAAAGACTGGACAGCTCTGACATGGGTCAGAGCAACCCTCTCTTGAACAATGCTGAGGAACTGCTGCCAATTATGCTTCTAAAACTTAGCCATAGCTGTAGAATATGTTCCCTGGCAAAAACACATTCCTACTAATTGACTCCTTCTCCCTTTATCTCCTCTGACTCATTTAGCCCTGTTAATCTTTAAATTTTAGATCATGTCCTCTGAAACAGATATTTCAGAAGAATCTAACTTTGATCATTTTTTTCTCTTTCCATTGCCAGATTATTTTTTTCTTATGTATAAGGAACATTTTATATTCATCAAATTTCATAATTTGATAAACATTTGTTTAAAAATTTAATAATTTAATGTATATAAATATTTATTCAGTTCACAGCTTGTGTCTCAGACTTTCATGGTTGCCTTGTCAACATTACCCTTGTCAATAAATTGCTGTGAGAACCCAAAATAGGGAAAGCCCCTTTCATCTTAAGTTGTTTAAGCTACAGGCAACATTTCATGATGGCAATGGTGCTGGAGCTAGGTCTTTAAAGACAAGTAGCATTCTTCATGGAGAGTTAGGAGGGAGGAGGGAGGGGTTTTAGGTAGAAGAAAATCTTGACCCAGATGTGAAAACACAAGGGAAATAAGTGGAAAAGAAACAATATTTCCTTTTGGTTGAAGAAAGTTCACAAAAGGGATAAGTGTGAAGTATGAGTTCAAAAAGTAGATTGGACTGTGTCGTGGAAAAGATTAAATACCATGTAGGAAAGACTGCTTGCAGTTTACAAGCACATTTCGTCTTCTAGGGCACACAGAGGGACTAAACCTTTTGGAATTAACCTAAAGGTAAAAGAGAACCATTAAAGAACAGTGCATTTGAAGGAGAGGGAGAGACCACTTAGAGTGCTATTGTAATATTCTTCAAGAGAATATACACTCCTATCCTCAAATTAGAGATTGTGAAATTAGAGATGAAGAAAATTCAGAAAATATTGCATAGGTAAAATCATGAGCAATCCTTCAACCTCCACATATAAGCTAACTTTAAATCATCTCTCCAGCTTTTTGCCATGCTTTTGTTAGTCTCTCCTCTTTCTTTCCAACATATCATTCTCTCCAAAATATACTCTGCATATTTGCCATAATATAGTGATATAGAATGTTATAAATCATGACATTTTCATCACAAAAAGCCTACAAATAAATAAGTATAATTGTGAATCTCCTTTAATTTCCTTAATATCTCTTAAAAACTGTATGGTTTTCAACATAGCCAGTTTATTCACCTTTGACTAAATTTATTCCTAGTATTTACTTTTATATATTTTTATAAAACGTATCTTTTTTTCATCCATTTCTAGCCAATAGAAATATAATCAATTTTTGAAAATTGACTTTGTATTCTGCAACTTTATCAATTCTAATAATTTATCTGAAGACCCCTTGGATTTAATATGTATACAATTATATCTGCAATAATGGCATTTTTATTTCTTAATGTCTTTTAATTTGTTACTAATTATTACATTTGCCAGTTGAACAGACTAGCTCCTTCAGTATAACGTTGAGCAGCAGCAGCAATACTGGAATCGTCTTTCTTGTTCCCTGCCTTCAGGTCCAGAAGGTTTTTCCCCATTCTTGACAGGCTCTGGACTCCAGTAATGGCTGAACATTATAGATTGTCTTTTCTCCTGGCACTCAGCACCATAAATTTTTACCAACTTGACAGTTGTTTACTGCCTTCAAGAAGATTTTTTAACATAGATTTTTGCCCAGATTTTCTATTTGTCCTTAACGTAAGGATCTGAGTTGTCTAGGAAGCCATTTCTAGAGGCCTCACCTTTTTCATTAAAAAGTACATTTTGTAGATTATTCCATGTTAGACCATAAAGATCTATCTCATTGTATTTATTCACACTGTAGAGATTACATGGCATATATACATCATAATCTAGCAATTCTTTTGATAGGCATTTCACTTGATCATTCTCAAAGCTTAAACTACAAGCAAGGCAAATCACTCGACATACTCAGTCAAATTCACTCTATGGTGATGATCGGGTACTTATTGTTGCTCTTTTCTGGCTGGGACAGACTTTTTTTTTGTTTCAAATATATTGGCAGTGACTGAGGAAATGTTATTCTTTGATAACTTGCAACAAATTCTGCAGAAACTTCTTTTTCAGTACCTTCCTAGGGGCATCTCTGATTTTTATTCTTTGTTTATATTTCTACCTCAGAGCTCCTTGCTTCTCTCCCCGCCCCTGTTCCATGTATTCATATGTACCCTGGTCAGGGGAATATGAATCAGCTAAGTGCTAGAATAGAAAAATTCATAGTGCGTTCTTTCCAATCCGCGTCTGAGTCAATCACTGATCATTTTGCCCTGACACTATGTTTCACAACGCATTCTCCAGGGAACTATCAGAAAAGACATGCTTGAATTTCATACAGTTATTTTATCTTTTAAGAGACTATTTGGCATCTTATTAATGAATGACATCCTTATTAAATCATATCAAAGATTCATAATCCCCATCTGAAACCCTTGGGACTAAATGTGCTTTGGTATTCAACATATTTCAGATGTCATCGAGGTAATAAGGTACCAACAGCATATATTCTACAACTCTCTCAACTCTTTCTAGAGCAATGGTTCATAATTAAACTCATTAATATTTCTACATCAAATGCATGGTTGTTTATATGGAGTGGAATAAATAAAGATTTTGAATAGTCTTGGTTCAGTTCAAGTAACAGTTTGCCACTGAGTGAGTTTTGGTAACAAACTGATGACAAACTTTCTGGTTTCAGAGACTTTCAGATTTTTGGAATTTTACCCTTTTCTCAAATTAGAAATCCGAGGAAGTCATTTTTTGATATGTTCTTCCTCTTTTCTCACAGTATTCAACATAATGGGTTAGTATCATTTTCTAATTAACTTTCAATTTCTTCTCTACTGCCACTGTCTTACTTAGACCTTTGTCTTTCTCACCTGGAAAGCTATGATTACTTTCTAACAGCTATTTCTAACTCTAATCTTCCCAATTTCAATAAGGATTTCACAGGAATAATTACAAAAGTGACCATCTAAAACTCTACTGCCAACATCATCTTTCGGTTTAAAACCACCAAGGAAAACTATCTCCTATGGGGTAAAAGTCCTTGATCATCCTGATCCTTCTTATTTTCTAGATTTCATCATTGTTGCTTTTTAATACACATATGATTCTCAAGTCATATCATTCCACTTTTAGTATAGAATTTTCCATGTACATCATACTGTGTTACATTGCTGGGTTTTCACATGTGCCACATGCTTCTGTATGGAATTCCACTTTCACTCTCAGTCACATACACTCTTACAGACTCATTCAATGTTCCATCCCCTGAAACCCTTATTCTTCTCTTTCCAACACATACCACCTCCACCATCATCGCTTTGACCAATTATTATTTTTTACTATGCTACTAGAGCTATTTGCAGGGTTTTCTTTAATAGATTTTATTTTTTAATAATTTTTGTTTTACTATCATAAGTATGACATATTTCTATTCCATAAAGACATTACTTGGAAAATTCTTTTCATTTTTTTTTTCATTTTCTCTTAGAAAGAATTGATTCTCACAAAGACAATTAAAGGAAATCTCTAGAAACAAAAATAAAGTCTCCTTTTATATCTATACATAATAGTTTAATTTCTTCCAGAACATTGCCACAATAGCATATAATCAGATCTAATGTATTTATTCACCATGCTCTCTAGTTGGAAGTAATGTATATATATATGTGTGTGTGTATGTATATGTGTGTATACATAAAAATATATATTTACACTTGTGTACACATATATTTATATATATACACAGAAACATACCTCATACGTACAGACACATGGATGCACACATATATAAATATAAAATATATGTGCATGCACTTAATGTATATATGGAATATTAGAATGATAAACTTTTTTTGTTTTCTACTTTTTTGTACAAGTAGGAAAACTGTCACGGTGAACCACATGTAGTCAATGCTCAGCTTCAACAATTATTAATTCATGGCCAATCACATTGCATCTATACCCCTGTGTAATACCTCACCCGCAACCTCATTTATTTTGAGGCAAATCTCAGACATCACATTTTGTTAATTAGTATGATAATCTATATGTGCATTAAAGTTTTACAAGCATTGCTAGGGAGTGTTCTTAAGACTGAAAATCTTTACTAATTTTCCAATGCACAAAGGCAATTTTGATAAAAGAAGCTTTAATTTCATTTTGCTTTATTTTATAGGGATTTCTAATCACTTTAGGGTTTTATGAGAAAATAGATTTCTTTGTAGCTGTGTGATTTTGATCTTTCTAATAAAAAAGACAACTCATTTTTTCTTCTTCACTGGTTAATATAGACATCCTAATGGTATACAGTCTGCGTGGCTGACAATAACTAAATTACAGAATATTCGTACAAAAAGCTGGTGGAAGAATTGAAAAAAATTTTAATTTAAATTTAATTCATATTTGTGTGGTTGATTCAATTTAAGCTTTGCCTTCTTTATTCATCAAAACTCTAAGATAGTCATAAAAAGGAATATCTCCATGACTGAGGAGCAGATATAAATGCCCTCAATGAATGTATAGAGAAACCATAGGTTTTCTAGGATCATTTTCAAAACTATGTATACAGAAGACTTCAATAACCACCCTCAATTCTGCTGACCGTAAAAACCACACATAGTTTTTGCTATCCAGCCCCAAACTAGAATTACTTGTAACCAAAGTACTTGTACCCCCATAATATCCTGAAATTTAAAAAAAAAGTCTTTATTTTTTTAAAAAAATATAAGTTCTGAGATCAAAGGTATCAAATTAAGGGACCTCAAAGGTAAAGGTCATTTCTTCATATATCTCTATAAGGGTAATGACAATAAGAAGTGAAACAGTCAGTTTTGAACTTGCTTTATCTCTGGACCCAAGCTGGGCTTGCATAATGAGAACTAGCAGGACAGTGGACTAGCTATGACACCTTAGGCAAGCCACTTCTTGCTCTGGAGCTCAGCATCTTCATCTGTTAATATAACGTGGGAATAACAACAACTCGCCTTCCCTGTTGTAAAAACTACATGAAAGAAAGGATATAAAAGTGCTTTTGCTAATTATAAAGCTTTAAGTAAAATGTGAATTTTTATTTATTGTTAGACAATTAGGGTATTCGACAATTTAGAGAGATTAAAGGATGGTAAAATTGCTCTGTACTGCTACCAAAATAAGACCCACAGGAGAGTTTTTAAAATAACAATGAAAATCTTGAGACCCCTAAAATCTTTTTTGCTGATAGTGTTCATCTAAATATTCAGTGTTGATATTACATAACTCAGTTAACACAATATATGTTTTTATTTTTTGTGCGGCTTTATTAAATCATTGATAATTATCCCTAGAGGCTTCCCCCATGCAACCATCCTTTTTCCAAACTTAGGTCAGTTAGATATGTCATTATTTCCATTTTTTAAGATATTAAGGATTTAGGTTTACCAATTTATAATTTCATATATAATATCATTTAAAGTTTTGAATATAAGAACAATGAAAAATTGTTTTGCAGTTCTCTAGTTTCTCATTATTCCTCTAATTTTAGAAGCAATTACTTAGACTTTAATTATTTAACATAAATGTGTTCAGCCCATCTTAAATCAAAGTGGGCTAATGAAAAGCAGATAAATAACAAGAAATTTAACATATTGTGCTTATTTCTTTTCCTTCAGGTTTTTTATGTCTGGCTTGTTTATTGGTAATTTCCACAGGTGTAGTCATGGCTTCTGACTGAGCTACTTTGAGCTACTATGTATATAATGTTAATAATGTAGGCTCTGAAATGAGACAAATCTTTATTTCTATACTATATCATTTACTTGCTGAATAGTATGACATTAAATACATTATTTTTCTGGGCCCCAAAATTCCTTATCTGTAAATTGGGGATATAAATAGTGATTGTATCATAAGATTGTTGTGAGAATTAAATAGTGATGCTTAAAAAGTATATGGCAGGCTTCCTGATCACTAGCAGAACATAATGTATTTAATAATAATAAATAGTGTTTACTGAAAGCATACTATATGGCAGCCACTATTCTTAACACTAAATATATTTTAATAATTTTAAATGAGTCAGATGCACAAGACAAAGAAACTAAGGTGTCCAAGAATGTGTCAATAAAAAATAAAGTGAATTAAAATTTTGAATGTTAAATTGAGTGTATGTAGCTTAATGATTTTGAATTATTATTTGTGAAAATTTAAGAGATGCTATACATTTTTCTGTAATTCCTAAAGAATTAATTCTTATAGGTTTATTTATTTTTTATTACATGCCAGTCTCATTAGAATGAAACCTTGCAAAGTTAGGGACCTTGCCTATTTTATTCACCATTATGCACCGTGTATCCCCAGCATTTAATACCTAGTTCATAGCGTAACTCCACAAATAGTTGTACCATGAATTAATGCATTTAAAAATAAAATCTTGTTTATCCCAAGTGTATGCAAGACACTGGCCTAAATATTTTGAGGCAATCAAAGATAAACTGGTCATGAATTTGACCCTTAAAAAAAGAATGAGAAAGGACATTCATAATGAGACAATAAGACACAGATATAAATAAATTTGATACAGGTAGACTTCAGAGGAAGGAATGTTATTTCAATCACTAAAAAGAGAAAATTTAACTGAAGTTCCTATTTATTTGTATTTTAACTCTTCTTTGTAGTAGCAATGTACTCACAAAGAGGCTGCTTAACTAGCTTAGTGTACCCCACAAACATATTTTATTTGGGTAAGTGTTTAAAATGTCTGAATTTAAATATCTATAGCTGAAGCTTTCTGATTTCACCTCAGGCTCTATCTCTCTATATTATAGTCATAACTTCAAGTCACTTCAAATGGTTTCACTACTGCTCTGACCTTGAAGACATGGTAGACACCCCACAGTGTCTATTAAACAAAGCTTTGCAGTGACTGGCAAAGGCTAATAAAGTGATAGCAGGCCTACAGAGAGCACAGTTAAGACACAGTGACACACAAGCTGGGTTCCCAAGCAAACACCACAGGGAAGGTAGAAAGGTGAGGAAGACTTCTGCCAGCAAGTCATGGCAAGATCCAATCAAAGTTGAGCTATTCCTGTTGAAGTGATCCCATTACTATTCACAGACAGGTGAAGCTTAGCACCCTGGCTCCAGAAGGTTGAAGTTCTACCAAATCAGCAGCTCAGCCCAAATTGCTGAGACCTGCTCCCTCTGAGGGGCACCACAGACCCACTCTGGGAGCCACCTGTATACCTCCATTCACAAGAGTTTGACTATAAGTTTTGTTTGTCACCAACCAGAAATATGTATTTCTATGTCTTCTTGTGTTCTAGAGGAATAAAATATATAATCAGAATATCTGATTTCTAAAAATACACCATGTTTCCACTGTTCTCATTCTCAAAAAGTCTGATAAATCTCTAATTATGTTAACAATGGACATGTATTTACAATCACAGATAAAATTATGTTCAGAAAGCTTTGTGTCCCACTTTTACATCTCTAAATTTCTGACAGTGTGTAGTAATCATTTGCTCTCTTTATTTTCCTTCTTATCTGCAAAAATAATCCTAATTGTGTCTCATATGCCTTTAGGAAAAGACGACACATGTAGACTGGAATTCAGTATTAGAGTACATGGCATTCACTGTTGGTGCCCCATCCATATCCGTCCACCCTTGCTACTTAGCTGTGCAGCAGCCTGAAGTTCACCTGCCAGAGCATGCATTTCTTGCCTGAGGTTCTCTTGCAATCCCAGCACACCCTGCACCTATATAAAGGGTCAGACATGCCAGATAATTAAATCTACCTTCCCTACTGAAAGCAACTTACAACTAGTGGCTGATGGAGGTTGATATATAAATATCTTAGCCCACTTGCCCTTAGTATGGATGAGTATGGGGTTAGGTGTGTGGGGACGTAATACTGAGGTATGTAAGGTATGTGCTCTATATTGACTCCCAGGGTTTCTACAGTGGCATCAAGAAACAATTGCCCACTGTGGTAGCTGCATGATAACACATCTGAAGGCTGCTTTTCCTTCCCTATCTCACTTTCCAATTTCTTTACTAGATTTTTCTGGATTCGACATCCAAATAAACTACTCAACCTCAAATTTTTGTCACAGAGGCTAAATCTCAGCAAACCCAAACCAAGAGGGATTAATGTCAAATTCTCACACTCATCTCAGATGTCATAAGCATTTATATGTTAAAGGTATCCAAATGTGATCTTCTTAATATTTATCTAATGATCTTTGCCATTAATACTAACAAGTTCAATATGTTTAGTTTAGCTGAAAGGACTCGTGCATATACAACTTTTTTCAGTAGTTTATGTTGTATCTCAAGAGCATAGGAAGAGTTCTCCAAGCTACTCCCTCAACCTTAACCCACCTCTGATTCCCATTGATATTAAGACCCCACTGGCTCCTTCTATATGCACAGTATTGTACCTTCACTGCAGGACTCAACATGAAAAGAAACTATAAGTGGAATAGAATCTTATCTCTTCCAAAGTAAATGGAACTAAAAAAAAAAAGTTAGCTAAGTACTGGTCATTTTGTATCGATGTTCCCTTTTCCAAGTTTGATCCTATAGAAAGAAAAAAACACCCTCAATTCCTTTTTTAAGAGTATTCACTTTTACCACAGCTGGACACAAAAATTATAAGCAAGCTCTCAGCAGCGATAAAGGAGCTTGAAAGCAAGGGGCCTCAGCACGACAGGCCGGTGAAATCTTAGAACCATAAACAGACAATGGGAAGGAATGCCATTTGAGAAAGCTATACAGCACAAGCAAAGAGAGCTCAGCGGAAAATAGCTAAAGACTCCCTGATCTCTAGAAGATTATTGTTTTATACAGCCTTCAAAAGTTATCTTCCAAAGCTCAGCTGTTTTGTTCTTCCATCTATAAGTGAGAAAACACTTCTAAATTGTGAAAACAGTAACCTTGCCAGCACACATGTAATAATTATTTTTTGATTGTTTAAGAATCTGTGATTAAAGTTACCAGGCAGAAATGCACTTAATTTGTTTATGATGTGTTTTGCTATTATTTTCTTTCCCTAGGCAAGCTTTTGACACTTGTCTCTTTTGAAGTCTAGGTCACCCATCTATAGCATCCTCTCCACATACTTATCAGTCATGTTTTTATTTTCATTACACTCTTTCACCTTCTTCACTTGTCTTGCTTTTCCCTCTACCTTATCATCTGTCAGTCAATTATATGACATTAGTTAGCATCTGTGTTGATTTTCCCATGTAATGGCGCAATGCTGACAACTCCTATGACCTTAATATTCTCTCCATTCAATCTTCAATCATATCTTTAAGCTTATTCTTCCTTGACATATTTCTGCCTGCAAAGGCCAAGATGGAGGAGTGCAGATTAGATCCTTGTTACTCACAATGTGATTCTAGCACATTCAGCACCATTCTGCATATTTTGTTAGCTTGCTAGACATGCACATTCTCCAGGACCCAGCCAAGACCTACTGAATCAGAACCTGCATTTAATAAGACTTCCCGTTATTAATAGATACCTTAAAGCCTGAGAAGCTTTAACATAGGTAATATAGATGGTAATATATTAGATAGAATTTATAGCAATTTAAATGTTTCATCCTAAGAGCATTATTCATTAGTGGATCAGGGTCAAGTGGTAAAGTGGGAACTACAAAGACTTCACAGAGAAGAAATGAGAAGCACTTGACCTCAGGGCATGCTGGGAGTTCCAAATAAAAGAAGAGGGAGAGGACCAGGGGCAAGGCAGCACTGATTTTTTCCGAGGAAATACACGTGGTCCCCAATCACTTAGTCCAAATGGCCTTTGGAAGATCCCAGTCCAACACTGGAAAGCATCAATTGCCCAAAAACCTTATTGCATTGAGAGGGTACATTGGTGCCTAAATTATGGATTACTGGATTCAGCTAAGGTTCAAAGGATTGGATGTTTTCTGATTTTTCACTTTTTTCCTTTCCCTCACTCCATTTCCCTTCTTATTCTCCTCATCCATCAACTTCCTGGACTTCTCTTCCCTCTCAGTCTGGCCCCCAGATTTAATGTTTTAAATGATGCTTCCTCTATTATATCATGCCAAAACACCTCACGTTCTTGGCCTCATACTCTACCCATTGTGCAATCCCAAGTATAAGATCATGTGGGATCATTATCCCCCTACTTTTCATGTGTTGCTAGGGTAATTAAGAAAAGTGTTGGGGACACTAAGTCATCAGCTGATTCTATGTTCCATGTTAATAATATTACTGTATCTCTTTTCCTCAGATTCCCAACCTGAACTTTATATTTCTCTCTCTCAAAGGATGGCTTCACTTTCTTACAAGGAAAATCTAGACCATTTAATTTTTGTTTTTTCCACTATCGTCTCTCTACTGTAATTCCTGACATGTTCTTCATCCTAAAGATGTCATTTTTACTAGACTCTCTTTTAGTTCACCTTAAGTCCTTCACCCTGGTTAAATAAACAAGTATTTTTAATTTTGTTTTCTTTTAATTTTAAATTCTAAGGTTAAATTTGCTAATTATACTCATTTCATGGCCCCTTCTCTTTTATGACCCATGATCCCCTGGGGATATTTTACTACAAATTATTCCTGTTTTAGCGTAATCAGTTTCTCTATTGGGTCTTTTTATCTGGTTATAAACACCCTCAGATTTTTGTTATCTCAAATAAATAAGAAATTTATTTGCATTTGTCTCTTATAACCTCTAACTTACCTCACTAATCAAACTGCTTAAAAGTATATTCTACATACTCAGCAGTAAAAGAGAAAAACATGACTAAATCTCAAAATAAATCTCAAAATCATGCTGAGCAGCAAAAGCACCTATTGTAATTGTGCATTTCAATGAGTTTTAGTGCATGTATACAGCCGTGGAACCACCAACAATCACAACATTTTCATTACTCCAAAAAGTCCTCTTATGGCCCTTCTCAAATCAATACCTTCACTTGTTGCTCCTGGTAACCACTGATCTGCTTGCTTTCACTACAAACTAAATTTGTCTGTTCTAGAATTTCTTGTAAGTGGAATCATATAGTATGTCCTCTTTCGTGCCTGGCTTTTGGTGCTCAGCATGATTTTGAGATTTATTTTGAGATTTAGTCATGTTTTTTCTTTTACTGCTGAGTATGTAGAGCATACTTTTAAGCAGTTTGATTAGTGAGGTAAGTTAGAGATTATAAGAGAAAAAGAGGACTTTTTGGAATAATGAAAATGTGATTGTTGGTAGTTCCGCGGCTGTATACATGCACTAAAACTCATTGAAATGCACACTTACAATAGGTGTATATTATTGCATGTCATTTATACCTCAGTAAACTTGATTTAAGAATATTCCCCACTTATTGTCTATGTGACCTGACAACTAGATCATTAACCTGCTAGACATCTGGCTTCTACCCACACCACTTCACTGATACTATTCCAATGGAAGTCAGAAATATAGTTTTCATTGTCTCTACCTTCTTGAAATTTCCCCATCTTTTGACTTCTAGGAAGTAACGGTGTAATTACCTTCCTACTTATTTGAATATTTTTTCCATATGTCCTTCCCTAAGTCTTAGTCCTGTCTGCTCATTCTGATACTTAGAAGCAATTTAAAGGTAGTATTAAAAACTCATTGCTCTGCTCACAAATTACTATGATTTCTTAAAGCTTTAATTATTCTCTCCTTTGTGATGAGATCAAACTTTCTACTCTCCTATCACTTAATTTGCACCCCAGAGTTCCACCTCAAAGTTCACATACTTGAAAACAAATCTACTCTCCAATCTAAAGCCAGCTAAAATCTAACTTTTCTGGCGATTTTAGTCATTCAAACTAAAACTTTCAGAACAATTTTATCTCCACTATTCACATCAAACACTCACTAGGTATGTAAATGCATTATTTGGATTGACTTTTGAATTCTCCTTTTACCTTCCATCCCCATTATATATCCATCTGGACTCAAGTCTTTACTGCCTTATCAGAACAACTGCTCTATTTTCCTCCAGAAATCCCACTTTACTTCATCTCCTCCAAGCATTTTATTTACTGCCATCATATTTATTGCCTTAAATGCATTATGGTGATTATTCCACTCAGCAGTTCAATAAGCCACGAAGATCACCCCAATGACTTTTGAAGACAATCTCAAATCTTGAGCCCTTGGAAATCTCTTCCTCTGTAGTCTTATTAAATTCTATCCTCAAATGTAAATCATACTTTTCATCAACTGAGAGAGTCACTATTCCCCAAAAATGTCCTGGATTTTTTTCACCCCTCATCTTCTTGTTTTATTCTTCTTTTTAGCTGAAAAGTATCCTGCCATAATCTTAACCTATAGATGTGATGACTACCAATGCCTTGATGATGCCGGTGTCAATTCCTTCAGAATGACTTTATTTATGATTATTTAAGGGAAACATCCCTATGTGTTCCAAAATTATTGAATTTATACCAAATATTTGTCCACTATATATTCCTTTGTATTGTCATGATTTGAATGAATGTGTTTCCTTTTTTCTCACCATTATTATCTGTGAATGGAAATACTATGAAATATATCTCTGCAGGAGAGTGCTAAGATGAGCCTACACATAGTGAATACTCAATAAATAATGTCAACTGAATAACATTTCATCAATTAGCCTGTACTATAATCCTATCAATTATCAAATAATGTATTCAGAGATACTTTTGCTGTTAAGTCAGGTAAAATATTTTCAATTAAATATTTCGGTAACACCAAGTAAATGTAAGTTTTATTTCATTATGCATGTAAAATCTCAATTACTTAAAAGAAAATTTTATATGGAGCCACCAAGGCATGAGTTAAAAATCAAAGCAACCTATTCTTGGTAAAAGAATTTCCAGTAAGTTTACTAAGGAAAACGTGTATGTGTAAGGAATGTCTGTGTGTATGTATGTGTGTTACAAAAAAATTAAAGTATTTTTCTCTATAGAAATCCAGAATTTTATCTGCATCCAGACCCGAAATCTGTGCATCTCACATTTTCAATATTTATGAACTGTCCTCTC
>NW_012151274.1:819151-822281 GCF_000956105.1 Propithecus coquereli | reverse complement strand
TATGATCTGAATTTTTCTTTTTTTTCCAAAAAAAATCTTTATGTTCCTTTATTGGAGCAAGATTCCTGATTGGTATACAGTGATGTATTTACTAAACAGAGACCTGTGCAGAAATTACATACTGTCCATCTAGACAGGTTTTTGTTACATTTTGCCTACTGATGGAATAGTTCCATTTATAAAGTTTTATACATCAAAAAGCTTTGAATTTGACCAGGCTGTCCATTAATTCACCTCTGAAAGGTCTGAATTTTATTTAATTGAGATCTGGTGACTTACCATAAAATTCACCCTTTTAAAGCATCCAATTCAGTGGTGCTTAGTATATTCACGAGGTTGTGCAATCATTATCATTACCTAATTCACATTTCCCTGCGCATTTTCTTTACTTAGGAGGGGAAAAAAGACAAACACAATCATTAGCAGTCACTCTTCATCTTGCTCTCTTTATAGTTCCTGACAACCAGTAATCTACTTTCTGTCTCTATGGATTTGTGTATTCTGGGCATTTTATATAAGTGGAATCATACAATACATGGCCTTTTATATCTAGCTTCTTAGACTTAGTGTAATGCTGTCAAAATCCGTCCATATTGTAGCATGGAGCAGTATTTAAATCCTATTTATGGCTGAATAATATTCTATTGTGTGAATGTAGTACATTTTACTTATCCATTCATTACTTGATAGAAACCTGAGTTGCTTCCACCTTTTGACTACTATAATAATGCTGCTATGAACATTTATGCACAAGAATTTGTGTGACCGTGTTTTCAATTCTCTTGGGTATATACCTAGAAGTGAAATTTTTCAGTCATATTATAGCTATGTTTCCGTATGTTTCCCTATTTGAAGAACTGCCAAACTAGTTTCCAAAGTGGCTGCTCCAGTTTTCATTTTCGTCAGGAAAGTGTGGGGGTTCCAATAACTCCGCATCTTTGTCAACACTAGTTATTTTTATTCTTTTTGATTCTAGCCATTCCATGTATATTTTTTTGCCACTATTATAAATGGGATTGTGTTCTTGATTTGGTTCTCAGCATGATCATTGTTGGTATACAGAAATGCTGTTGAATTTTGTATGCTGATTTTATAACCTGAGACTTTGATGAATTCATTTATGAAATCTGGGAGTCTTTTTGGAGGATTCCTTAGAGTTTTCTAGGTATAAGATCATATCACCAGAAAACAGAGATAATTTGGATTCCTCTTTTCCAATTTGGATGCCTTTTATTTCTTTCTCTTGCCTGATTGCTCTGGCTAGGACTTTGAGTATGATGTTAAATAGAAGTAGGGAAAGTGGGCATCTTGTATGGTTCCAGTCATTAGGAGGAATGCTTTCAACTTTTTGCCATTCAGTATGCTATTGGCTGGGGGTTTATCATATATGGCTTTTATTATTGTAAGGTATGCTCCTTCTATGTCTAGTTTGTTAACAGTTGTTATTATGAAGGGGCACTGGATTTTATTGAATGCTTTTTCTGTATCTACTGAGATGATCATATGGTTTTTGTTTTTAATTTTGTTTATGACGTGAATCACTTTTATTGTATGTTGAATGGTCCTTGCATTCCTGGGATGAAATCCACTTGGTTATGGTGAATTATCCTTTTGATGTGTTGTTGGATTCGGTTTGCTAGTATTTTGTTGAGGACTTTTTCATCTATGTTCATCAGAGATATTGATCTATAGTTTTTGTTGTTGTTGCATCTTTTCCTGACTTTGGTATCAGGGTGATACCAGCTTAGAAGGATGAGTTGGGGAACATTCTTTCCCTCTAGATCTTTTGAAACAATTTCAATAGGATTGGCACCAGGTCTTCTTTGTATGCTTGGTAGAATTCACTTATGAATCCATCTCTTCCTGGGCTTTTTTGGGGTGGGGGGGAGATGGATTTTTTACCGATTCAGTATTGCTACTCAGTGTTGGTCTATTCAGAAGTTCCATTTCTTCCTGGTTCAATCTTGAGAGATTGTATGTTTTCAGGAATCCATCCACCATGGTTATTTGAATCTTTTCCTTTCTTTGCTAGTCTAGCTAATGGTTTATGAATTTTGTTTATCTTTTCAAAGAACCAACTTTTCCTTTTGTTGATCCTTTTTAAAATCTCTATTTCATTTAGTTCTGCTCTAATCTTTGATCTTTTTTATTTCTTTTCTTCTGCTAACTTTGGATTTGGTTTGTTCTTCTTTTTCTAGTTCCTTCAGATGTTATGTAAGGTTGTTGATTCATGATCTTTCTACTTTTTTGATGTAGGTATTTAATGCTATAAATTTTCCTCTTAGCATTGCTTTCACTGTATCCCAAAGGTTTTGGTATGTTCTGTTTCCATCGTCATTCATTTCAAAAAATTCTTTAATTTTTGTCTTTATTTCTTCATTGACCCAGTGATCTTTCAGAAGCAAGCTGTTTAATTTCTCTGTATTTGAACAGTTTATGAAGTTCCTTTCTGTATTCATTTCTAGCTTTTCTTCACTGTGGTGTGAAAAGATACTTCAAATAATTTTGATTTTTAAAAATTTTTTTTGTGTTCTAACATATAGTCTACGTTGGAGAACGTTCCATGTGCTGATGAAAAGAATGTATATTCTGTAGTCATTGGGTGGAATGTTCTCTAAATGTCTGTTAAATTCATTTAGTTTAAAGTCCACTTGAAGTCCAATGATTCTTTGTTGATTTTCTGTCTTGATAATCTGTCTAGTGCTGTGAGGTGGGATGCCGAAATCCCTGACTATTATTGTGTTGCTGTCTATTTCATTCTTTAGATTTAGTAACATTTGTTTTATGAATCTGGGTGCTCGAATGTTGGGTACATATATATATATTTAGCATCACTACATCCTCTTTCTAAATTGATCCCTTTATCACTATGTAATAACTTTGTGGGTTTTTTACTGTTTTTGATTTACAGTCTGCTTTATTAGATATAAGTACAGCTACTCCTGCTCAGTTTTGGTTTCCACTAGCATAGAATACATTTTTCCACACCTTTACTTTCAGTTGATATGTGTCTTTATAGGTATGTTGAGTTTCTAGTAAGCAGTATATAGTCGGATATAAATCTGCCAATCTATATTGCTTAAGTAGAACATTTAATCCATTTAAGTTCAAGGTTAATATTGATATGTGA
>NW_012151274.1:817168-819099 GCF_000956105.1 Propithecus coquereli | reverse complement strand
GAGTTTTCCTCTGTCACCCAGGCTAGAGTGCTGTTGTGGTGTCAGCCCAGCTCACCACAACCTCAAACTCCTAGGCTCAAGCCATCCTCCTGCCTCAGCTTTCCCAGTAGCTGGTACTGCACACATGCACCACCACACCCAGCTAATTTTTCTATTTTTAGTACAGACAGGGTCTCACTCTTGCTCAAACTGGTCTCAAACTCCTGACCTCAAGTAATCTTCCTGCCTTGGCCTCACAGATTGCTAGGATTACAGGTGTGACCCACCACACTCAGCCCATCTATCTGTATTTACCACCGTGCCCCATCGCTCCCATCACCGCACAAGCTCCCTCTCCTGTCAGATCAGCAGCTGTATTAGATTCTCACAGAAGCATGAACCCTACTATAAACTCCGCATGCGAGGGATCTAGGTTGCGTGCTCCTTATGAGAATCTGATGCCTAATGACCTGAGGTAGAGCTGAGGAGGCTATGCTAGCACTGGGGAGTGGCTGCAAATACAGATTATCATTAGCAGAGAAGTTTGCACAATAAATGTAATGTGCTTGAATGGCCCTGAAACCATCCCCCCCTTGAGCCCAGTCTGTGGAAAAATTGTCTTCCATGAAAATGATCCCTGGTGCCAAAAAGTTTTGGGACAGTTGCTCTACCACCTCTAAGTATCCTAGCTCCACATTTCCTTATAGAGACTAACAGCAGTGCTCCTCCAAGTGTGGTCCTCAGGTAAGAGCTGGTCTGTGCTCTATGTTACCAACCCACACTGAAATAAATGTAGATATTGCAAGCTAACATTTAAAAACTGCTTTAGTGATTTGATAGGATAATGTTATGGCTGTTAATTCTTATATTTGGATTTCATTTTTTGAATATCTTTGCATTTTTTATTCCATTTTTTTCGGTAATTTATTTTTATGATGTTTTACAAAGCTATCAGTCTACAATCAGTTAGAAATAAAGAGCTAAAATAAATAAGTAAGTAACTGGTTCTCACTACGGATGGTTGGAAAATATAACACTAGAGTTCTTGGCCATTAGAAGAGGGGTTATTCTCAAAGGACAGAGTGCTGAGAAAATCTTAGGGTATGAATTAGTCTCAGAACTCCTGATGGTTAGTAGGTAACAAGCTGACTGCCTTTAAAGGAGGGCCCACTGAGGATGGTACTGAGGCAGAACTTCAGTGAAGCTTCTAATTTCTCTCTTGTCTGCGTGATCTCTCTTGCTTCTTCCCTGGCCCACAGAATGTTAACCAGTCTGGAAAAAGGAAAACTCATGTTCCAGATGACTACATCTAATCATCAGCATTTATAATTAAGTGCTAAGAAGTGGTACTTTAAATTCTGTCGCTCTGCAATGTCTGTCATCTAGAAAAGCACTTGGAGACTCATGTCTAACTCTCTAAGCAAAGTGTGAAAGTCGGAAGTACTTGGGAGTATAAATGAACAAAATAATTAAAACTGATAGGGAAGACATGACATTTATTAATTAGTACTTGGAAATATCCTACCATGAACAAAACAATAATTTTGTGAAATTATTGGATTAATACAGGCTGAGTTAACAGAGAAGATTTCATACAGGAAATTAATTTCAAGATAGAGAGGAAAAAAGGAAGAAACTTGATAATTGTGTAAAACAATAAAGAACATTCTAAAGGGTGACCAAAATGTCTGAAAAACTAGGAAAAATACATAATAATTTATCTATATTACGTGGCAATACCTATCATGTAATTACCATGTAATTAGTACGTTTTCATGAGTCCCCACATGTGCACCTGTGATTGTATCTCTTCACTGAATAAAACTGGGCTGGTAGCATTGCTGTGTGGAACTCATCGAGAAGCTTCTTTCCAATCTGGCGAGCCAGAAGCCCACTCCACATGGCTACATCATCCACTCCAGCTTTGGAAATTGTCATTGAAAGAGTCCCTC
>NW_012151274.1:815808-817118 GCF_000956105.1 Propithecus coquereli | reverse complement strand
GTCTAAAGGAGTTGGCTGTAGTCTTGAAGTCAACGACAAGTTCCAGGGGGAAAAAGGCCATCAGTATTTAAGATATGGAGTCCAGTTCGAATATGAATGGGGAGAATTTACACTGTGACCTAGCAATTTAAAATGAGAGAAATATATCCCCCACTATACCTATATGTGTATATGAGCTTAGTTGATTTAAGAATACCCATTCGTATATATGTGCTAGTCTAGTCTTGATTTTTTCTTTTTCTGAGACTTGTTTTGTTGCCCGGGCTAGAATGCCATGGTATCAGCCTAGCTCACAGCAACCTCAAACTCCTGTGCTCAAGTGATCCTCCCACCTCAGCCCCTCAGAGCACTAGGATTACAGGTGTGAGCCACCACACCAGGCCTATATGTTCTAGTCTTGAAAACAACACCTAGAAATTGGCAAAGTGATGAGTGACACTGAAACACAGGCGGCTTTTAGAAACAAAGGACAATGACAGAAAAGAAGTTTACTTTCTCGATTTCGTGTTCTATCTACCTTAGCAGCAAATTTAAAGCTAAGAAATAACAGACATTAATATTCCCTCTCACTACTGTAACCCTGAATCAGAATTGTGGTTTCATGTGATGGTTAAAGAGAAAACTCAAATTCCATTATTTACTAAAAACAAGTAAGTAACGGAAAAATACAGTCTAAAATGCTGAGATCTTGCCTAAGTTAATGATTTAAGTCAATATTAGCAGCTTGTTGAAGCGGTACTCCAGGGGAGATGTCAGTCCACATTCCTGGTGTCCCCAAAGGCAAAATCTGTATTTGTGTCTCCTTAAGATGGTTTTCTCAGGGATCCACAATTCTTTTGGTAATATAAATAAAGGGAAAGTAGCATAAAACTGGCACCAAAAACAAAGAAAGGACATGTATTTCATAAACTAGCTGTGTCTTTCCCTTAAAGCTAAAATTAAGATTTTTAAGCTTTTCTTCTTCCACTGGGTAGCTATATTTGTGTGAATGCAACCAAAACATAAAGAAAAAAAGCCATTTTACCAAGAAGCCTGTATTATACATTGGTCATAATAAGAATGAAGCACTCAGAATATTACTGCCAAGGAGAAGGCAACTATTAATAATTCTTGCTGAGTAACTGCTACATACAAAGCATATTTTAGGTACTTTATAAGTAGTATTTCATTTAATCTTCCAAATAACCTAGAAAAATAAGCTATTCTTACATCTACTTTACAGATGAGGAAACAAACTGAAATTTAGAAAAGTCAAGGTTCCTCTTTATCCAACACTTTAGTTAGCCTAAATAAATTCTCTCTGCCTGGGC
>NW_012151274.1:814360-815758 GCF_000956105.1 Propithecus coquereli | reverse complement strand
GAAAATGAAAATTAAAACCACATGAGACACCACTGCACATCTCTCAGAATTGTTAAAAACAACCAAATAAAAACTGACAATATGAAATGTTGGTAACATTGCAGAACAATAGGGACTCTCATTCACTGCTAATGTAAAACAGTAAAAACACTTTCAAAAGCAGTTCTGCATGTTCTTTCCCCTGTATAAAAAGTTACACACACAGTTACTGTATGACCTAGCAATCCTATTCCTATTGATTCATACAACATGGATGATTCTTAAATGCATTTTGCTAAATAAAAGAAATCAGATCCAAAAGGGTGCATGTTGTATGATTTCATTTCTATGACATTCTGAAAAAGGTAGAAGTATAGTGAAAACAGATCAATTGTTGCCAGAAGTTTGGAGTAGGGTCAACTCCAAAGACCACGCTAAGGAATTTTCAGGGCGATGGCAATGTTCTCTGGTGGTAGATCTATAACTATGAATTTGTCAAAACACATAGAACTGTATACCATAAAAAGTACACTTTACCATATTCAGTTTTTAAAAAACAAAATCAACCAAGGTGGCAGGGGGTCCTAGGGTGCAATGCAGGTTGTTACAAGTGAATCTAGCTGTACCACAAATGTATAACCTAACCTCACTGAAGGGAGTGGGAAAAGAGGAGCTGATATAAGTCGTTCTGGGAAATGGTGTTTCAATGAAATATTATAAGGTTAAATATAAAAGGAATTGTACACAAACACTGTATGGGTTGGTACTGTAATTCTGAAACTACTTTTCATGTGGTCTAGGGCTGAACAAATAAGTACATAAATTGTAGCTAATGGGGGCCATGTTATACACTGTCAGAGAAAGAAGTTACAAATAAGCAAAGGAGGAAGGCTAGAATGAACCCGATGGTGCTGAATTAGATTCATGTAAGTATGAAATTATGTGTAGGTAAATATATATATACAGATAGGTAAATTAAGAGGTGATATATACACACGTGTATGTGCATGTGTACACAGGTATTTAAGTTACTATACATAAATATGTCTTAGCTCAAAAAATTGAGCTCAGTCCGTTGAGTTGGATGAAAAGCAAAGATGCCACAATCACACTCAGCACCCACATCTTGGTTTCCAAATACCATTCTCCAGTAAAATATCCTGGGGCTCCCGAGGGAAATGGCTGATTCTAGGGCTGGTTCAGAGAGAAGACAAGATGAGTGTGGAGCATCTTATAGTGTCAGAAAGTGATGAAGAGCCTAAACAAACCAACCAACAAGCATAAAAGGATGGGGGTATGCTAAAAGGGCACAGGAGCCAACCTGAAAAATCTCCCAGAGGACAAACCTGGAATAATTTTTTTTTTTCAAATCCCCCATGAAGACTGAGGCACAACCCGGAATAATTTGAGCAATAAAAT
>NW_012151274.1:811538-814310 GCF_000956105.1 Propithecus coquereli | reverse complement strand
CAAAAGAGTAAAATTCAGTCCCTCACTCTAAAAATTTTTCTTCCAGATTCCAAAATTGCTAGATTTTTAAAAGATACTTCAAGTTGTGCTTGCCAGATAATTTTATTCCCATCTAAATTTTAGACAATGTATTTAAAAATATACACCAACCAGAGGCACAAATAAGACTGATTCAAGAAGAAAATATTAAGCATAAACAATAATGTCTGTTCCAATGTTATTTGGCTTTAGGGATTTGGCAAACTTCCCAATTTTCAAAATGTACCCAGTGATTTCAGAACACCACCTGACTTGTCCAGTTTCCAGCTCTCCAAATGAGGAAGTAGAAACATTTATTGCCTTTTAATTTCTTCAGTCGGCTCTAGTCCTTTAGAGAATTTTAATAGCCATTTGTGCACCATTTCTATTTCTTTCGTTCTCTAAAATTATACTCTACAAATTAGCAAATATTTCAATAGATTAAACAATTTTTTCCTATAATCTCCCTCATCATGAAAATAAGTTTGAAGGTTGGCATAGCAGTAGAGTTCATCTATGTATTTATGTTCAGTAGTAGAGTTCAGGCATGTGAGTGTATGTTTTTAAAAGAGGTATTACAATGCCAATTGCCTTCATGCTAGTAACCTCCAGAAATTGTCTATGTTCCACATCCTATAAATGATAATTCTCTCTCACTCAGCTTTCTTAAAAGGTTTTTCCTGCCTTTTCTTCTTCTCTGTAAGGAAATGACTTTTAATATGTCCCCAACTCAAAAGGTAATATCTATACATCTATATATAAGCAGAAAACTAGAAAAATATAAAAAAGAAACTTAAAATCTTATACAATCCAGTAATCCACAGCTAATAATTTTCAATTTGTGACAGAGTTCCTTTCAGTCACTCCTTTGATTTCCTTTCTTCCCCTCTCCCTACCTACTTTTGTCCCTTCCTCTCTCCTTCCCTTCCTTCCTTCCCCATCCTTCTGAATTTTATTTTCTGAGGCTCCATATCTCCAGACTGTGAGCCTGTAGAGGAGGGATTCAATCAATGGCTAGCACATGTGTCATCTCCACCCAGATGCCTTCCTTGGCCCTTCCTTTACCTCCTCAGATCCAATCACTTCCTTGTCTGTACTACTTCCACAGTAAATACATGCTTCTATTGTCACATATCAAAGTGATTTGTTTGTTTCTACACCTATTGTTTCTATCAGACTATGAACGCCTTCCACCACCCCCCGTGCACACCTTAGGCACTACATGAATGTCTGTTCAATTGAGTAAATTCATGCATTATGAACACCCAATAAAGAGCTGCTAAGTAGCAGATATTCAGTATATGTATGATGGATGATTAAATAAATAAATTATCCTCATTGTATTCTAATAAACTCAACTAGCCTAACGGACTGGAGATTTTTTTTTTCTCTTTTCCCGAAATAAGTACCAAATAATGATCTCAAAAAACCAAGTACAACATTGAGAGGGAAAGAAAGCTGAATATGATGGGGAAGTTAGCAAGACTTGGGTCTTCATAAATAAAACTAACCTGTAGAGGGCAGTGTCCTCCTGCACTCATCCTCTCTGAGGCATTTCTCATATCCTACTTCCTTGTCAATTCTCTCCTGGCTTTGATTTTAGCCTATTAAATGTTCTCAGTCTCTTTGTTCACCTTTACCTGCATTTGTATTTTGTCTGGATGATTAGGTATTTGTTCTGTTTCATCCCCTAACTCAGTTTCTAAATCATGGACAAGATTGATTTTGTGTGTTCTGTTTAGACACTTGTAGACATTTGAGTTTTGCCTACTTCAAGTTTTGGATTTATTATTTCTAAGACTACAGCCCTCTGGCCTTTAATGAATTCACTTGGGTTTTTGGCTTGGGACAGGATTTATCTTCCACATTCATTTTTTTTTTTTTTTTCCTTTCTGGAGAGGAGGCAAGAATACTTTCATATTGTTTTTAACTTAATGGCTGATGTTAGCAATACTTAAGAACAAATATTTTTCTTTAGGAAAAAAAATATGTAGTGATGCTCTACAAGGCAATGTCCATTGTTTGATATCCCAGCAAAAATGTATGGTTAACTCCTGAATATTCTTAATATAGTACTTACTCTCATATTTTATTACAGTAATATTTATTGTGAAAGAACTTCTTTAAAAGGCAATGTCCATTGTTTGATATCCCAGCAAAAATGTATGGTTAACTCCTGAATATTCTTAATATAGTACTTATTCTCATATTTTATTACAGTAATATTTATTGTGAAAGAACTTCTTTAAACAGGAGGGATAACTATTCTAAATATCCATACCCTAACAAAGTAGATTCTTGTTTGTGGACTGCATTAGGAAGAAGTTTAAAATTAGGATGGAAACTATTTTACATTGAAGAAACTGTTTCTCAGTTATCAAAACACAAGTACGAATTCAATGGAGAAAGGATCGTCTTTTCGACAAAAGGTACTGAGATTACTGGACATTCACAGGTAAGTAAATGAACCCTAACACATCACTTATACCTATTACAAAAATTGACTGAAAAACAAACCATAGACTTATGTGTGAAATGTAAAAATACAAAACTTTGAGAAGAAAACAGAACATTTTTGTGACCTCAGATTTTTAAATAGGACACAAAAAAGCACAATCAATAAGTGAGAGAAATGAATAAATTGAGCTTTCTCAAAATTAACAGTTTCTGCTCTATGAAAGACACTGTGAAGAGAATGGAAAGACAAGCCACAGACTAGAAGAAAAAATATTCACAAATTATATTCAGATCACG
>NW_012151274.1:797155-799563 GCF_000956105.1 Propithecus coquereli | reverse complement strand
GAGCGTTTGCATCAGAAACAAGAAGTTTGCTTTGTACTCTATACAAATAAGTTCACAGAAAGCATATAATGGAGATTTAAGTCTACAAAACAAATGACAACACAGTTTGGTAGTCCTCAGTCAAGCTGATGCAATGATTCATTACCTACATAAGCTTGCTCTCTGAAGATTCTCTTTCTTGGCATCAGGACAATCTCAACATTCAGTATTCCAATGTAATCAAGGTTATTTTAGTCAATCATTTACTTTGCTAATGGGTGAGAAACTCAACAATCAACAATCACCTGCAGGAAAGGTAATGACCACATGTTCTGTATAAAATCACACAGTTATATGGGAAGCAAAGTAAGTTTTATTCAAGCTCGATAAAATTGAACTTTCCTTCCTTCATTCAACAAATATTGAGCTCTAAATTTATGCTAGTCATACCATGAAGCATTGAAGTTACAGGGAAGAGGTAGATACTATACAGTCCTTGATTTTCATAAAGAACTATAGGGTGAGTGAGAACATTACAGAAAATCACACAACTAACTACACACATACACTTGAGATCAAGACTATGACGGAGAAGGAGAAATTGGGTCTTTCTAAGTTGATATTACTCTTCAGGAGGCACAGGCTTTTGAACTTGAATTCTAGTTTTGTTATTTACTTGCTCTGTGACCTTGGCAAGACCTCTTTTAGTCTCCTCTTCCATAACTTTACAGTGGGAATTAATTCCTTTCTGTGGAGGTTTTAAAGTGGGGCTGCCACTTCTTTGCCATAACCCCCATGAAAGGTGTGGTTGTGTCTCCTCCACTTGAAGTTAGGCAGTGACTGCTTTGACCTCTACAGCACAGCAGAAGTGACACTCCATTCTTCAACTGAGGTGAAACAAAGTCGTGCAGTTTACACTTATCTCTCTTGAACACTGTCTCGCAGGACGCTCTCTTTCAGAAGGCCAATCCCCGGGGAGGGGTCATCTGTGAGTGCTCTGATGGTGATTCTAGCTGATCTACCCCTCATGTGAGTGGAGAAGGATTTAGAAGTATATACTCCAGCAGGTATTCTGCTCGTTCCCAGCCATTTGAATCTTCACGGTTGGAAGGGCCAAGCCATATCTATTCTGAATTCCCTATCTGAATTGCTAATCTTAGAATCTGTGAGTATAATACAATGACTGCTATTTTATGCCATTAAGTTTTGGGGTGGTTTGTTACATTGCAATACATAATCAGAATCCCCTCCAACCATATTTGCAACTGCCTAATAAATGTAAAGTAGGCAGTATTATGTCTTGTTCCTAGTAAGCACTACGTACAGGGAGATACTTTCATTATATGGCTTGTCAGAAACTCAACAGTATCATATACTCAATAGCAAGATCTCGTAAGCATTCAGCTAACATTTTACAACCTCTGAGCATTCTTCTGTCATAATTCTTATCTGTATATAGGGAATCTAATAATATATTATTTTTTGAAACTTATGTAAATAGAACAATGCAGTGCACATCTTACCCCACTTTACTCTTTAGATAGGGATAAGGTCAGACAGGCTGATTTGTTACGCTGGAAATTACTAAGGATAGAGACTGATATACCATAGATAAATCCATAAATAACTGAAGAGCAGCAGCAGCAATAGTTTTTGACAAACCTTTTCCAAGCTCTAAGAAATGTACAAATGTATATTATATGAAATTATGCTGACTTCTAACTGTTGGAAGCTAAAATTGTGTTCCCTCTAGTCATACTTAGGTCAACGAGAGTTCACCTGAAACAAGGGATGGATATATATGCCACGTCAGCTTTTTCCTTCTCTAAGAAGCCTCTCCATCATGTCTTTTTAAATATACAAAGAGCCTTTTATTTGTTTATTCCAACTTTGATAGGGATGCTTAAATATAATAGATTCATCAGTTTAGATTTTAACAAACACTGAGTGCTATGATGAATGTTTTAGGCAGGTGTATTTCTGGTTTTCACCCTCCCTGAGCTACCCTTCTTTTATTGGAAAAAAATAAATGCCATTTATTTAGATTGCAATGACTTTGCCTATACTGACCCATAAGGAGTCCGTTGGAATATTGCCCCTGACATTCCACATCCTTAACCTGACAATGGGTAAGCAAAATATCCTTGCTGAAAATAAACTACGTAGTTTGGGGAAAATGAAAACGTGGGCCAGTGGTTCAAAAGTTAAGAATTACAATATGATGAGAGAAGAGCGTTAAACAAAGCATGCAGTCCTTCTACATACAGACTCCTTCCTGTGCCGCTATACAGGCATGAAGCCAGCCCTGGCTGCCAAGCATTTAAACACTGCATTACAGAGCAGTCACCAAATGAGCAAGGGGCAAAATGTGCTGGCATCGGAGAGTTCTAGGGTGAACCTGTGAGTACCTCAGTGGTTTTAAAACTAAA
>NW_012151274.1:795957-797105 GCF_000956105.1 Propithecus coquereli | reverse complement strand
ACAACTATGAAGGATTTAGTGAAAAATGTAAAGATGAAAGTGGCTCAGCCAATTGTTCATTTTCTTTTTCTTTTCTTCTTTTTTAACTTAAATCTATGTGGAAAATATTTAGTCCTACCTGTCTCATCAGACAGGATGATAAACTTTCCAAATATATCACAAACTGGAAGGAATTTGCTTGAATTTGACATGAAGAGCCACTCTAATCAAGTAATAATCACTCTGAATCATTTCTAGCAGAATCCACAAGGTAGTTTTGATTGAGTGTCATGGCTCAATCTGTGCTCCTTATGAAGAGAGAAGTCTCAGTCCCAACTAATCTCAGTGACAGGGACAGTGCCATGAAGCCAGCCTACTACCACCTTTACTTCCTAGACACACAACATCTGGCCAGGAAATTTGAACGTCATAATAGATGCTTGGATCAGGTTTACGAAACCACAGATAATGAGAGAATGCTTCAAATGTGAAATTTTATTCAAGGATTTTATTACATTTTAATGGTTCACACAAGAAGAAACATATGTCTTTTCATATCTAGCTCTTTCTCTAGAACATCTCTCAATTGGATCTATGCTTAATAGAAAAATTAATTTTCAGTTAATTTTTGTATACAAGGAATATATGTTATTTTTTTGCTGATCTCCATCTACTCTGAAGCATGTTGTCTACCACAGACCAAATAATTATCCTAGTGTGTTATAAACACTGTCCTCAACATCAGAAAGTATGAATTAAGTGACTATTTGAAGGCAGCCTGCAAGAGCCACACAAAGCAAAACCAATCAACAAGTGAGAATCATACTCATAACATACTGATATACTTCAAAGATATATTTTATCTTGCTTCAAATCCTAGACCTGACTTTGTTATAAAACGATCTGAAATGCTCTAGAGTGTTGCTAACTTTATAAGATTTGGAGTTAGAATCTGAATTGCTTGACATGCACAGGTAAATCATTCAAACAAAAAGAAAGCATTGCATAGCTTTCATTTTTCTAATCTATGATCAAAAGGGAAAATTACTGTATTTTTTTATCTTATAATAAGATAGGAAAAAGGGAAATACTTTCACAAATGACTTTGAGAGATATTCTCTAATTGTGTCTTCAACACTCCCACCTTCAATCGTTTTTTCACTTTTCTT
>NW_012151274.1:789750-792190 GCF_000956105.1 Propithecus coquereli | reverse complement strand
ATTGTTGTCTTCCACAATAAACAAACACAGCAAGTACCAAGGCTTGGTTGTGTGCAGTGCCTTCCCCAACACCATCCCCTCACTCATTTCTCTGTTCGAAAATCTATCAAAAATCTGTCTCCATAATTTTAGAAGTCTCTTTGCCTTTACCTTAGACCGAGGTTTCTCAATTTCAGCAGTACTGACATTTTGGACCAGATCATTCTTTGCTGTGGAAGGCTGTCCCGGGTTTTGTCCCATGCCAGCAGCCCTGGCTGCTACCCATTAGATGGCAGTAGCATTCCCCTCCCCTGCCGTGAGTTCCAAAAATGTCTCAGACTGCCGGATGACCCCTTAACAGGAGGAGGGCGAAATCACCCCCACTCTCATCTCTGTGGAGAACCATGACCTTAGACCTATTTCTACACACAAGAAAGTGATACAGCATAATAGTTCAGAGTTTGAGCTTCGGATCTGAGAGACACTATTTTTAGTTCCATTTGTGTCACTTAGATGTTATATGGACCCAGGACATTCACACAGCCTCTTTAAAGTTCAATTTCCTCCTTTGTAAAATAGGGTTTGTGAGACTTACCTCACAAGACTGTGATCAAGACTGAATGGATAATGCTTGTAAAGTGCTTAGCTTAATACCTGGCACATATTAAATATTCAATAAATGTTATTTAAAAATGGCAGTTGAAGTGCAACCTAATTCAAATCAATAAAATAAGAATAAGGAACTCAGGGAAGAAAGAGAGGGAGGGAGACACATTTCCAAAACTAAAGACTTTTGTTTTCCTCTATTTGGATGTAAACTCTAGACTGTGATATATTATTTGCCTCAGAATTTCAAAGACTTGATTTAGCAAGATTTACACAATTGTATGCTTTCTTAACACATATCATAGCCAGTTCTTTTGAAAGGAAATCAGGGATAGTGTTGCTGGTCATTAGATTTTATATCAATATACTACATTTTCCCCAATTCGAAAATCACTTGATGTCTTTTATTTAACCAGGAAAGCGTAAGTAGCCATTGTGCTTTGGGGAAATAAACCCAACAGAAAGATGTTTAAATGCAGATCCTGCCTTCTTACAAATTATAGTCTTGAAGTAAGATGTGTTTAAGTATATCATTATATTACAAAGTAAGTGATATGATAAAGGTGCAAACAGCATCCCCGGGAGCATAGGCAAGAAAACTACTACTATTTAAGAAAATTACCAATTATTTAGTGATTCTTAGGTGGCGAGCACTGTGCTAAGTACTTAACATATATTATCTCATTTAATTAATGCTATCAGGGTAGCTGAGGAAGGCTGCATGGCAGAGCAGCAGAGAAGCTGGTGTTGGCTATTGAAGGATGATTCACGTACATCAGACAGGGATGGAATGGAGAAGAACATGGCAGCACAAAGACGTAACATTTATGCATAGGCACTAAAATATGAGGCATGTTTGAATAAGTTTAACACATTTAGTGTGGTTAAAGCACAGGCGTATTTCTGAGTTGAGAAGACGGAAATGAAAATCAAGAGGTACATTGGCCAAGATTGTAAAAATGCCTCTTACTCCAGGCAGAAGGGTTTATTTTTTATCCTATAGGCGTTAGGAAGTAACAATGATTGTTTTAAGCCCCAGCATGACATGATGAAATCCATTCTCACAGAAATGATTACGGTGGCACAGTGTGAACCTGAATAGAAGACCAAGGGGATTTGATATCTGATAGATGTTAGGAAATGAGGAAGAAGGAGGTATTTTGGACAAATCCTGGTTTTCAACCCTGGGGAAATGGAGAGACTGTGATGACAATAACTGAGATAAAGAGGACACACCAAAAAAATCAAATTTGAAGATAGAAAAATATTAAGTTTCAGAGGCAATTAGGGAAGTCTTTCCAGAAGGTTGTAAATATATGGCTAGATCTTGTTGGTAGGATGGGAAGGACTAAGATGCTGATGTAAAAACTATAGAAGAGATTGTGATTGAAACCATAAGGTTAGTTGCAATCAAGAGAGCAATTAGAAAAAGACAGGAACTTAGAGGAAAACTCATTAAGTTGACCAGTTCACCGGTTTTGAATTATATTTCAACTTTAACATCTTAGTAATTGTAAATCATAAAAGCATTTTCTTATTAGCTGTATCTTTAGTTATAAAGATTAGAGAATTTTCAAGCAACACAATTCTAATAGTTTTTCTTTTTATAATGTTGAAGGTGACAAGTAAAAATTTACCTAATGGTAAGACATGATATGGGAAGACTCACCAATGACAAGATTACAAATATCTGTTATTAAATTTTTGTAGAGTTAATGCAATTTAATTTGAAACCTCAAATGAAGTTAGTTTGTTTTTTTTGTCGGTGATTCAACGCTTGATCTACAAGGACAATTAGATAAGAATAAGCAAGAAAATACTACAAAGTGAACACATTAGGAAATTGAAGCAGTGT
>NW_012151274.1:785001-786345 GCF_000956105.1 Propithecus coquereli | reverse complement strand
GAAAAAATCAGCCCCATTACAAAATGGACAAAGGACATGAACAGAAACTTTTCAAAAGAAGATAGACTAATGACCAACAAACATATGAGAAAACGCTCGACATGTCTAATCATCAGGGAAATGCAAATCAAAACCACAATGAGACATCACTAAACTCAAGTGAGAATGGCTTTTACTAGAAAGTCCCAAAACAACAAATGTTGGTGTGGATGCGGAGAGATAGGAACACTCACACTGCTGGTGGAATTGCAAACCAGTACAACCTCTGTGGAAAGTGATATGGAGATACCTCAAAGAACTAAAAGTAGAACTACCATTTGATCCAGCAATCCCACTAGTGGTTATTTACCCAAAGGAAAAAAGGCATTGTATAAAAAAGACACCTGCACTTGAATGTTTCTAGCAGCACAATTCAAAAGTGCAAAGATGTGGAGGAAGGCTTTTGATTATCATCACATATAAAGATTAATCTTTTAGAATGGAGTCTATTAATCTTTTTTTAAAAAATTCCTGACTACAGAGTTACTTCAGATTGTTCTTTTCCAATTTGATTATAAACTTCTATATTTTCTTTGATTTGGAATCTATGTGTGTACAAGTCATGAGGTACCTAATTTCCTTCTGTCTACAAATTAGATTGTGATAATCATAATGTGTGTCTCAAAGCTTTTGATGTCGGTGTTCTTGTTTGTATTATAGCAGTTGCCATCTTAACAAGTGGTTAATCCATTGCCTTTTAAGAACATATTACTATAACCAAAATTTTCAGGTGCTGTCTTTATTACATACTTATTATTTCCACTAACATATTAATGACTGTCTCTCATGTGCAAATAGCTATCACTATCCTTGGATATGTTGTGTTGAACCAAACACATTCCTGTTTTCAAGGAGTTCACATTTTATTCATAGAGATGGATTTAACACAAGTAAATGTATATAATGACCCATTTTCTAATCCTGAAAAGTTAAAGAATTAGTTCATAAGGATAAAAAATAATTTTTAGGTCAAGGAAGACTTTTGAAGAAAACTTATCCATAACTTTAAACCTCATATATAAGTAAATGTTTGTCAGTCATAGGGGGAAAAAAGTCCTCGGAGGAGGTAAAAATGGTGATGTGTTTCATGACCACACAGAAGGCACATGTAGCTGAAACACCAGGACTTTGGGAGGCTTTCTAGCAGTTTTCCAAAGCAATTGCAGATGAGAGCATATAGGTTTCTTAGCCCCACCACAGAAAAATCTGTCCCTATATTTTTCACTTCTTTTTGATAAGCTCCTTACCTTCAGCCTGTATTTATATTCAAGTCTACTGTCCCTTAACAAGATAGTTCAATTCTAC
>NW_012151274.1:755540-782431 GCF_000956105.1 Propithecus coquereli | reverse complement strand
AAAAAAAAAAAAATGAACCCACCATCAGTCATTACCACTTCCAGGAATTCTATAAAGGTACCAACATTTTTCATAATCCTACTACACCTCTCAATATTTTGTACAATTGCCCATTTACTTACTGAAACTTTCTTGTCCCATAAATGCAATTGTATCATTTCCTCTTCTCCTATCTTTCTAGAAATTTCTTTCCTTTTGCCTCTACTCTGCATCCTTCTCTTGTGCTCTCATTTTATAATAAATATAGGTTTTCTCCAGGATTTCGCATGTGGTTCTCTTCTATTTGCAGTCTATATATCTTAAGAGGCTAATACCTGTTGGGGATGAAGAAAAATCATGATGAACACCCTACTCTGCCCAGCATCTAAGCGAAGGATGTGAAGATAATATCATGTCCATCTTCCCTCCAAAACTGCTTTTAAACCTTCATTCTTTGAACGCATACTACCACTTTCCCAATTCCAAATGTAAGTGAAACCTAGAGCTGTGGTTGTATTGACTCTGAATCTTATCAGTTATTGTGTTTGAAACACTGCAGAAATAAAAAATTCCTGGAGCCTACCTCAAGATCACACTCTTTGGTACCAATTAGTTTTCTAGTGATGTTTACAAAAGAAAAATTAGTTGAACAATGCTGCAAAATATCTTATCTTATATTTGATATTCTTAATAAGCTTAGGTTATGCAGCAATATTTAACAGTAAAATAATTATGTCTCATACAGGAGAGTTATTATCTAGAGAGACCCGAAGTTAAATGTTTCCTAGAAAGGTACAATGGGATGTTGAATAAACTGATGAGTTTGCAATTTGGGAGTGGGGGGGATAGGTTTTTTTCTTTGTAAGCAAAGGAGACCACACTTTTAGTTTGCTTAGGAGAAACTTTGCCCAAAAAAGTTAATAAGAATAATTTGTTTTGCAAGTATTGGGGTCTATTACTGTGAACAAGCTTTAAATGTTGATGGTAACATGTGTTCTAAAAAAGGGAGGGGGACAAAAAAAAAGAAATTATTCACACAGCCATATTTATGCAATATTCAAATAAACAGAATAAGTGAAGAAAAAATAGTGCACACTTTTCTTAAGGTAGGATTTGCAAATATTTAAATAAAGGTTAGTTTAAAAGTAAATTGTGAAACAAGTATATTTGTTACTATTTTGGAAGAGACTGAAATATACTCTGTATATATGTCATAAAAAAATACTTTGCTTTTTGAACCAAGTTTATCATTCGTTTTAAAGAATGACAAGAAAAGTCTTCCCTGGGCAGCAAAACTTGCAATATTTCCCCCAAAAGAATCTAAAAATGGATTTGACCTACCG
Source organism: Propithecus coquereli (assembly GCF_000956105.1). Taxonomy (NCBI): domain Eukaryota; kingdom Metazoa; phylum Chordata; class Mammalia; order Primates; family Indriidae; genus Propithecus; species Propithecus coquereli. Next base: position 781,109 of record NW_012151274.1, on the reverse strand, counting down.
CAGAAATTGTCAAACTTTTTTAGTCTCATGAGCCCTTTATACTCTTAAAAGTTATTGAAAACCCCAAACAGATTTTATTTATATGGGTTATATCTGTTGTTATTTGCCATATTAGAAATGAGAACTGAGAAACATTGTTTAAATATTTATTAATTCATTTAAAATAATAATTATAAACTCATTGCATGTTAAAATAAACATGTTTTATAAAAAAATCTATATTTTCCAAAACAAAAAGAAATTAGGAAGAAGAACGGCATTGTTTTCCAATTGTGCATAACTATTTGTTTTTATATTCAATCTGCTGGAATATTTGCTGTGCTTGAAGTACATGGAGAAAAGCTAGTCTCCTGAAGGCATGTGTTAGATAAAGGGGCCTTTGAAATCCTTTATCAGGTAATTATAAGTATTTCTGTCTGATACTACAACAAAACTTGACATGTGGTAGTTTTGCAAAGTTTAGTTGCTATGTGGATTCAGAAATCATACAAATGAATCATGTTAAATTGATCTGTTTTGCACTTTGAGTAAATCTTTTGCATGAACTTATAAAATCATGCATTGCTCATTTGGAAAATATGTCTGTCTGAGAAGCATCCAGCCATGTATTATGAAAAATAGAGACATTTATTGAAGAAGATATAAGATTCAGGAAACATTGTACATAGGATAATGACACCTCAGTCCCCTTCAGAGTAGGCACCTTGGGACCTCACACAGTTCTCCCAGAGTCTCTTAACCTAACCTTGACACGTTTAACATTCTCAGGTGTTCTGTTTGTTGCAGGCCTTCCAGAATATGGATCACTTTCAACAACAGATTCTCAACCATCTTTGAAGTGTTTGTGTCACACTTTTCATTTGTGCTGCACTAATTGCATCATCCCCGAAAGCTTTCTAAATCACCCAAATAGTTTCTGCAGAGGACTGTTCAAGCTTAAGGCAAAATTTGATGCAGATTTGTTGTTCTACTCACTCATTTTGAGTGTGACTGCCACATGGTATACATGGTCACTCAACGGCATCTAGCGTCCCACTGACATCACAGGGAAGTCGTCATTGTTCACACACATGCATCCCAGCCCACTCTCCTTGGTTGCCAGGTTACATCCATGTCACACAAACTGTTCTCATTATATTAACAATGGCTTGATATTTTCTGTACAGACACCCTCCGCCACACACACACACACACACACACACACACACACACATATATATAAAATATATAAAATCTCATTTGCTAATATCACCACTGAGCTCACCAGAAAAGTCGTTAAGAATTGGGAAGTTGTCTAACCCATAATGCCACATTTGAGTTTTCCAAAATTCAAATTTTCACGTGAAAGCTTGAATCTTATAATTCATAGCAAATGCTAAGAGTTATTTTTCTTGAGATAATAAACTTGCTTGAGTCTGCCAAACACCAGTGTATGAATAACCATAGTCTGTCAGCTGGTCTTTCAAGTATAATTGACATTTCACCATAAAATGGTACTGCTTTAGCCTACAAGGCAAACAATCACAAAAGTACCTTTCTTCGAGATAGCTGTCACACTTCGGTATGAAAAAGAAGTGCTCTATGCATACTTCTCATTTTGTCATTAGAATAAGAATATGTGTACTCAAGTTTTGAGATTTAATAAAAGAAATAATTTTTACTGCTTCATAGGAGAAAATAAAACCAGCTTAAAAAATAATAAAAAAAACCTTGTGGGCTGGGATAGTGAAGAACACACTGACCCCATTACGGTTGGTACCCCTGCTTTGCAATGTACTAAGGCAACAGCTTCACCCTCCAGTGCTTTGTCCACTATCAGTGCAAGTGCCAACGCAGTGAAAAAAGCAAATAAAAATCTCAGTTTAATTATGAAAATAGTTTCCTCCTCTCAAACATTCTGAAAGAACCATTGACCTCATGCGGCCCTACTTTCAAGGACCTCAAAATCTACATAAAAGAGAAAAGAGTTGTTAGGACATGAAAAGGTCATAAAGAAAACGGAAACTGAATGTGTACAACAGATATGCACATAGCATGTACTATTAACAATGTAAAGCCACAATTACTTAGGTTATTTTCAATGTGTTCCTATCTAGGTAGTAAGTTATTCAAACACATTTCATACAGGCTTTCTGTACAGGGAGAGACTTTAAGGAAAGATGAAATTATATTCTAATTAAAAATTGTGAATATTGCATCCAATAAATGAAAATTACATTAGAATGGATTTTGATAGGTTGCGAATCATTTTGTAATCTCTTATAAGAATAAAATGCATATGAATTTGATAGTTAGATATTTTAGAATATCTATTAAATACTGAAAAAGATTTTACTAGTAAAATGGATATAAATCTGACTGCTCCCCCAAAGGAGGCTTTTTTACCTAACATAATAAATATCTTCTCATTTTACCTTATATAAAAACGTTAATTCAACTATAAATTTTTGGTTATGGTCTTAATTTTAAACATTGAAGTGATATTCCTACAACTATTTATCAAACTCAAAATCATAGCCAGATTTCCAATTCTGAGGAGGTGTGTTTTTATCAATTATTATATGTAAATAATTTTAGTAAAGCAATAAATTTAATAAATCTAGCTATTATACTATTATTCCAAAATTACAATAAAACATATTTATCATGGAATTCCTCAGAAAGTTAAAAAACTTAAAGTGCCATTCTATATTATTTAAATGGGGATGATTATTTGACTAACATGTACAAGAAATGAACTGAAATGAATTCAGCCATAGTGTTTCACCCAGAATTACCTATTCATCTATGTATCCACCCACATACCTTTCTACCCATCTATAACCCTCCAACGGCAAAGAATAGTAAAAGGGTAAGACTAGACCTCAGGATCTATGTAAGTAGATGGAGGAAAGAGAGAACCAGCCAGAGAAACTGTAATATCATAGTTAAATACCAGGTAGGAAAATATAATATCAGAAAAATAATTCAAAACATGATTTTACCACCAAATGCGTTGAGTATGGTGGTTGAATAGAAGACTAGGGTGTCTGAGCAAAGATGTTCCAGGAGCTAATATATTACAAAAAATGTAGTGTCAATGAGCGTGCTGGATTCGCCCCTCTAGAAGCACTCTCTGCCTGTGCTTACTCTGCTCTGTACCCAGGAATCTGGAATTTATGGTCTGTGTCCATGGGCCTCCTCCCATTTTCTGCCTGGACTGAGCCAATGGAGTTGGGTTGGGTGGTATTAGCCTGAAGGTGGGGAAAGCAAGGTGGAAATCTTCATGTTCCCTGCCTTGTGGCCTCTTGTTGGCTGTGTCTCTCCACCAAAGGCCACAGTGCACATCTTTTGGCCTCTTCTACAGCCATAGGGGCTCTGAGTTTCTGAAACTCATACCTCCTTTCTCCCCCGAGGCCTATGGGTGGCAGTGGCTTCCTGTGCTTCTAGTCCTGTGGTGCTTTCCATCCCCTGTTCATGTGCCTTAAACCTGTTTTTATCATTAAACTCTCCATAATTATCCATTCGAGTGTGCCACCTTTTCTTACAAGAACCTGATTGGTAATAAATAGAATAAATTGATCCATTTATAGGTTTTAAATTCCAGCATATTATCATATAAAGTATTTTAAAATAATATTCTGAAAGCATTTCATAAATAGTGGCTTTTTAGTATTATAAATATTCCAAATGTTGTTTTTCAATGTTATCATCCTTTTTATTTTCTTTTGCCCAGAGAGTCAGTAAAGACAGAGTAGAAAACACTGGAATTTTAGTAACAATAGAGTGACGTACTTTGAGGAAGGAGATCTCGGCTATTCTGTGAATAATCATTACACAGAGGCCTTGGGATCTAAAGGCATTAACACGGGGGGAACATGTAGGAAAATCTTCCAAGTGACACAGGGAGTTAACTCACATAGAATAACGAGTCGGAAATAAAGACCAAGACTCAAAAGTGGCCTTTGGAGGAAGTCGATGAGATTATGCTCTGGCAAGTCCAATTATTTAGATATTTTTTACATAATTTCATCCTTAGTTTTAACAGCAATAGGAATAAAGAGAAAAAATACAATACCTTAGAGATATGTATTTTCAGTTTCTGACTTACTTTCTATTTTCTGCAAAGTATAATATTAATAGGAAATGTTTTATGTTGCCCAGTTTTAACATAAAAACCAGAAAATATGTGGCAGTTGTAACTAAGGGTACTGTTTCAGAGTCTCAATTTAGAGTCAAAATTTTGTGATATAAATCCTGGTTCACTGAAGATTTCTGATCTTTAGTTTCCTCATTTCAAAAGAGATGGTTGTATCAACTATCTTTATATACTTTTGTTGGTGTTGTGAGGACATAAAAAAGATAATTTGGGTAAAATTAACTGCTTATCCTCAACATCCACACTAATTGCCACTTCATGTTAAATGTCCAAAACTAAGCTCTGAATCCACTCCCTCCCCCACCAACGGCTCCTCCTTCAGGTCTTCTCCATCTCAGAAAATGGCATCAGCACTCGCCCAGGTGCATGTGCCTATAGAAGCCACCTTTGGGCCTTTCTTTTACTTACATCCAACATCCAATTCTTGAGCAGGTATAGCCAGGCCTGTCTTCAAAGGACATCTCTTAATCTACCAACATCTCACCATTCCGGTATCATTGCCCTAGTTTCAGCTACCATTTCTCATTTTCCCTTTCGTGGTAACCTTCCAATGGATCTCTTCAATTCCATTCTTGTCTCCCCTGCTATTGTCAATTCTGTCCAGAGCGGTCAGAATGTACCATTTAGATTAAAACTCAGATCCTGTTACTGCCCAGCTCAAAGCTCTCCACTATACCCAGCTATATCACACCTGAGATCTATTACTTCACCTAGTCGTTTTTCACTCCACTCTGGCCAGACTGGCCATCTTGCTGTTTCTCAATCACGAGCTTGTTCCCACTCAGGGACTTTCCACTTTCTGTTTCCTTCTATCTGCAATGATTTTGTCCAAGATCTTCAAAAAACCCTCAACTTCTCTTCCTTTATGTCTTTGTTCAAAAGTTGTCTCCTTGGAGAGACCTTCTTTGACTATTCTATCTAAAATAATGCTCTGCTTCCTTGCTTTCTTTCCTTTAATGTATTGTACATTTCATGAAATGATATTACACATTTTTTAAATTATTACACTTCCCCTCTACAAAAAACATGAGCTCTACAAGGGCAAAAGTTTCGTATTTATTACATTTATAATCCCAATGCCTCAAACAACTTCTGACATCAAGTAAGTGCTCAATAAACATTTGCTGAATGAGTGAAGGAATGAATAAGTGAGTGAGTGAGAGGTGCCTCAGTTATTTGAAAGCAGTGGTTTTCAACCAGAGGCAGTTTTGACCCCAGGGTACATCTGGCAATGTGTGAACACATTTTCAATTGTGACAATTGGGGGATGGGTACTACTGGCATCTAGTGGGTATTGCCAGGGGTGCTACCAAATATCCTATCATGCACAGGATAGCCCCTCGCAACAAAAAATTACCTGACATAAAATGTCAACAGTGTTAAGTATGAGAAACTCTGCTCTAAAAGGTTAAATATTATGAGAAGAAATATTCCTAGTGAGACATCACTTTCCTTGCTTCTTGTCCAGCTGTCATAATTGCATAGCCATAAGCAAGACGAATGCATACATAGAAAACCCAGAGGGGCACAGAATGGTAGGAAGAAGAGAAGACAGACTTGAAGGGGAGAAGACTGGAAGAATCTATGATCCAAAATCCAAGGCACGTTATAAGATAAATTTCGTCTAGGTCCTGGCACAAATCCAGGAAGTATGTGACAAAGTGTTGCTGGTAATACAGTGAAAGTTTTAATCAATTAATCCAGAACAGAACACTAGCCAGCAGCTACTCAAGCACAGGAACAATGTGCTTCTGCTTTGAATAAAAGGTCACCAAGAACAAGGAAGTTGGCAGGGTCCTGGTCAAGAGGGTGAGTCTTAGGGCAGGACACCAATACCACAGGGATAAGTGAATGCTTACTAGGGCAAAGAAAATGCATCAGTGATGAAATTGTGAGTTCTACAAGGGCAAAGGTTTTGTCTGTATTCATATGGCAAGGACTAGAGATCTGAACCAAATAATGCATGGGTCAGAGCAGAGTGGCTAATTGAAGATAACATGGTGGGACTGAAGACCCTAAAATTTCTTCCTTAGAAAGAGCTTCTGTGAGACTCTTCTTCCAACATTTTAAATTGAGATTTTCACTTGATTTTTTCATTATATATGTATCACCACATATAGCGATACAGTCAGGTGTACATTTACGTGGTTAATATGGGTCTCCCCGTTGCATTCCATAGTCTGCGGGAGAAAGAGCCCTGTCGGTGCAGTGCTTGGGACACAGATACTTCATGAATGCTCCATGTTAAATGACTGAATGAATACAGGTACAACCAGGAATAAAATGCACTGCAATACAAATATTTCATTATTAAAATGAAAAATTATCAAAAATGAATGCTCAGGTATCTAAAATTCTACTCTCCATCTCAGTATAAGAGTATTTAAATAATTATGTTCAGCTACTTCAAACCAAATAGCCTTCCAATCCAAGTTCAGTAGTAGCCTCAGGATTTCCCGATACTCTCTGGAATCTTCTCTTCTTCCTTCTGCTCTAAACTCTTCAAATAATGGACTTTTTTTTTCCATTTCCATATTTTATTGAACACCTTCTATGGGCCACAATCAGAACTAGGTTCTTGGGATAGAATGATGAGAAAATAGACCTAGTCCCAATTCTCAAGGAATTTACAAACTTGTGAAGGAAGTGAGCATTAAAAATATAATTGAAAATTGAGGTAAGTGCTGTAGAAGATAAATAAAAATTTTCAGCTTGATAGAGAATTACAGGATGACCTACTCAGATAATATGATTTGCAAAGACCTCTCTGAAGAGATGAGTAAGCTAAGAACATTTAAGGATTTTTTTTATAAAGCCAGTTTCTAATGCCATAATAATTTTTAAATGAATAAAGATACTTAAGCTATCATTATGAAATTACAAAATCTTTTTGTGAAACATTATTGGCAAATGAGGTTAAATGAACTCTTTGCATCTAAATTATAAACATTTATTGAGCAGAAACATTTAAAACTCACCAGGCCTTTTAAGGTCTCCACATACCAGAGGAACAAAGTTGATTACTTAGAGAGGAAAGCAAATCGAACTCAATTGACCTTGTCGCCATCAACCTAACACACGCTATCAAATCAATTTTTGTCACGGAAGGGAAGGATTATGACACAGGCCTGTGAGTCAGCAGTCTAAATTCACTGAGTGATAGAGTTTTGGATATGAAAGGAAGGAGCTATCAAAAAGGACTGGCTTGAATATCAACGTTCTTGGGTCTCTAAGAAAAAGGAAATTACCACTGATCTAACACCTACTATTCATTAAGTACTCCACTGAGTGCTTTAACATTTGCCGTCTTATTTTAGGTCTGTGTGTAGTATGCACCATTTTTGAAGGTGGAAAAATGGGATCACAAAGAGGTTAAGCCACTTACCTTGACATCATATAACTAATGTGTAAGTAAGTTATGATCTGAACGCAGTTCTACATGACTCCAAAGCTTCTTTCTTTTGATTATAATACGCTGTCTTCTCTGTCTTGAGACCAGCCCACCCTGAACTCTACTTTCCCTTCTGTAAATGAATGAGCTAGCTTAGAGTCACTCAAATAACTTCGACAACTCTGGAATTTCTATCAATGGCTGAGGTTTCCCTCAATTCATTTTATATTGTCATAGTTCTATGATTAAAAAAAAACAACAGTAACACACTGTCCATTGGTCCTTCATAAATTTCACTGCCTCTCTTGTTTGGAAGAGAAGCTTGGTTTGGAAAAATACAACAATCAAGCTGTTTATCACCTCCCTTCCTCAAAGTGGTGCCTACTGCAGAAAACAAAAATGAAACAAGATACTCATCTTCACTCAGGCTCACAATACTTCTTAACGTGCTCTTGATAAGAATGTAGAAGCAAAATTAACTTCTTTTCTACCTTGGAACTAGAGCTTAACCAAAATCAGCACATAGAAAGAGGTGTGTGGATCAGAACTCTTGTTCATATATACTGGCTGGCTGACTGCCATCTTACGTTAGCTCGAAGGAATTGCTAAGGTATTCCTAACTAATAACAACACCTGGGAAGATAACTGAGAAGCATGAGAAAGCACAATTAGAAAGTAGACAGGTCAATTTAAGAGCTCCAGTCTCAGGAAAATTTTCCGGTCAAAAGCTAAATTGAATAGGCACAACAGATAGGCAATGTGCAATGGAAATTTTCTGTTCTGGCAACTTGCTATATATTTATATTTCATGTCCCAAAGCAGTGCTCTTCTTGGCCACTGCTTTCAACTTTATCATTATTTGATAAGGCTGCTCAAATATTATCAGGCAGTAAGTTCCTGAATGTATGATGATGTACAGATACATAAGCAGAGTCACGTTCTCTTTTCTGGGAAAGGTAGCGTTATCCATCCTTTTCATTCCATTCACAAAACCAAGGAAAACAAAACAAAATAAACTTTCCTGCCATGAATATGTAACAGCAATAAATATAGTACCTGGTGCTTTGATACAATATTACAAATATCCAAAGTTTACATGGATTATTTAAGGCAAAATACAAAGAGATTGGGCAACTCTTTTTTGAAGTTTAATCTGTAAAACATAAAGAGGTCAACTTAATCTATTTCTTTTATAATGAGCTAAGCTAACTCAGGTGTTTCTTCAAGAAAGAATCTGAAAACAGAGTTGGACTTGCATCAAATGTCTGTGGGAAAAAGTATTTGAGAAATAGCTACTATATATCCAGATTAACTAAACAGTTAAGCTTTGAAGAATAAATAGTATATAGACTCTAAACCAAACTAAGTAAAATTTATGCATGTTTAAACCCACGGATTCCTTCCTTTGTTATAACCAATATAAAATAACCAATCTCTTAATTTCTAATTTCTAACCAAACTTTTTCCATTACATCTCATCAAAGAACATCATTTAGAACCTGCGTATTTAGAAATTCACTTTTCTTTCAAGAAATAGAAGATAAAGAATAACTTGCATATGTAACAGTAAGTATAATTTTTCTTATTTTGAAAAAGTTTGAGTATTCCACTTTCATAAATCACAGTGTCAGTGAAATAAGATCAATAATCAAATCAATATTTCTCAGTAAGAAATATGAACTCGCAACCCCAAATGGACAATAGCAGAATAAAATTTCCTTTAATTCTATTAAAACACTATTATTTTTATTTTACTTACAGTTTTTAAAAAAATTTATTTGGCATGTAAAAAGGTTTTGTGCAAATGATTAACTGACTTTCTAAACACACTCCTAGTTTAGAATGATGAATATACAATCAAATGCTCTATTTTGATTTCATTTCACCTATTAAATGATCAAAAATTAATCAAGCTCTGAGTAATTAAAATATTAAAAATATACTCAATGCACACTTTTCACATTTTATGTGAAACAAAATAAAAGGCAATAAAAAGCATTGATGGAGCAGGGTAAATATCGAATGTGTTCCCACCTAAAGTAAAAAAAAGCCAAACTGATGTTAATATTTCATTTTTATTTCAGTTATGACATTCTAGTAACTGAAAGAAGACAAACATTCTTTCTCCCCATTTCCAATGTAAGTATACACTTCAGGAGGAAAATTATTATGTAAACTTATTTTGCAGTTTCAGGTCGTGCTAAATAATTGCTAACACAAAGGAATTATTTAGCTTTGGGACATGAAGCAACAATAAAGAAAAATGTTGCATGGTAACTACTGCATGGATGGCAACCTCAACTAGCCAACATCAGGGTCACTCTGATGCTATCATCAGGGACACACAGCAATGGCACAAACCAGCCACTCATTTTCAAAGAAAGAATTATTTACCTGCTAAAATTTATGAAGACTATTTGAAATTTATATGACTGTAATAAATGTAGCGTCTTTATTTTCTTCCACAAAGTTTCATTACAACTGTTATATTCAGTGTATGAAAGCATTACTGCTTAATGTTTTGATGTTAGACATAAGCTATGAATTAATTTTGTACTTTTTTAAAAAGGGGGCTGGAAACTTTGTATGTGAAGAGCCAGATAATGAATATTTCAGGCTTTATAAGTCAGAAAGTCACTGCCACAACTGCTCACCTCATGCTGTCACAGTCCAAAAGCAGTCAGAGGCAATATCTATACAAACAGGCATGGCTGTGTTCTAATGAAATTTTATTTGCAAAATAAATTTGGCATGGGCCATAGTTCAAAGACTTCTGGTATAGAAAAGAATGGAAGTGGTATTAGAATATTAAAAAAGTAAATATTACTTTCATCTATCAAAAAGATACTGAGAGATACTTTATGTGATAGGTGACTGTGTGTCTCACAGTGAATCTTACAAAGGGCTCTGGAGCCTCTGCCGCAGTTTGAATCCCAGTGCTTCTACTTGCTGGCTGTACAGCCTTGTACCCATTACTTAACCCCATTTTTTCACTTTCCTCATCTGGAAAATGGTGGGAGGTAGGAGAAAATGAAACTGTTGTAAAGATTAAATGAGTTAATGCAGGTAATTCACTCAGAACCATGCCTACTGCACAGCAAGAACTAAATAAATATTAGCTGTTACTATAAAAGTTCATTTTCATACACCATGGCATGTCAGGAGAAAAATAAATACAGGCCCTTATGTATTTTCCAGCTTCTTGTCATCAGTAAATAAACAAATGAAAAAGCAGTTTATGCACTGCCAGTCTATAAGAAATCTGTATGCATAAAATCATTTTGAATTCCCAAGGGCTGTGCCTCAGGCTTATTTATTCTTATATCCCCAGCACTAAGTCACTGTCTAGCACATAGTTGGGAAATGTAAAATGAATGAGGGAAGAAATGGCTGAAGGTATCTATGAATGTAACAACCAACAAAGACATCCCTGGTGGCTAAAGACCAAGAAGATAAACAATCTCCCGAGAATTGTCTAAGGAGGATACATTTGACAGAATAAAGGCAGGAGGCACCATTAGACAGTGAGGTGCTAACGCAGACATGTCTTAGAAATTAGAGCAGTCAGGATGTTGAGGGCAAGGTTAAATACGTATCTTGTAAGGAATTCAATGTCTGGGCTGGGATACAGCCAAGGAAGTTCAGGCCCTAGGTGATGACTTTGGAATGACTTTCCAGAGGTCATGGAAAGTCAGGAACAGTTTGAGTGATGGGTGAAAGAATGCTGGCAATTGAACTATAAAAGATATCCCAAGAAAAGGCATACATTGAAGGGTGCAATTAGAATTAAGTGATAAAGTGAGGAAAAGGATTTTTTACAGCTTCTTCAAGGTCTCCAAAGATAAAATATAATTGAGCCTTTTCTTTTTTTATAGGTGCAGAACAGTTAATCTGACCTCCAAACACCATACTATAGAATCATCTTTCCAAATTATTTAATCCTACTGCTTATCTAAATCTCAGTGCTAACCCCAAACCCTAATGAACTTTAAGTGGCAAATCTTGGCTTGCTCCCACTTGTATGGATGGATTCCTTAAGATCTGATAAACAGCTATTTTATCCTGCTCTGATGATTCATTTTAAACATCTTCCAATGTTCTTTAGTAGTTTGTAGCAGTACTTCTCAGACATTAATGTGTATGTGGGTCATCTAGGCACCTTGTTAAAGTGTGGACTCTGGCTCAGAAGATCTGGGGTGGGGTCTGAGAGTCTGAGTCTCTAGCAAGCTGCTGATGTGCGAGCCTCACTTTGAGGAGCAACATTTAATTCTTATCTCCTGCCTCATAGTATTCTACTCTTTTCCCTAGGAGAAGGCTCCTTTCTGGCTCACAGCTCAAACGAGACACTGTGGTGGTCACTTACTCTTTCTCCCTTCCCTTTGTGAAAGTATCCACAATTGCCCTCAATTGCCTAAGTGGATTTGTATAACCAAGGACAAAAGGACAGTTTATCAGAACTTCCCAAAATTGAAGCTATCCAACAGGGCTTCTATATATACCTTTTGACCCTCATTTTGATATTAAGAAGCCCACTAATTTTGTTCCTCCTCTGCTAAAATCTACCACCCAATATTTTTTCTCAATTCTTCTTTTTCTTGAAAATGTTTATGTAACCTTAATCCCTGTTGGATACACTTACATTTAAACTGAAAGGCAGTAACGGTTCCTCATTTTCAACTGTATCATTAGATAGAGTAAATGACAATGTCATGTACTTTTCTATAATAGGTATAATATTAATAAAATTTAAATATTCTATTGTATTATAAGGAAGCATATAGGAAATATTAATACAAAGCTATATTACATGAAACCTTTGGTTATTACTGCAATTAATTGCAGTATTATAATTTGCAGTAATAACCTATATCGCTTGTATTTTTTTTTACTGATAGAGTTGTATAATATGTTATATCTCTCAGATAAGGTATATTGAATCTTACCCTGACTTTAATTATTTTAAAATGTATGCACCTTTAATAAATGTATTGAAATTTCTTATGTAATTTTACTCTATTTTCTTTCTCTAGCCTGAAATGCCCTTTGAAATTCTGAAGTCAAGAACCAATATCACACAAATATCTTATTGTGTTCACATGGGAACCATTTCTCAGTTAATCTCCAAATGTATCCTTCCTCGGTTCTGCCTCTTCACAGCTTCCATTCTTGGTGTTATCTATGCACCACTCTTTGCTGGTCCCCCCATTCCAAAAATATTTTTCTGGGACACTCCTTGTTTTCAGCCAGAGATGCTGCTGTCTATCTGTCTATTTAGTCATACGTTCGTTCATTCATCCATACCCACTGGTATTCAGTGTTAGAAACCCACATAGCAATACACCGAGCATTGTCTTAGAACTACTGTAGTGAGGAGATGGTAATAACAGCTTTTCTTTATAGAAGGGAAAGGAGGAAGCAGTAGAAAGGGAGGAAGGAAAGGAAAAGGAAATAGAAGGAAAAGATGTTGGAGAGGACTAATTTGGATTCATTCCCCACACAATATTTTTGTACAGGAATTTTTTTTATTCAAAAAGTTTTTTTCTAACGCATACATTTTCCTTCAAACTTTTCAAAATTTTCCCCAAATAATTTCAAATAACACAAAAATATAAATCTGCAAAGAGAAAAATAAATTACCCTTGGAACAAAACCCAGACTTCGCACCATAGCTTAAAAGTCCCCATTTCATCTGGCTCCAGACTATATCTTCAAATCCACCATCACTTTTCCCCACGCCTTTCCATTGACCCCAGCCACACTCTAGGGTTTACCTTTCCTAAAACACAACTTAATTCCGACCTCAAAATTGTGCACTTCTTCTTTAAGCTTAAAATAATTCCTCCCACCCCCAAGCCTAACTCCTCCTCATCATGTAAGCTTTTTCCAAATGTCTTGTCCTCAGAGAGGTCTCCCTGCCCTTCCTATTCTCTCCCATCAAACCACCCAGTCAGGCTCATTTTATTCTAATGTATAAGTTACCACTTTTCCGTAGTTGGCATTATCTTATGTCTCATCTATAGGGATGGTCCCAGCTTATGATGGTTTGACTTACACTTCAACTTTAGGATGGTGCAAAGGCAATAATTATTCAGCAGAAACCGTACTTTGAATTTTGATCTCTTCCCAGGCTAGCAATATGACTCTCTTTCAGGGATCACTAGGGTGAACGACTGCTACTCTATAGTGTACTGTGTCGCCATCTCTTTCTGGACATTGTACTTTGTGTTTTCACATCCCATCTTGTCTATAGAATGCCCACTTGTGTCTCCTGCTTCTGGTGAGAAGAAAAGGAAGGCGATTATGGTTGAGATGAAACTCAAGATAACTGCCCAGCATGAAAGCAGCAAGCAAGCCCCTAATAACCATTGCCTTGAGTTAGGACTTTTGCAATGCGCAATCTTGACCATCAAATCCTCTAAATGTGTTTTTGACTTACGATATAAACTTAAAATGAGTTTATTGGGACATAACATATTGTCTTTCTTTACCCTTGAGATATAAGCTTATATCTATCCATCCATCTCTCTCTCTCTCTCTATGTGTATATGTATAATGTAGTTTAATTCTAAATCCTCAACACCTAGGACATTACCCAGAATAAATTGAATGAATATATACTGACTGAGCAAGAAGACTTAATAGTTGTGTTCCCTTTACTGCTGCCCTGGCAGGAGTGCATTCATGGAGTTGCCCAGGGAGTAGTGACCTATGCTTTTTACTGATGGAAGTAGCCTTGTAAAACCTGTGATTGAGTCATTTTGAGGACATTATCTACCACAGTGTCATCACCACGTCCCTCTACTTATAAGATTTTTTTTTTCACATATTCTCTTGGGAGAGTTTTATTTATTTTATTATTTATCTCAGAAAAATTATTGTATTGCGTATCTGGTGTATTTGTTTCCAGTGGATTATACATAAATGACTGTATTCCTTGTTTTGCTTTGTCACCAGTAAACTAAACCACAGTACCTTGGGCTTCCTTATATATCAGTATCTTTTCTAACACATATTATGTACTATGTGCCAAAATGTATTTTAAATGCTCATGTAGTTTCTCATTTAATATTTCATTTGTGCATTACCTACATGGCCAACTTCCAGGAACTATCATGGATAAGAGAGGATAATATTAATGATGACTATTTTCATTTGTACATCTCTTGCTGAATTATTTCCTGGATATACAGCATGCTCTTATGCTATGACTAGGGTCATTTTTTAAATTCACAAATAAAAAAATCCAGGAAAAGAGAGAGGAAAAAAAGAGAAAATAGGAAAAACAAGGAAAAAAAATTCTTGAAGTGCAAAGCATGTTTTTAGGACCAGAAGTAAATAAGAATCTACATAAACAGGATATAACACTAAATAAAATTAGATCCAAGTTTCTTAAAAGCAAATTTTTATTTGGCTTTATTCGAAACTTTATTTGTAGGACATGGAAGTAACACACGCACATGCATGCGCTGCTCAATAAGCATTAGTTAAATGAATAAAGAAGACATTAATTTATTGTTGGAAATAAAAGCATATATATTTTACTTTAAAGCAGAGCTTCTCAGCCAGGGATGATTTTAAATATTTACAACTGGAGCTTTTGGCAATGTCTACAGATGTTTCTGGGTGGTACTACTGGCATTTGATGGGTAGAGGCCAGGAAAGCTGCTAAGCATCCTAAAATGCACAGGGCAGGCCCTCATGACAAAAAGTTTCATGGCCCAAAATGCCAATAGTACTGAAGTTGAGAACACCTGCCCTAGAGAGAGAAATGATAAAAGACAATTTTCACAAAAAGGGGTAAAATCATTACTCTTCTACAAATACAAAATGAATCAGTCTTAAAGAATGTATTTAAGTCAATCAGTGGGGGAACCAGGCAGATGTTATAAGTGGTTTAAAAGAGAATCCAAAAAACAGACATTTATAGATCAGGAAATTAAAATGAATGTGCAAATGGAGGCAAAACTATCTTTTCCACAGGATGGGAAGGGAATTTAATTGAACTTCTAATGGGCCAGCAGAGGTTATCTACAATTTGCAGAATTATAGAAGAGCTCCCATTGAATCAGAATCATTTAAGGCAGAAGGGTGTTTTATGCATGGACAACGAATAGTTTTCCACTGAAAGACACCTTTCTTTCTCTACAGAAAAAGGAGAGGTAGAGACAAGACATTGGTCACCCTTAACTGCTGCCACTGGCCAAGAGTTTTCTGGTGGCTTTTGGGTACTATTCACTAGAGAATGGTTTAGTCACTATATAAACAATATTTATGTTTACCTGATATTCCAAATTGAGTGATTCTAATTCAAGCATCCTCAAATTTATTCCCTCCTCCTGGAAGATGCACATCTAAAGAGATTTTTTAATTGGTTTTTCTTCTCTGCACCTCAACAAAACTTAAGCTCAAACAGAATACAGCACATAGAAGACAAAAAAAATACATGATGATATACTGCCTTTGCCTGCCTAGATACTAAAACGAGAATCAAATGTTTTGTCTTTTTAAATGAACCTTATGAAAGAAGATACCATTTTTCATTATAATATAACCATGAGGATAATATAATATCTCATAATAATCTATATGAAGGACAAATTAATGATTCATAGAAAACCACAGGCCTGGAAAGAATGATTGAGACAATAAGTTTCACAGAGACTACTTAGAATGTCCAGTATAGGCCCCTAAGGAAGCATGGATAATTCAGCTTCATATAAATCACCTATGGTTTTTAATAGCTCACCATCTTAACATCATTTATGTGTGAAGTGTTTCACCAAGGTTGGCCAAGAGTCCATTGCAAATAAGATGTTACATTCCTTTGGCTTTCTAACAGTTTGGCTGATTGAACATGAAAATAATATTTCTAGTCAATGATATCAAATGTGCTCATTTTACTAAATTTGAAATAAAAAAGGAAAGTAAAATAAGTATGAATAAAACTCTCTTGCATTAAGATAATCTTTTCTATTTATTCTTGTAATAGAAACAAAAATTGTGGTGAGGATTCCAACAAAATTAATCTTCATTTTTTTTAAAGTTTTCTTTCTTATTTTCTGAAGTATTGAAATCTTCAAAAATATTTTTTACCTGGACTTCAGAATGACAGGGCTACCAACAATATAATCAAAATTGAAAGCATGTAAGTGGATAAAAACTAAGCTCAACAAATTACACCTGAATTTGACTGAGTAAGGAAATGAGAGTTGTTGTTTATACCAGAGGTCAATTGATCAGAGGAGAGGACAAACCCTGTGGACAGCTGCCATGTGTATTGAAGGATTCTTTTATTGACCCTGACTCCAATGAACTCATGGTCATCACTAATTTAAAAATTAATCAGCTGGGCTTTCTTTTCATTCTACTGTCATTCCTTGATTACTTGAGAATATCGTGTCTCACATATAACTAGTAGTTACACATAGTAAAGATGAATGCTTCAACTATACTAGTGAGAACATACTTTCAACCAGGGACACATTACATTGTATTCTATTTCCTTAATATTGTGGTATTAATCAAAACAAAACCTGATTAGCAAATTAAAAATTTAACTAGCTTTTTGCAGAATGGAAAAAAAAAAGACGTTAATCAAAGATTTTCAGGGCATAACTAGTCCCCTATTTCAACCAACACCTGCACACTGAAAGCAGGAAGATAATGGCTGTTAACAGATGAGAGTTTGAGAGCCATTGATTGCTGTGAAACTCTTTTTATTCTTCTTTAATCAAAGTAATTACAGAGTACAATGGTTCTTTGAAGCTTATACTCTATTTATCAAGGTAAAATTAAGGTGTTTTTAAGATGCTGTTCACGTGTGCTAAAGTTAAGAAATACAACCACATCTTACTCTCCCAATCCTGGGAGTCATAAACTTTGCTTTCCATTTCAAAAAGTTAAAAGCCAAGTTAATATTCTTATCTAAGAAAGTATCATATTTCAACTTCGGTAACATGAACATTTGGAGTTGAGAAAAGGCAATAATAATAGTTTCATCAACTTTTAAAAGTGACAGAAAAGCCACATCCTTACATCTGGTGATGTCAAAAGACTTTTATGGCAAAACTCTCAAGTGGGCCACTTTTAATAAATTAGCATTTTCATTTTCTTTAAAGAATTACGAGAATTGAAATAGTGACAGTCATTAGGGGCACTGGCCCAAAATGAAAATTCTTTCTCTGTTAAGAATGAATTTAAATCTGCTTTGTGGTGTGTATTTCCACACTTCTGGAATATCAATGGAGGAAGCACCGGGATCCAGTCTCAGTGTGAAAGTTCAGAATTTAAATTAGGAAAATTCATTCTACTATAAGTCTGTCCTTTAGTTGTCACAGTACATTGTGATTTATGATAGCCACTCTTATTATTTATGTAACAGTAAATGCATTGACAATGCTCATCTTGCCATAGTCGTCACACAAAGAGATAGAAGAGTTTAACAAGCACAGCCCTGGACTCAGACTTGTAAGTCCTGCATCCTAGACCCAGTTTTATCATCTCTTCAGCCATGGAAGCTCAACAAAGGCACTCAAGGTGCTGGCACAAGTTTTATATTTGAAAACTGATGACAACAGTCATGCCTTGTTTATATCACAGTGATACTTTGTGGATTAAATGGGAAAATCTATTTGGAATATGCTGGAAAAAATCACAGTAAAGATAGATGATTTTCCTAATCATTATGATACATTTCACCACTGGTAATATAAATGGCCACAGAGTATTTGCATTCCATTTTTTTTTTTTTGCATGTCAAACCAAGGTACTAGCCTCTGCTGCTTATGGATGGCACTATGATGGGAAACAAAAAGTATCAGTGTGAAGATGTCAAGGGCAATAAATACAGAATGGAACCCAATAATAAAGGACAAAATTTCAGTTTCCTTTTCTGTTTTAAAATCTTTGCATCTTAAAATAGATCATATGAGTAAAATTGTCAGAAATAACAAGAGATCAGTTATTTAATGCATTCATTTAATACTTTAATTCATTTAATACTTTATTTTACATGGTTGATAATGAAGAATAGAAAATACAAGCACTAGTTATTTAAACAAAATGTCCTATTGCATTGCATTCATGCATTTATTCTTGCCTATTTCTTTCAGTTTTTACAAAAAATGAGACAGTTCAAAATTCTAAGCAACAGATTTAACTCTTTCCACTCCAAAACTATCTTAATAGCTTCCAACGAGGAGTAAAAAATAAAATGAAGAGAGAGTTAAGGGAAGCAGAGCATGTGAAGGAAGCCAATTAGCAGTGGTGAGAGGAGAAGCAGGGCTGTGGGTTCAAGGGAAACACAGAGAGTAAGAAATGAATATTTTAAAGAGGATTCAGGTAGCTTTGGGAGGGTGAACCTAGAATTCCTGGACACAATGCATACAAGGGAAGGAATCCTATTATGGAATGCCAGGATCTGAGTGGAAGCCTGGAAGATTGTAAAGGCAACAGACCCATTCAGACTGGCCCTGAGCAGCTCGTAAACAGTAAAATCTTCAAATTTAAGAAAGGGTAAGAGAGAAGTAGCAAAAGCCAAAATAATCACATGCTGATTAATGAATGACTAAAAAATATCAATTAAATTAATGCAGCAAAATTTTATCATGCTCTTACAAGATGCTAGAAGTACAAGAATAGTGAAGAAAACAAACAGAATTCTCAGTCTCAAGAAACTTATAATTTTGTGGGAAATAAAGGTATTTATGGTAGCACAGATGTTATTTACGATTATTAGAAGATGCAAAGGAAACAGAAAACTTTGATGAAATAACAGAGAGGCAAATTTTATATTTATAGCCCAGGTTACCTTTCTCTGAAGAAATGGTATTTTAGCTGAAATTTATAAGATGCTAAGCATTAAATGTTGGAAGAGTGAGGTGTTCACAGCACGTGGAAGGGCCCTACTGTGGATAAAGGTTAGTGTATTCAAAGAACGGTGTGGATAAAGTGTAGAAAATGAGCAGTAGTTCCTCTAAAATATGTTTAATATTTAACACACACCTCCTCCGAGAAGGCTTCCTGATTTCTTCTAGCCTGTTTGAGTGCCCTCCTCTGTGCTCCCTAATACTATGTATGTGTATTCACTAGATTTTGTGATAATCTACTCAAATGACATTTTTCTGCACTGCATCACTAGATTATTTAGAAGAGAACATATTTATTTTTTACACTCAGCATGGCCTATGGCAGTATCAAAAAGATAGGCACTTAATTATTGAATAAAAAATGAATGCACTTACATAGTCATTAAGTATACAACAGTGAATTCAGAAAGTGCACAATGACAATGAATAAAACTTTCCATTTTCCACTGTCCTAAGTATATCATCATTGTGACCATCTGAATATATTTCTAATCTGAAGCCAGCATTTTCTCATCTAATAGAGGAATAGGTTCAAAGCCTTAGGTAACCAATTTATTAAACAATCTAAACCTCATTAAAGGGTTTGATTTTTTTGCTCTCCATTTTGTTTTCTCCTCTAATCATGTTCTGCTCTATCTCCCTTTTCTATACCCCAAAATTATCTTGGACAGATTCCATGACCTTCCAATGGTTCATCTATTAAACAATCCACTTCAGTGAATCCAGTTTAAAATGTGATCTCATATCCAACTTAGTTCTCTAATTCTCTTCTTCACACTCCTGCATCAGCCAACACTTTGCCCAGGGCCAAAGGCTGAAGAATTCAAATTTGTGCTCTTTATTTTTCTTCCCTGCCACCTTCCACTTCTTCGTCATTTTTTTCAGAGGTGGGGTTGAGGAAATGATCAGAGAAAACTGGCAAAATTTGTTTCCCTTAAAAGATTCAATTGTGTCTTCTCTTGGATAACAACTTTCTCCCCTGGGCGGAATCCAAATGCTGGCTCTCTTGTGGGGTCTGGGTTCACTGGAAATCTTACAGGGTCCTTCCCGGCTGCTCCAGGCATGGGAACTGGGATTGACATACCTTTTCTATTAATAAATGATCCTTCTGGTTCTCTCCTGCACTGGCACCCTCCACAGCCCGTACTCTTTCCGTACCCTTGCCTGACAGGCAGCTTTCTTGGGCAGGTTCCCGGAAATACAGACCTAGACTTTCTGCTCTTTGTGGTGTCCACTTGCTGCACAGGAATGTTGTGCATCCTGTCATAGCAAACAGTGGAAGTCGAGGGGGATCTCCATTCACTGCGAATTGTTTTCTAATTTCATTTTTTTCCTTCTTAAGTAGGGGAAGAGCACAGATCTACAGGTCTGATGAGTAAGCAAATGTCCAATCATGGAACAGTGTTCTAATATTCCTTTCCTGCCATAATTCACATTCTCATCAGTGAAAGGCAATATAGATTTTTCCTTTTATTTCTTTTATTTATATTACGGGGTATAAATGTTTTGGTACAAGAATTTCTTTTGTACAGTTTGAGTCAAAGTTATAAGTGTATCCATCACCCAGATAATGTGCATTGAACCCATTAGGAGTGAAGTTGATCATCCCCACCTGCCTCCTCCCACCTGCTTGAATTCCATTGAATTTTACTACCAGATGGTAATACAACTTTTAATGAGCAAACCCTCTAGATCAAGAATATATGGGGTTGAAGCCAGATTCTGACAGGTAATAACTGTGCATAACTTTGAGAAAGATGTTTTCTGTGCCTCAATTTCTGTATCTGTAAATTAGGGATAACAGTAGTTCCCACCTCAGAGGGCGGTTGTGAGAAGCAGCTGAGTTCATGGTAAGTGTGATGTGCTTAGTCCACTACCTAGCACAGAGTGAACACACAATAAATGTTAGCTATTATTAAACTCTCTTAGATTCCTTGCACTTAACAGGTAGGTAATAATCTTCCATCCATTCTCTCCACAAGAAAGGAAGAGAGAAATCTCTTCACAGAAATAATGAATTCCCAGTGACTTCTAATCTGAAAATTCTACTTCTTTAGGAATACAGTAGAGAATGGTGGTTAAGGTCCCAAAACAGGGTATGATGCCTTACTGAGGCATTTCATGATGTGTTCGGTGGCTCCAATTATTATGTGTGGATACTTGGACATACTTGGACATAATTCCAACACAAATGGAAAATTAATATCCAACCTTCTTTTACATGTACTTCAGACAAAGTAGTATAACTGCCATTCTATCTCCACCAATGGAAAGAAATCTTATTCATGAAAAGCTTAAACATTACTCATAAACTAAGGTATCTCTTAAATGCACCAAACCTTTTTCAGGTTATGCATCAATTCTAGGTTGTATGTCAGACCACGAAGAAGAGTGATCCTTCAAGAACCATTAGACACTATGGCTGATTTAAATTTCAAAGGCACAACTATAATCGAAAGATCTTTTCATTGCACGTAAAATAAGGAAAAAAGCAAGCATGAACCAACCACACTGTCCAAACACAGCTACTTCCCACTGGAGAATTCATTTATTATCATGAAAATAAATAATAAAAAATTTATAGTCATAATTTAAGACTGACAGGAAAAGGAGAAAGATAAAAATCTGGTACACTTAAAAGAGAAAAATCTTTTCTGAGAGAGTCTATTCTAACAGACCAAAATCATTTTAGATAAAAGAATATTTTATTACATTAAAAAGGCAAGCAGAAAAAAATAGCACAAAAAAGTGAATATGGAAGGAACAAGATACAGAAGAAAATAAGAGGAGAAAAAGTTACAAAACGAATGTTTAAGTTACTGAATAATGAGTTAAATGTTGCTGAAAAATCCATTTGAAACTGCCCTTACAAAAACTCAATAGACAGAAAATCAAATTTTTCAACATTGATTAGAGGTAATGTTTCCTTAGCAAACTGACCGAATCATCACCTTGGTTACAAAGTAAAATTAGTAGCCTTAGAGAGCACATCTTCAAATAGACTATCTCGTAAATGCTTCTGATTAAACTGCAATGTTTTTGGTGATAAAAGATCATCTGCCTCTCACCCTCCCACACATTCCTGTCTGTCTTTAACTTCATGTATCAATTTCTAAGGAAAAAAAGATTTGACTATATTTGACTAAGTAGAAAGATTTGACTATCACAAATGACCAACATTTACATTCCATTTAGTTGGCTAAAAAAGACAGGACACATTTGGCAGTTGTCAGTGTTTTTATCGATGCCGTTTTTTTCCACCACTGAGGAATTTAGGATGAAGTAAGAAGAAATTTTCTAACTGGAGAGTGACATTTTACTTTGCCTTCATTCAAAGATTGGGTCAGCAGACTATGGGAATTTGCTCTCACTCAACTGACAAAGTGCCCTTAAAATGTACCTGGTATTAACATTATCACTTAGTCCTTGAAGAAGTACCTGCTGTAAATCATATGCCAAACCATATTGTGAGCAAACAGCAGAAGCCACACATAAATTCAGGTGACCTGGTCACCCATTAATCACCTAGAATTTCTTCTTAAATTTGTTTTCTTTGTAAAGATATAAAGTAAGGATACGCTGGGAAGGTTTGAAATAAGAAACCACCATGGCATACAGGTGGCACTTACTTAAATATCTGTTGATTCAATATATTGATTTTTTATAATGTGTAAGGCATTTTCAGCATTATTATCAATTATATATAAAATCTGGCAAATATTTTGGGTTTAAGATAAGCTAATTGATAGTTTTCTAATTCTTCCACAATAGTATAATTATGCATTAATACCTGTAGCCTTATGCAAAGCATAATGAACAAAATTTTGTTTAATAAAATACTCATAGAGAGAAGAGCTCTGAGTTCTTGAATTTTCTGGAAGTAATCATTTTGTTTCAATCACCTCAATCAACATCCTTTAAAAATAGTAGATCCCCATACTCAAAAAGAATATGTTGACTATAAATGAACTTTTCTTATTGGCATTATTGCTGTTGATTGAAAGTATCTGAGCCCTCTCAGTATCATAAAACTAAACATCTGAGATCACTACGGATGTAGATGTAATGGGTATAGAAGCTGGGGACCAATAAGTACTGACCGTCCCAGGACATTCCCTGAAAATGTGATTCACATGCAGACACACACATATGTGCACACACATATAATCCCAAATGTGTACTATTTTCTTATGGTTTACCTCAGGCATAAAAGAGTAGTATAGAAAATTTGTATCTCAAGATCCCGAGCCATTTGGAATTTTATTAAGAACCCAACTGAATTTTCAATGGTGCAATGAGTCTCAGAGGGAAGAATTAAGAGGCATATCTTTCATCAGGTTTTTTCACCTTGGATGTACATCAGAACATCAAAACAAAGGGCTCTTCATTTTCTCTCCTTTTCTGACAATACAATCTATTCGACAATCCACAGAAAATATTTTAAAATGTATTTATGATCTCTTACACAATGTACAGTTTATATTATGTTAGCAAAGTCTGCAATTGTGAACATGGTAATATTCACTTTCATTTATTAAAAAAAAAAAAAAAAACTTGTTACTTCTCTTTTTGGAACTTTGAATAAGGTCCTTAAGGGATCCCTTAAAATCACTAGCTTAAAATTTTCATACTGGATGTAACACACATTTAGTTGGCCATGAGATTATGTTCCATAACCCCCCAAACATCTCAATCATAGTAGCTTTCCTAATTTGGGGCCTATTTTTCGATGAGTTTCTTGAGGAAGGGCAAGATAGGTTTACAGAGCAAGAGCAAGAGCAAAATATAAGTTTACAGAGCAAAAGCAAGATACAATAGCCACAGTTGACGAACGGGCACCCCTGTCTTAACAAAAGGGCCCTAGACCTATTTCTTAAGACTGTTATGAAAGCAATTTTAGGAACCTATAGATTCTCAGCAATGTAAACAAAACAGGAATCAAAACCTAAATAGTTGTGAAGGACTAGAAGCAAAACAGCTGATCACACAGTTCAGGAAAGAAATGACCTCATCAGCTAAACTTTGTTGCTGCCAAGTGTAAGGGAAGAATGTAGCACCAGTTCTACTTTATGTCCTCCTTGCTTGCAGTGCTGCAGAGCATGCAGGAAGGACTCCTAAGGAATAAAGAGGCAGAAAAGGATACAAGACAATCACAGAATTTTTAAAATCAGCGCGTGCCTTAGAGATAAGCTCATTTATCCACGTTTCAGAATGCAGTCATAAGATATGATACTACACAACCTGTACATGACTCCAACTTTGCCTTATTAACCTCAAGCAGACACCAGTAGGCTTTCCACCAGCCTCAGGTCTGCCCTCTATCCACATCTGCTATGTGACAAGTACCTAAATTGACCTTGAGAAGCTATTTCAAAGATTCATCAAACTAAAAAGAAGCAAAGTTAATGCTTCATTAATGAAGATTCTTCCAAGATATATTGTCAAATGGAAATGACAACCAACATATAGAACACTAAGTAAAAATGTTGCATATTCTATATGTGCTGTTTCAGAATCTATTCCCCGTCCCTTTACAATATATTATCATTTCATATCTTGAAATCTTTGGGAACATTATATTAACTGTTTTATTTTACTTTTTTAAAAAGTGACGTCTGGAAATTTCTAATTTACACACATAGTTCACCTTATATTTCTATTAGGCAGTACTCACATAGAGGGTTTTTGCAATTGTAGAAGATAGCAAATGACTCTCCCGTCTTCTGATGGATATTAACAAGTTACTGTAGGCTTCTTCTATCCCGAAGGTAAAAGGAGTCTGGAGTCTAATTTTCATACAAGGTATGGTGGGAAAATGGACATTTCATAAGTCAGTTTCAGATTGTTCAACACAGGTAATTTCCAGTTTTCAAAGCAATAATTGCAAGAAATGTTCATAAGCCAGTTGCTTGCCCTTGAAATATCATTTCCCATAGAATCAGGTGTAAGTGATAGTTTCATTCCCAGCTAACCCACAAAAACTCATCTCGGCCATATGGGGAATTTCAACTACCTTCTGTGTTTAGTCAGTTTTGTGGCCTGGTGAAGACTCAGTCTCCGTTTTACACAATGTGTTTTGGGGGAAGATGTTGGATGATATGCAGAAAGAAAAAATGATATTTGTTCAAAAAGTTCTTTTCCCAGTTGCCAAGTGTTTCTTGAGATGGAAATAG
>NW_012151274.1:735549-755490 GCF_000956105.1 Propithecus coquereli | reverse complement strand
TAATGGAATTAGTGGAATAATTAAGTCAGGCTAAATAGCATATTTGTCACTTCACATGCTTATCATTTCTTTGTAGTGAAGACATTTAAAATATAGTCTTTGAGCAACTTTGAAGATGCAATACATTATTATTAACTATAGTCACCCTGCTGTGCAATAGATCACTGCAACTTATTCTTGATATTTGTATCCTGAAACTTTGTATCCTGTGACAAACATCTCCCCTTTCTCTCCTCCCCAATCTGTGGTAATCACCATTCTATGACTTTGACATTTTTAGGTCCCACATATAAGTGAGATTATACAGTAATTTTCTTTCTGCCCCTGGCTTATTTCACTTAGCATAATGTCCTCCAGAATCATTCATATTGTCCCAGTGAAAGAACTTCCTTATTCTTTTAGCCTGAATAGTATTCCATTGTGAATATATACCACATTTTCTTTATCCATTCTTCTGTTTATAGGCACTTAGGTTGATTCCAAATCTCAGCTATTGTGTACAATGCTACAAAGAACATGGGAATGCAGACATCTCTTTGATATACTGATTTCCATTCCTTGAGATATATATCCAGTAGTGGGATTACTGGTTCATATGGTAGTTCTATTTTTGTTTTTTAAGGAACTTCCATACAGTTTTCCATAATGGCTATAATAATTTACATATTTACCTTCCCATTAATGGTCTACAAATGTTTCCTTTTCTCCACATCCTCACCAAAATTTATCTTTCATCTTTTTGATAATAGCCATTGTAACAGGTGTAAAATAATATTTCATTGTGATTTTCATTTTCCTGATAATTAGTGACATTGAGCATTTTTCATACAACTGTTGGCCATTTGTCCACTTTTAAGCAATGTCCACTCAGGTCTTTTGCCTATTTTTCAATCAGGTTATTTGTTTTCTTGCTATTTAGTTATTTGAGTTCCTTATATATATATTTTGGATATTAGGGCCCTTGTCAAGTGTATGATTTGCAAATATCATTGCAATCAGTAGGCTGTCTCTGCACTCTGTTATTTCCTTTGCTATATAGAAACTTTTTTAATTTGATACAATCCCTTCTGTCTATTTTTGCTTTTGTTGCCTGGCTTTCGGGGTCATATCCAAGAAATCATTGCCCAGACCAATGTTATGGAGCTTTTTTTTTTTTTTATTTCAGCATATTATGGGGGTACAGATGTTTAGGTTACGTATGTTGCCCTTGCCCCCCACCCAAGTCCGAGTTTCAAGTGTGTCCATCCCTCGGATGGTGCACATTGCACTCTTTGTGTATGCATATACCCGTCCCCTCCTGCCCCCACCCCTCCTCCCCCCTGCTGACATCCAATAAATGTTATTCTTATATGTGCACTTATGTGTTGATCAGTTAGTACCAATTTGATGGTGAGTACATATGGTGCTTGTTTTTCCATTCTTGGGATCTCTATCCAGGAGTATACAAGAGGTGCTATATCAACATTGTTTCTGAAAGCTGAATAGTACTCCATGGTATACATATACCACATTTTATTAATCCATTCATGTATTGATGGACACTTGGGTTGTTTCCACATCTTTTCAATTGTGAATTGTGCTGCTATAAACATTCGGGTGCAGGTGTCTTTCTCATCCTTTGTTTTCTTTAAGTAGTTTTACAGTTTCAGGTCTTCTGTTTAAATATTTAATTGTTTTGAGTTGATTTTTGTCTATGATGTAAGACAAGGATCCAATTTTATTCTTTTGCATGTTGATATCTAGTTTTCCCAACACCATTTATTTAAGAGACTATCCTTTTTCCATTGTGTATTCTTGGCACTATTGTCAAAAATCAAAGAACCTAAACATTCAGTTTTATTTTGGGGCTCTCTACCCTGTTATATTGGCTTATGAGTTTTTAATGCTGGTATTATGCTTTGAATACTATAGCTTTGTAGTATATTTTGAAGTCAGGTAGTGTGATGTCTCCAGCTTTGTTCTTTTTGTTCAGGATTGCTTTGGCTATTTAGGGTCTTTTGTGGTCCCATACAAAGCTTAGGAATTTTTTTCTAATTCTGTGAAGAATGACATTGGAATTTTGATAGGAACTGCATTGAATCTGTAGATTGCTTTGGGTAATACAGACATTTTAACATTATTAATTCTTCCAATCCATGAACACAGATGTCTTCTTCAATTTCTTTCATCAATATTTTATGGTTTTCAGTGTACAGATCTTTCACGTCCTTAGTTAAATTCACTCCTATGTATTTTAAATTTTTTTAGCTCTTATAAATGGAAATTTCTTTCATTTCTTTTTCAGATACTTTGTTGTTAGATTATAGAAGTGCTATTGATTTTTGCATGTTGATTTTGTATCACACAACTTTACTGTGTTTATCAGTTCTATTAATAACTGTTTTATTGGTGGAGTCTTTAGGATTTTCTATAAGTTTATGTCATCAGTAAACAGAGGCAATTTAACTTTTTCCTTTCCTATTTGAATGCCTTATTTCTGCTTTTTTTCCTAATTGCTCTGGCCTGGACTTCTACTACTATGATGAATAGAAGTGGTGAGAGTGGGTATCCTTGCCTTGTTCCTGATCTTAGAGGAAAAGCTTTCAACTTCTCACCAATGAGTATGATGTCAGCTGTAAGCTTGTCATATATGGCTTTTATTATGTTGAGAAACATTCCTTCTATACCTTACTTGTTGAGAGTTTTTGTTGTGAAAGGATATTAAATTTGTCAAGTTCTTTTACTGCATTTATTGAGTTGATCATGTGATTTTTGTCCTTCATTCTGTTAATATGGTGAATCACATTTATTTAATTTGCATATGTTGAAACATCCTTACATCCCAGGGATATATCCCATTTGATTATGGGGAATTATTCTTTTAATATGCTGCTGGATATGATTTGCTATTATTTTCTTGAGGATTTTTACATCTATGTTCACCACGGATATTGGCCTGTAATTTTCCTTTCTCGTAGTCCTTGTCTGGCTTTGGTGTCAGGGTAATGCTGGACTTGAAAAATGAGTTTGGAAGTATCCCTTCTATTAAATATTTTACACTATTTTTAAAAGGATTTATGTTAGTTCTTCCTTACATTTTTAACAGAATTCAGACACGAGCTGAAAATGTCTGTTCTCAAATAAACCACCTAACATGATACCTCAAGGAACTAGAAAAAGAAGAACAAACTAAGCCCAAAGTTAGCAGAAGAAAAAAAAAATAACAAAAATCAGAGTAGATCAGACTTAATGGTTGTTCTAAATCATATTAGTTATTTAAATTGTATATATTTGTGAATTTTCCATGATTCTTCCTGTTATTGATTTTAGTTTTATATCATTGTAGTTGAAAAAGATAACTAACAAAAACATTTGTTAAGACTTGTTTTATGGCTACCATATAATCTATTTTGAAGACTGTTCTGTGTGCACTTGAGAAGAATGTGTATTCTTTGGCATTGGATAGAATGTCAGATATATGTCTGTTAGGTTCATTTGATGTAAATTGTAGTTCAAGTACAGAGTTTCCTTATTGATTTTCTGTTAAGATGCTCTATCCATTGCCGAAATTTATGTATTGCAGTCTTTCTCTCCCTTCAGCTCTCTTAATATTTTTATATATTTATGTGCTTCAATGTATGGTGCATATATATTTATAATTGTTATATTCTCTTGATTGATACCTTTATTATATAATGACCTTCTTTGTCTCTCCTCACAGTTTTTGACTTAAAATCTATTTTGTCTGATATAAGTATAGCTATTCCTGTTCTCTTTTGGTTTCCATTTGCATGAAATATCTTTTTCCATCCCTCACTTTAAGTCAATGTGTGTCTTTAAAGGTAAAATGAGTCTTCTGTAGACAACACATAGTTAGGTCTTTTTTATTATTATTCATTCACCTACTCTATACCTTTTGATTGAATAACAACCATTTACATTCAAAGTAATTATTAATAGGTAAGGATTTACTGGTGTCATTTTATTAATTATTTTCTACTTGTTTTGTAGTCCTTTTGCTCCTTCCTTCCTTTCTTGCTGTCCTCCTTTGTGGTTTGATGGTTTTCTGTATAGGTATGCTCTGAATCTTTTTATCTTTTTCGTATCCACTATAGGTTTTTGCTTTGTGGTTACTTTGAGGCTTACATAAAACATCTCATAATTATAACAGGCTACTTTAAACTGATAACAATTTAATTTTTATTGCATACACAAACTCGCCACTTCCACCCCCCCCCCACATTTTATGTTTTTATGTCACAATTTACATGTTCTTAAAAATTTGTATCCTTTAACAAGATATTATAGCTATAGTTGTTGTCAATAGTTTTGTCTTTTAACCTCCGCACTAAAGTTAATTTACACATTGCCATTACAGTATCAGAGTGTTGTGAATTTGACAATGTACTCACTTTTATTAGTGACTTTTATACTTTCATATGTTTTCCTCTTACTAATTAGCATCCTTTTTCTTCAGTTTGAGGAACTTCCTTTAGTATTTCTTGTAAGGCAGGTCGAGTGGTAATAAACTCCCTGAGCTTTTGTTTGTCTGAAGAAGTCTTTACCTCCCCTTTATCTTTGAAATGGAGGATTGCCTGGTATAGTATTTTTGGTTGGTAGCATTTTGTTTGTTTGTTTGTTTTTTGGTGATTTTTCCCCCAGTATTTTGATTATATCATTTCACTCCTTTCTGGCCTATAAAGTTTCAGCTGAAAAATCTGCTAATAGTTTTATGGAAGTTTTTTTGTATGTAACAAGTTGCTATTCTCTTGTTCCTTTCAAAATTCTCTCTTTTTCTTTGACAATTTAATTACAGTGTGTCCACTGTGGGTCTCTGTAGATTCATATTATTTGATGTCTCTGTGACATGGAAAACTTTATGTTATTATTTCTTTAAATATACTTTCTGGTTCTTTCTCTCTTCTTCTTCTTCCAGAGTCTAATGAGGTATAGATTGTTACACTTGATGATATCCTATAATTTTCTTAAGTTATCTCCATTCTTTTTCAATCTTTTTTCTTCTCCAGTTGGATGCTTTGCAATGACCTGTTTTTGAGTTCACTGATCCTTTCCTTTGCTTGATCTAGTCTGCTATTGAACTTCTCTATTTTTCAGTTCCTTTAGTGTATTTTTCAGCTCTATGATTTCTGTTTGGTACTTTTTATAGTTTGTCTCTTTGTTGAAATTATCAGTTTGTTCATGCTTTGTTCCCCTGACCTTGGTAAGAATATGACATTTTTTTTTTTAATTCCCTGTTGGCAAATCACATATATCCATTTCATTATGGTCAGTTTCTAGAGATTTACTATGTTCTTTTATTTGGAACATATTTATTTGTTTCTTCATTTTTCTTGATTCTCTGTGTTGGTTTTTGGGTATTAGATAAGACAACAGCATCTCTCAGTCCTGCCAGACTGGACTCATGTAGGAGAAGGAGCTCACTAATATTTCTGCTGTTCTGAGGTGCATCTCAAATCTCTGTCTTTGTCTATACTGTTTCCTCTGTTTAGCAGCCTCCTGGAGATTAGGATGTGCCAAGTCTTCTCAATACCTTGAAATGGGTATAACAGAAGCCAAGTATGTCTAGATGTAGCTAGAAAGGTAGGAGTGTTAGATATGCGTTCGAATTCCTTCTGTATTCAGGGTAAAGCTGAGAGCAGGAGTTCATCTCCCACTCTCTCTGCACTAAACTGGGAGAAGGATCTGTGGCAAATCCCTACACTTTCCTTCATACCGCACCTTATGACACTGGCAGGATAACTTCTGGAAATGAGTCCGCTGAATGACCACCTCTTTGTTTTCTGGTGTTTAGAGAGACTGAGGAATACAAAGCCCCATCAATTTCCAAATCTTGGTGGTTAAAGAGGCAATTCCTTAGGATGGAGCTGTAGAAAGTGGTTTTTCAGTAAATGAATAAACTCTTTCCAGGGAGAATGTGCAGACCTGGCTTTATCACTGGAGCAAGCCAGAAGAAAAGGCTCAAGAAGTGGCCAAACTCCTGTTCAGGCTTCCTGTGGTCTATAGTTTGTTTTCTCTATTCGTTCCCATATGCAGACTGCATAGGAGCTCAATCTTTAAGTAGCAGCTGGAACAGTGTGCAAACAAACCCCTTCTAGGGAGAAACTGGGAGATGTGCATTTTATCCCTTTCTCTACACTAATCCTAAAAGTAAAAGGTGTAGCACCTGGAAATTCTTGCATTTCTGTTTAAAACCACCTCTTTATTCTGTGGTCTAGGGAGAGCCACACATGACTAGTCCCTTCCACTCCCAGGGCTAGGAGATTCATAGCTCTTGGGTGGGAACTGTAAAAGTTGGAGTGCTTGATACATGCACAGACTCCCTCCAGGAGCAATCAGTGGACCTGAATTTATCACAGAGACAAGCTAGGGGAAAAGGCTCTGGATATGCCCAGCTCCCATTCAGAATCCTGGAGTTCTATAATTTATCAGCCCAGTTAACTCTCTAATGCAGGCTAGTTAGAAACTTGACTGTCAGCAGCGGCAATTGTAAGTTATGTTGGTAAACCCCTTCTAGGGAACAACTGAAAGTATTGCCTTATAGCCTCTTTCTTTCTTGATCCCGGGAGACGAAGCCTCTGGAGGTATGTGCACACCTATTTAAAAACACCACATTTCTCTGTGGCATAGGGAGACTTATGTATACCTAGTTTCTTTTGTTTCCAGATCTAGGTAAATAAAGAGCCAAACTTTGGGGAACTTAAGAGTTAGGGTGCTACATGTATGGTCCAAACACTTTTCTCCTCAGGGAGAAACTGGGTGTTGGGGGTTCCTTTCTGACTGTACGGTACAGTGTCAGAGTGGGATTTGTGCCTGAATGTGTCTTGCCCTTATCAATCTATTCAATATGGATATTTTTCTCAGTTTCCCAGTACATAGGATTCTCTCAACTTGCTTCTGACTTTATCTCAGAAGGAACTGATCCATGTGGAGATGTTTATTTAATATGTTGGTGGGTAAAAGAAGAATCAGGAGACTCCTATTCTATGTTGCTAACGTCATTCACCCTTTGAGAGCTTTTAATATCTGCAAAAATCCATTAGTATTTTCTTAATCTTTTCCACTAACCAAGAGGTATATTTTTGTGTGCTTTTCCTTGTTGTGTGCTCACTAGGAGAGAGTGATCTCTCTGATATTTCTTCTTCTAAGGGCACTAATTCCATCATGAGGGCCTCAGCCTCATGGTCTCCTCTAACCTTGATTATCTCCCAGAGGCCCAATCTCTAAATACCATCACACTGTGGGTTAGGGTTTCGGCATATGAACTGGCGGGAAAGGCACAAACATTAAGTTCATGACAATCCCTCTTCCCCTATTTACTATTGCCTTCTTTGTCGAAAGGTCAGAAATCTTCTGATTTCTTCTTCCAAATGAACTTCAAATTCACTTTGCAGAGCCTCTCCTACCCCTATGCCCCCAAATCATTGAAATTTTTATTGTAATGTTGTTAAACATATACATTTATTTGGAGAAACATGATACACTATTAAATAAAATTTAATCATCAAGTCTTATTTCATTCCCCAATGAGTTTTTGTCCTTTTAAAAAAAAATCATTTGAGACATATATATTTCTTGATAATTATTTCAAGGTACATTAATTAAATACTAAATTATTGAATGGAATAATTCTCTATTTTTATATCCTACCACACATATAAACATTAACTTCCCTATGTATCTTTTATCATTGAGCACTCCATTGAATTTCATTTCCAATAGATTTTATTTGATTTAGTATATTATTTGCAAATAGTGATAGTTTTATATTATTCTTTACAACACTTGAAATTTTTATACCTCTTTGTTGTCTAATTTGCATTACCAAGAACTTCTTGAGGTGTTTTAAATGTTGTGGGGTTTGTGATCATGTGTATATTTGCTCTTTATTTTATTAGGAATACTGTCTATTAATAATGTGATACTTCATTACAGATTTAGTAATATTGAATAATTTTTGCATTCTTATGATTAATGCATCAATACTTTCAATATACACGAATTAAATTTTAATATTTTCTTTATTTAAATATTTATTTCAGTTTTCATATGTGAAATTAATCAAAAATTTTCTTTTCCTCCATTATTTTTCTATTTTAGTATAATCATGTTGGATTTATAAAATCAATTAAGAATTGGTTAATCTTCACAAAAGATAATCACATCCTAAGTGCTCTGTTATCTCCTTGAAACTATTGGATATTGGAGCCTCTTTCAATTTTTATTTCTGCTTTTTTCCTTGAGAGCTGTATGAACTCTTACTATTGGTTTCTAATTGACTAAATCTGTAGTACCTAATGTACCTCCTACCACCTTCATTATTTTCCAACCTCATTACTTTGTGGATTATAATATGCTTTTGAATATCTTGTTATTTTCCTTAAAGAAGAGAATATGGAAAGTTTATCTTCTGAGGCTTAATGTGCAAAATGTTTTAGATTTTGCTTTAACATAGCAAATAAAATGCTGTATAATTTTGGTCATTACAGTTTTATTTCTTTAGCTATTTGTCCAATGTAGTCTATAATTAAACATTGTACAAAAGTCTAAAGTTTTATGCATATTTAAAGATAAACAGATTGTAGGCTTTAATTAGTTTTCTTGTTATTGTTGTTGTTATTAGCTCCTTTTTATGGAGGATAGTACTAGATTGCTCAGTCCTGGCACTATCATCAGGAACTGTGTGACAGATTCTGTAGACCTCTAATTGAAGGCAACATGCTCAAAGAAGTTTCACAATGAAAAAATTAGAATTTTCTGCTGTTTTACATGGCAAATTTAAAGATTTACAGGCTTCAGTAGATAAGGAAGGGATCAGATGCAAATACAATAGTGACATCAAGTTTTATTTCTGTAACAAATATTTGTTTCCTGTACTTGATAGTTAGAAATTACAAGGGATGTGCTAGAGACCTATTCTTTTCCTGGTATTATCATTGACTCCTGTTCTGCTTCCATAACTCTCTGGGACCAAAATTGTATAGCAACAACAACAAAAAAAAATCAAGTGACGATTTTAAGCAATAGCAGCTGTAATTGTCCCAGTTCTAGATCTCCAAAAGAATGCATTTTTATATTGTCCCCATTCTGAGTTACTATTTTTTTGTACCCCCAGACATGATGCCAATGAGTTGAGCAATGTATATATGCAACTACATGATTTAATATCTCTATCAATTTCAACAGAATTACCCAGAGAAGCAATAAGTTAGTAGTAACCAGAAGCTTTCTCAAATGTGTATGCTAAACTTTACCCTTTTATATTAATATATAACTCAAATGCCATCTTATCACCATTTGTACACCATAAATCCCTTCAAAAAGCCTCCATGGAAATCCCCCCAATCTAATCCTAGTTATTATATTCTTCATTTGCATGTATCATTATAATTTCATTACCTTGGAGAGCAAGCCCCATTATTAGGGCAACCAGGAGTCAGAAATATATTGGAAACCTTTGCTACTTTTGATTAAACTCCAACTATGTCCTTGGCTCACTTCAATTAGTGATCACATGAATTCCTAATTTAGCCTCTCTCTTTTTCTCCACAAGATTTCAATAAATTATACATCTTCCTTTTAATTTAGAAACTTCAGACACTCTTTCTCTCCAGCGACTAAACCTGCTACTTTTCCCTGAGCCAATACAATAGATTGCCCTTTGGTCAATGATGCCCTCTCAGCAATGTTCTCCTTACAAGCTAATTATAACAGCATTACCTAGATATCTAGGTTCAGTATAAGCTAGGAGTAAGTTCCACAGTGGACATATACATATTTTATGTCACACATTATCTCTTCTGGCCAGGGAATGCTACCTAGATATTTTCTCTAGGTGTTCCACAGCCTGGCATGACCCCCAGCTCTTATCCATGTTGGATGTGGTTCTCAAAAACTGGGCTCATGACCCATAGAATCAACTTCAGCATCAGCATCATCTGGTAACTCTCTACAAATGAAAATTCATGGATCCTACTTCAGAATTACTAAATCAGAAATCCTGGAAGTGGGGCCCAGCAATCTTTTCTCGAATGTTTACAGCAGCACAATTCACAAAGATGTGGAAACAACTCAAGTGCCCATCAATACATGAGTTGATTAATAAAATGTGGTATATGTATACCATGGAGTACTACTCAACTACAAAAAACAATGGTGAACCAGCACCTCTTATTTTATCCTGGATAGAGCTTGAGTCCATCCTTCAAAGTGAAGTATCAGAGGGATGGAAAAACATGCACCACATGTACTCACCATCAAATTGGTACTAACTGATCAACACTAAGGTGTTCACACGGTAGTAATACTCACTGGGTGCCCGTCAGGTGGGGGGGGGGTAAACCCTCAACTAATGGATGCGGAGTGCACTGTATGGAGGAAGGACACGCTTGTAGCCCTGGCTTGGGCGAGGCAAATGCATTACATGTAACCAAAATGTTTGTACCCCATAATATCCTGAATTAAAAAAATAAATAAATAATAAAATAAAATAAATAAATAAATTTGAAATATAAAAACAAAAAACAAACAAACAAAAAAACCTAACAATCCTTTCAGGTGATTTTGGTGAATGCTAAAGTTTGCAAACAGTGGTAAACTGGGGTTTCTTCCACTTCCTACATATTTGTTCATTTCACCTATGTTACATTCAGAGCCAATGAATTTTCTTCTCCTGGCATGGTAATTCTATCCTTGCCTAGACTACAGCGATTATTACTGATTTTATTTCCAAATTTATTATATTCTCTTCAGTATTTAGAGGAGGAGGAACATTGGATACATACGTTTGAGATACCTTAAGGTTATCATAAATATAATCTTGATGCTACATTATGTACTTTTGTTACACATTATTTAGTGTTACCATAGAAAAATCCTACTGGGTAGGTACAAGAAACAAAATTGTGGCAGTGACCCTATAAAAGTGGCTCTAGTTAATAGGAGGTGGGTGCAATTCTAGCTAGACCAAACTGACCACTTCTATTGGTGCCTATTTATACAATTTCCCTCCTATGAGCCTGCAGTACTTACTGCTATTTATCCTCATATTTTCCACCAATATCTCTCCTGATAAGAAAACTGTTCCTGGGAATCTATTTCTTATTTTATTAGGGAATGTTTTCTACTTTCTCATGATCCTAAATGACTAAACAGATACATTGATTTAATTTAAGACTTCAAGACTAAAATAAATCAAATAAAGGAAACATGAAATTCAAAGTCAGAGAAGGATTTGAATCTTGGTGCTGATGTTAACCAACAGGATGTTGATGAGTGTGCTATCTAATGTCTCTAAAGCCTCTACTTTCTTAATTGCAAAAGCAAATAAAGAAAAAAAGTTAATGCAAAATTTTTTATTGTTATAAGAATTCAAAATAAATAAGTAAAATGTCAACACTTAGTAGGAATTCAGTACATTTTAATTTCTATTAAAGTTACTAAATTGTAAAGCCTTAATCTGTTACCACTATTAAATACACTTTGTGTTTAAAAGGATCATTCAACATATTAATCCAAGGGAGTGGGAAAATTATATATCTGGTATTAATGACAGGACCAGGGGAATAACTATCTATCTGTATGTATTTATATACACACTCACATCTTTCTCTATAGGATCTTAATTGTCCTCAAAATGTTTGCTTATGGCCCCTTAATTTCTATTATTATTTTTGGGAAAATCTCCAATGTTCCTATGAATGGAAAAGTCATCACACTGTTAATAACAATAACCTGTGTTTGGAATTACATACCATAGATAACAATAAATTCTTTTTCTACACTTGAATAATAAACTATAAAGACTTGACAGTCTTTCAGAGGTATTTACTAAAACATTCTCAATATGTTAGGATATAATTATTGCACAAAATAAAGGTGACATTCAAAAATATTTTTGAATTTTGATGCAACCACACAGGATATAGAACGGAGTATGCAGCAGTCTCTCCTAGTGTGAGAGAAATTGATGTGAGAGCCTGTCTTACATGCATCCAGAGACTGTGATCTGGCTTGAGGCTCCCATAAGAGAAATATATCCAATCAAATAAAAACAAAATGAGGTAAAATAAATATAAATAAATGTTTGCAAAGAAAAACTGGACAAACATCTATGTGTATGGCTCGAATTATCAAAAAGCGGTAATAGAACATCCACCCAAGAGAGCATTTAAACTTAGTGAAGAAAGTTTCTATCATTAGCAAGAACTAGCCTAGGGCTGAAAAACTTCCCTGTAAAATTTCTTGCAATTCTAACTCCATTTTCATTTCCTCATGATCCTAAATGGCTAACTAAATGGATATCTCTGGCTGAACCAGGTGAAGGTGGTGGACCTCAACCTTTGGTTGATAGAAAACATGAACATAAAAGAAAATACACTATGCCTTTTTTTTGATATTTTACATTTTTTTAATTTATTTTTTATCAAAAAAGTATAATACACCACCTTTTGCTTACTTTACCTGCACATCTTGCAGTCTAACCTCTGATGTTTCAGGCTCATATGTAACAATTTTTGATCTAATATTTTCCATTACACTCTCAGCAACAACTGAAAAACCAAAACCTTCAGAGGAAATGATAAGAGAACGCTACCACCCACCCCTGCCCTCAGGTCTCTCGCAATTGCATTGCTGATCGAGAAGTGCAAAGGCTAATCTTTGAAAGAGACTGACATTTAGCTAATGGAGAAAGACACAGGAGAAAGTGAACAAGGGTACTCAAGGCAAAGGAGAAGAAAAGAAATTGCAAAGTTTCATGAGAACCACTAAGAAGCTCACCAACATTTTCAGGACCCAGGAAAAAAATACAAATGGAGGTCCACATACCACAATCTAAATATCTAAACATTTCAGGTTACAGATCAAGCAAATGCCATAGGTTTTAGATTTTTTTGTTGTTGTTTTGATGTCACCCACTCTGGACTACAATTCCTGTTTCAAGTTATCTATTGCTACTAACTACTCATAAAACTTATGGGCCTTAAATTATTTTGTTTGTTATTTGCTCAGGTTTCTACAATTCAGGCAGAGCTTGGTGGAGACAATTTGTCATTTCTCCATGTGGCATTAACTAGGGTGGTTTGAATGGCTGGAGGCTGTCTGGAATGACTAGACTGGTGTCAGCTGATTGAGTCCTAGGTTCTTGCTGCTGGCTTGTTCCTCAGTTATTGTGTCAGCTGTGCAATCCAGAAAGAAAATGGAGTTGGAAAGGAAAAGAAGGGAAGGGAAGGGGAGAGGAGGCGAGGGGAGGGGGAGGGAAAACAAAAGAAAACAAAAGGGAGTTAGGATTGCAAGCAGTTTTACAGGGAAGGGCAGGGATAATACCTCAAAAAGTTAGGAGAAGGAAGCAGAATTGGGCAGGGACTGCCTTCAGACCATTATGTAGACTTGTCATCTAGGAAAGGAAAGACAGTAGGAAGTGAATTGGGCAAAAAGAACTTTTGACTGCAATGTAGATCTGATAAAATCTTGGTCAACCCAATGTGGAGCTCCAGAGCAAAGATGGTCATATTGATCAGAAGTCTTCAGAATCTAGTAGCCCCACTCTGCTCAGTCATAGGAGGGGGGATGACTAAGAAAAGCACAGCCTCAATAGAACAAAAATGGAGACAGAAGGACCTTTCAGCTCAAGGCTTTCAGCTAACTGCACTCCTTGCTGAATGGCAAGACCCTTCTTGAAAGGAGCATACCTCCACAGCTGCCACAGAAACCCCAATGTGACCTCTCTACATGGTTAGCTTGAGTTTCCTCACAGCATGGTCATCTTGGGCATGGCTGTTGGCTTCTCTGGAATGCAAAAGTGGAGGCTGCCAGGCATTCTTAAGTCTTAAGCGACTGTGATGGTACCACTTCTGGTATGTTCTACTGGTTAAATTAGGCCAAGGGGCCAGCCCAGATTTAAGGGGAGGAGATTATGCAAGAATGTAAATTCCAGGATGCATAGTTCACCTACCCGTGGAAGCATTAACAGTCCTACCATAACATTTTCAGGGTGTGAGGCACAAGTATAAATCAGGGTCTTCATACTCACCCGCCCCTAATTATTTATGTTACAGATTGTATTTCTGTTATATATTGGACTAGTTAGTAAGCTATTAAAATATATTGTATTCTTCTATCTTGAAAAATGTAATCCCCTAAAGACCTAAGGGCCAAGTTCAAATTTAGAATTCTTGGATTTTTCAGGTTTTCACACTAGAATATGGTGGTACAAGGAGAATAACTGGTTCCTAGTCCCCAGCTCCCAGACCTGACCCATCTACCTTTATTCCCAACCTCAGATCACTCCAATAGGGCCTATCACAGATATGTCTGGACACTCCAAATGGCATATTCCAAATCACTCCCCTCCTCTGCCTTTCATCCGAGAAAAGCCGTCTTTTGGCCAGATCTCTAGCATGGTCTGCCTTTGAAAGAATAGCCTAGGGAAAGGGGTCACACTCACCATGGAGGAATTCCAGGATTCATCATACCCAGAGCAAAGTCTAGAAGGGCAGACCTGGGCCACAGAAGGCCAAGCTCCTCGATCTACAAACTTCTTATCTCACAGAGGGAAGGGACCATGACCAGAGGAAGGCTATGCAAAGGACAAAGTCCAGAGCAGAAGTCCCTCTTGTCCAGGGAATACTGGCCAATGAAATCGCAATTGTCCAGAGGAGTAAACAGTGGGTAATCTGACCTCACATTGCTCTGTTCTTCCTGCCTTTACTCTTTGAAACAGCATAATGACAAAAGTAAACACATGTAGGGAGAATGTATATAATATATAAAAGTATATAATTTATGTAAAAATAATAATATAATGTATATTAAAATATAAAATATATTTAAAACAAAATAAATGGTCATGACTGTTGATCTGGAAGCACAGGATACAGTTACATCGAAAAAGTATGTTTAAACGTACAATGCACATTTTTGTCCAATATTTATAGATACTGAAACAACGTCAAAAAATAATCTGTGCCTCTATAAATATGTTTCTATAGTTTTGTGTGGGCACAGAGAAAAATCAAGTAGTTATAGTTACTGGCCTATTAACATTGATCACTTTTGGGGAAAATAATGATGAAGAGTGCAGGGAAGAGGATGTTTCTGAGCTTCTTCTCATGTGTCTCTATTGCTTGATTTATCAAAATAGGCAGATCCTAGTCCATGCTTTAAAAAAAGTCAAATGCAGTTAAAAATAAAATATAAGCTATTGCTAAAGATGATTTTTAAAAGATTGTTAAGAATTTTAAAAGACACACAGTAGTCACAGAGAATAAAGACTTAGAAAAGGTCATCAGATTTGGTTACTTAAAAGTTACTGCACAATGTTCCATTTGAACAGAGCAGTGGCAGTGGATGGCTGACAGAGACATAAAAAGCAAGTGGAGAGTGAGCACAGGGAAGCATGTGTGCCCATCCATAGCCCCTCTCCTCTCAGCCTGTCACATCAGTGCGTCTCAAGATGAAGTCTGTGAAAAATATTTTTGAGTGTGAATGGGCATGGCTAAAATAAAAGTATTAATAAATTGAAAACAAACCCCCAAAAGATTATAAAATAATCTAATTTCCATGTTGAAGATTTCATTTCCATAGCATCAAAATGATAAAAACTCTGAGAATAAGTAAACAAATTGTTCGATTTTAATTCAAAGTTTCCTGAATATACTTGGGCATGTACTTGTGCTCTTCTATTTATTTCCCCACCAAACCCTTACAATTATAACTGCATTATATTACACAATTCTAAAAAAAGAATTGCAAAATTGTTTGATTCTACTTAATTTTAAGAAAACATTCTTTGATGGAGGGGACATAGGCAGAACCCATGCCCTTTTATGATCAAAACATATTAGAGAACAGTTTTCGATATAATTCAAATTTTGTGAGCTTGTGTCAGGAGGAGAATATCAATAATGAACTGGCATCTCTTCTCAAATTGCTTTCAGGGTACACTGGATCTGTAGAAATTAAAGAGGCTGATGGTGACTTTAATAACCAATAAAATGACTAACATCTATACAAGTTTGCTATGGAAATGGCTATCAGTTCTTTTGAGATTATAATTTATATAAAGATTATAGCTAGAATTGTATAGCCATAATAATCGACCAAAAAAGAAAAAGAACCAAG
Organism: Propithecus coquereli; assembly: GCF_000956105.1. NCBI lineage: Eukaryota > Metazoa > Chordata > Mammalia > Primates > Indriidae > Propithecus > Propithecus coquereli. Next base: position 739,371 of record NW_012151274.1, on the reverse strand, counting down.
CAAAATTAAATAAGTCCATCCTTAAAATAACTCTGTAGGTTATTACTTTACTCTATGCCTTGAGGAACTTGAATGCTGAGTATATTTCCTACCCAAAGGAAAATTATACTGCTGACAGGAAATAGAGTAATATGAATGAGTAACATACAACAAACCTTTGAAAAAACAGCGAAAGTAAAACATTCTATTAGAATACCAATGAACACCCAAATTGGGAAGGAAGAAGTTAATTTGCTCCCATTTGCAGATAACATGATCTTATGTCTAGAAAATCCTAAAGATTCCAACAAAATCCCCTGTTAGAATAAGTAATAAATTCAGTAAAGTTGCAGATTACAAAATCAACATACAAAAAACAGTAGCATTTGTATAGTCTAATAACAAACTACCTGAAAAAGAAATAAAGAAAACAATCCCATTTACAATAGCTACAAAAATTGTTTTAATACTGAAGAATAAATTTAATCATGGAGGTGAAAGACCTATAAATTGAAAAGTATAAAACTTTAATGAAAGAAGTTTAAGAAGACACAAATAAATGAAAATATATCCTGTGTTCATAGATTTAAAAAATCAGTATTGTTAAAATGTCCATAATGCCCAAAGTGATCTATGGATTGAATACAATTCCTATCAAACTTTTAGTGACATTTTTCACAAAAATAGAAAAAACAATCCTAAAATTCATATGGAACCACAAAAGACCCCAAATAGCCAAACCAATCTTATACAAAAAGAACAAAGCTGGAGATATCACACAACTTAACATTAGAATATGCTATAAAGCTATACTAATCACAACAGCTTGGTCCTGACACAAAAACAGACACATAGACCAATAGAACAGAATAGAGAGCCAGAAATAAATACACACATTTATGGTCAACTGATTTTTGACAAGGGCACAGAAACTTACAGTGGGGAAAGGACATTCTTTTCAATAAATGGTGCTGGGAAAACTGTATATCAACATGCAGAAAAATGTGATTGGGCCCTTATCTCACACCATATACAAAAATCAACTCAAAATAGATTAAAGACTTAAATGTAAGACCTGAAACTATAAAACTACGAGAAGAAAACATAGTGGAAATACTCCATGACATTGGGCTGGGCAATGATCTTTTGGATACGACCCAAAAAACATAAACAGCAAAAACAAAAATGGACAAATGAGATTACATCAAAATAAAAAGCTTCTGTACAGCAAAGAAAACAATCCACACAGCAGAGACAACCTATGGGATGGGAAAAAATATTTGAAAACCATATACCTGATAAGAAGTTAATATCCAAAATATATAAGGAACTTAATAGCAAGAAAACAAATAAACTGATCAAAAAATAAACAAAGGACTGAAACAGACATTTCTCAAAAGAAGACATACAACTGGCCAATAGGTATATGAAAAAATGCTCAACATCACTAATCACCAAGAAAATGAAGATTAAAACCACAATGAAATATCAACCCACACCTGTCAGAACAACTATTATCAAAAAGATGAAGCATAAGTGGAGGATGTGGAGAAAAGGGAATCCTTTCATATTATTGATGAGAATGTAAACTAGTACAGCCATTGTAGAAAACAGTATGGAGATTACTCAAGAAGTTAAAAACAGAAATACCATATGATCCAGGAATACCACTCCTGAGGGTACATATCAAAGGATAGACAATCGGTATGTTAAAGAGATATCTGCACTCCCATGTTCATTGCAGCATTATCCACAATAACTGACAGGTGGAAGCAACCTAAGTGTCCGTCAATAGATGATGGATAAAGAAAATGTGGTGTATATATACACGACAGAATACTATTCATACTTAAAAAAGAAGGAATTCCTGTTATGTGAGACAACATAGATGAACCTGGAGGACATTATGCTAAGTAAAATAATCTGAGAATAGAAAGACAAATACCGCGTGATCTCCCTTATACATGAAATCTAAAAGGCAAATTCACAGAAGTAGAGCAAAACAGTGGTTGCCATGGGGGCTGGGGTTGAATCGGGGGTGTTGCAGGAATTTTGGAGGCATTGGTCAAAGGATACAAAATTGCAGTTAGATAAATGGAATAAATCTATCTTATAAGTTTTATAACATAGTGACTATAGTTTAATAACAATATATTGCCTTCTTGAAAATTGCTAGGAGAGTAAATTTTAAGTCTCTTCACCACAAAAAAATGACAAGTATGTAAGATAATGCTCATGTTAATTAACTGGATTTAGTAATTTCACTATGTACACTATGTACACACTATGTTCAAAGTATCATGTGGTTGACAATAAATATATATGTTTTTGATCAATTAAAATAAATAAATTTTAAAAAAGAATAGCCATGAAAATAAGTTATTTTTTGGTATAAAAACATTCAGACATACAAAGAAAGTAAAGAAAAAAGTATATACACTTACCAATAAGCTTAAAAAGTGAAATATTAAAAATATTTTAGACACCTTATTCTTACACATGACTCTATATCTCTATTTATTTATACATTTTATAACATTGTTCCAATTAGTTGTAATATTATTTTCACAAAGGTCTCATATGTTTCGATTACATTTATTCTTAGCTACCTAATATTTGTGTTTTTATTTTAAATGTAATATTTAAATTTTTGTTTTGTTCTTCTTTCTAAAGAAATGTAAATGTAGTAGCTATGACAAGGAGTTTTCTTCTATTCTTATTTTTCTAAAAGTTTTAATCACACAAAGGAATAAAATTCTAATTAATTCTCTAATTTACAAATTTAAAAGGTGATATTAATCTTTTTGGTTAATGTGGCTAACTTAATTGTGTTCTGGTAAGGGACTATGATTGGTGCATACTAATTCTTTGACATTCATCAAGATTTTCCCCACACATGAGAAACTACCATTTTCCCCTCTTCATTTCCTTGTCCAATAATATTAATAATGAGACTGTTGGCTGCACATGTTGCTGAAGGTGAAGACCAGTTTCTCGGCCTCTCTTGCAGCAACATGCATTCCCTTTCAATAGTCTGGCTTATTTAGCAGTCTGGCTTATTTCAGTAAACTGGCTTATCCCATTGTCAATGAGATTTCCCACCTTGCAGATGCTCTGGGTTTTGTCTCCTGTCCCTACTCCCTTCTCATAAAAATATGGCCTTGTAAGAAGAAAATCTCTATCAGTGACCCATTTGTGTGCCTTGGGAGAGCTATGAGCTCTACAATTCTTTCACTCTTCATTGACTCATCCCTTCTAAAGATTTTCTTTGACTTTTATCAGCTTGTCTATGCATTTAAAGTGATTTAAAACACATTCTGTCTAGTTTTTTTTCAGCTTTTCTGTCCCAAAGAGTTTTATCAGTTTACCTATTAAATCATATTGGTGTAATTAAAATCAAACCATTGATCTTGTCTTTTTACGTTGTGTAATATACAAGTAATGGGCTGTTGTGAATGTAGAGAACCAAATGACCTCAATTAATCATAATTTTGTTTCTTCCTTTCCAGTGATTTTGCTACTTGTTTCTGTTTCCTTTTTATTGCATAGATCTTCCAGTATAATTTTGAATATAATTCTGAGAGGAGGCTTTTTTTGTCTTCTCAAAGGAATACCCCTATTATGCATTTTCCTATTGGGTATGACTTCTTAATCAGAAATATGTTTTAAACATAATAAACAGTATTATACTTTAGAATTCAATAGATATAACACTTTAAACATCAAAATCTTTCTGTTGGCTGGACACGGTGGCTCACGCCTGTAATCCTAGCTCTCTGGGAGGCTGAGGCGGGCGGATTGTTTGAGCTCAGGAGTTCGAAACCAGCCTGAGCAAGAGCGAGA
>NW_012151274.1:731486-735499 GCF_000956105.1 Propithecus coquereli | reverse complement strand
ATATATTTAAAACAAAATAAATGGTCATGACTGTTGATCTGGAAGCACAGGATACAGTTACATCGAAAAAGTATGTTTAAACGTACAATGCACATTTTTGTCCAATATTTATAGATACTGAAACAACGTCAAAAAATAATCTGTGCCTCTATAAATATGTTTCTATAGTTTTGTGTGGGCACAGAGAAAAATCAAGTAGTTATAGTTACTGGCCTATTAACATTGATCACTTTTGGGGAAAATAATGATGAAGAGTGCAGGGAAGAGGATGTTTCTGAGCTTCTTCTCATGTGTCTCTATTGCTTGATTTATCAAAATAGGCAGATCCTAGTCCATGCTTTAAAAAAAGTCAAATGCAGTTAAAAATAAAATATAAGCTATTGCTAAAGATGATTTTTAAAAGATTGTTAAGAATTTTAAAAGACACACAGTAGTCACAGAGAATAAAGACTTAGAAAAGGTCATCAGATTTGGTTACTTAAAAGTTACTGCACAATGTTCCATTTGAACAGAGCAGTGGCAGTGGATGGCTGACAGAGACATAAAAAGCAAGTGGAGAGTGAGCACAGGGAAGCATGTGTGCCCATCCATAGCCCCTCTCCTCTCAGCCTGTCACATCAGTGCGTCTCAAGATGAAGTCTGTGAAAAATATTTTTGAGTGTGAATGGGCATGGCTAAAATAAAAGTATTAATAAATTGAAAACAAACCCCCAAAAGATTATAAAATAATCTAATTTCCATGTTGAAGATTTCATTTCCATAGCATCAAAATGATAAAAACTCTGAGAATAAGTAAACAAATTGTTCGATTTTAATTCAAAGTTTCCTGAATATACTTGGGCATGTACTTGTGCTCTTCTATTTATTTCCCCACCAAACCCTTACAATTATAACTGCATTATATTACACAATTCTAAAAAAAGAATTGCAAAATTGTTTGATTCTACTTAATTTTAAGAAAACATTCTTTGATGGAGGGGACATAGGCAGAACCCATGCCCTTTTATGATCAAAACATATTAGAGAACAGTTTTCGATATAATTCAAATTTTGTGAGCTTGTGTCAGGAGGAGAATATCAATAATGAACTGGCATCTCTTCTCAAATTGCTTTCAGGGTACACTGGATCTGTAGAAATTAAAGAGGCTGATGGTGACTTTAATAACCAATAAAATGACTAACATCTATACAAGTTTGCTATGGAAATGGCTATCAGTTCTTTTGAGATTATAATTTATATAAAGATTATAGCTAGAATTGTATAGCCATAATAATCGACCAAAAAAGAAAAAGAACCAAGCAAAATTAAATAAGTCCATCCTTAAAATAACTCTGTAGGTTATTACTTTACTCTATGCCTTGAGGAACTTGAATGCTGAGTATATTTCCTACCCAAAGGAAAATTATACTGCTGACAGGAAATAGAGTAATATGAATGAGTAACATACAACAAACCTTTGAAAAAACAGCGAAAGTAAAACATTCTATTAGAATACCAATGAACACCCAAATTGGGAAGGAAGAAGTTAATTTGCTCCCATTTGCAGATAACATGATCTTATGTCTAGAAAATCCTAAAGATTCCAACAAAATCCCCTGTTAGAATAAGTAATAAATTCAGTAAAGTTGCAGATTACAAAATCAACATACAAAAAACAGTAGCATTTGTATAGTCTAATAACAAACTATCTGAAAAAGAAATAAAGAAAACAATCTCATTTACAATAGCTACAAAAATTGTTTTAATACTGAAGAATAAATTTAATCATGGAGGTGAAAGACCTATAAATTGAAAAGTATAAAACTTTAATGAAAGAAGTTTAAGAAGACACAAATAAATGAAAATATATCCTGTGTTCATAGATTTAAAAAATCAGTATTGTTAAAATATCCATAATGCCCAAAGTGATCTATGGATTGAATACAATTCCTATCAAACTTTTAGTGACATTTTTCACAAAAATAGAAAAAACAATCCTAAAATTCATATGGAACCACAAAAGACCCCAAATAGCCAAACCAATCTTATACAAAAAGAACAAAGCTGGAGATATCACACAACTTAACATTAGAATATGCTATAAAGCTATACTAATCACAACAGCTTGGTCCTGACACAAAAACAGACACATAGACCAATAGAACAGAATAGAGAGCCAGAAATAAATACACACATTTATGGTCAACTGATTTTTGACAAGGGCACAGAAACTTACAGTGGGGAAAGGACATTCTTTTCAATAAATGGTGCTGGGAAAACTGTATATCAACATGCAGAAAAATGTGATTGGGCCCTTATCTCACACCATATACAAAAATCAACTCAAAATAGATTAAAGACTTAAATGTAAGACCTGAAACTATAAAACTACGAGAAGAAAACATAGTGGAAATACTCCATGACATTGGGCTGGGCAATGATCTTTTGGATACGACCCAAAAAACATAAACAGCAAAAACAAAAATGGACAAATGAGATTACATCAAAATAAAAAGCTTCTGTACAGCAAAGAAAACAATCCACACAGCAGAGACAACCTATGGGATGGGAAAAAATATTTGAAAACCATATACCTGATAAGAAGTTAATATCCAAAATATATAAGGAACTTAATAGCAAGAAAACAAATAAACTGATCAAAAAATAAACAAAGGACTGAAACAGACATTTCTCAAAAGAAGACATACAACTGGCCAATAGGTATATGAAAAAATGCTCAACATCACTAATCACCAAGAAAATGAAGATTAAAACCACAATGAAATATCAACCCACACCTGTCAGAACAACTATTATCAAAAAGATGAAGCATAAGTGGAGGATGTGGAGAAAAGGGAATCCTTTCATATTATTGATGAGAATGTAAACTAGTACAGCCATTGTAGAAAACAGTATGGAGATTACTCAAGAAGTTAAAAACAGAAATACCATATGATCCAGGAATACCACTCCTGAGGGTACATATCAAAGGATGGACAATCGGTATGTTAAAGAGATATCTGCACTCCCATGTTCATTGCAGCATTATCCACAATAACTGACAGGTGGAAGCAACCTAAGTGTCCGTCAATAGATGATGGATAAAGAAAATGTGGTGTATATATACACGACAGAATACTATTCATACTTAAAAAAGAAGGAATTCCTGTTATGTGAGACAACATAGATGAACCTGGAGGACATTATGCTAAGTAAAATAATCTGAGAATAGAAAGACAAATACCGCGTGATCTCCCTTATACATGAAATCTAAAAGGCAAATTCACAGAAGTAGAGCAAAACAGTGGTTGCCATGGGGGCTGGGGTTGAATCGGGGGTGTTGCAGGAATTTTGGAGGCATTGGTCAAAGGATACAAAATTGCAGTTAGATAAATGGAATAAATCTATCTTATAAGTTTTATAACATAGTGACTATAGTTTAATAACAATATATTGCCTTCTTGAAAATTGCTAGGAGAGTAAATTTTAAGTCTCTTCACCACAAAAAAATGACAAGTATGTAAGATAATGCTCATGTTAATTAACTGGATTTAGTAATTTCACTATGTACACTATGTACACACTATGTTCAAAGTATCATGTGGTTGACAATAAATATATATGTTTTTGATCAATTAAAATAAATAAATTTTAAAAAAGAATAGCCATGAAAATAAGTTATTTTTTGGTATAAAAACATTCAGACATACAAAGAAAGTAAAGAAAAAAGTATATACACTTACCAATAAGCTTAAAAAGTGAAATATTAAAAATATTTTAGACACCTTATTCTTACACATGACTCTATATCTCTATTTATTTATACATTTTATAACATTGTTCCAATTAGTTGTAATATTATTTTCACAAAGGTCTCATATGTTTCGATTACATTTATTCTTAGCTACCTAATATTTGTGTTTTTATTTTAAATGTAATATTTAAATTTTTGTTTTGTTCTTCTTTCTAAAGAAATGTAAATGTAGTAGCTATGACATGGAGTTTTCTTCTATTCTTATTTTTCTAAAAGTTT
>NW_012151274.1:723588-730041 GCF_000956105.1 Propithecus coquereli | reverse complement strand
ATATGTGCTAGAAATTTTGAAATAAATAACCTTCAAATCTGTCTGAGGCCCAGGCCCTTTCAGAGATAATTCTTCAATATATTTTTAATATCTTTCGTGGTCAGTGATGTAATCATGCTTACCACTTTTTCTAGTACCAACTTTGATAATTTATCTTTCCTTAGACGATGATCACAATATATGGAGGTTCTGACTACATCTAGTATTCTCTTTCTTATGATGAAAATATTTTTATTATTGTTTGTATTGACTATTTCCTATCTTCTCTCTTTACACGATCAGGAATGTGAGAACTATTTTTGATTGTTTAAGTATCTAATATTGCCTTTATCAGAATCACTCTTTGCTTCCCTGTATTTCAATAAATGTCTCCTTCAACGGTTGTCAAATTTAAGTATTCTTTGTTTTAGTACAATCACAAGTTCATTTATTTTAATTATTTCTTTTTAAGATGAAAGCAGTGGGTGCTTAGTACAGTATTATTTTTCTGTAATGTCAAATTTGCTCCTTATTATATCCAATAAAGATTTCCATTTCACTTTGGCATTTTCAATCTCCAAGTACTTTTTCTTACATCATCCAGCTTTCTTTTAATCTCACCTTTCATCTTAGGCAGCTTCCTTTAATCTTTCTGTATCACTTTATTCTTGATAATTTCTTAATTCATGAATTACTGGATTATTAGATTTTATTGAGAACACAAACCAGATGCTTTCTAAATGTGTATCTAATTCTATTTTTTCTCCTAAACTATGTTAAGAACTCTTTTTGTTGTTGTTTCAGATAATTTCTCAGAGGTTCTAGAGAGTTTTGTTTTCTTTTTTAAAAAATTTCTTCTTTAAATTTGTTCTTCCTTGCATGAATACTGGACTCAATGGTTCTTGGGATTACCAACTACATCAGCCAGGTTACGATGCAGAACGAAACAACCTCAAAATCTTAGTGGCTCAAAACCACAAGAGCTGACTTCTTGCTCACACCACATGTTCACATTACAGTCAGCACTGGGCTCTGCTTCATGTCATCTTCACTCAAAGTCTCAGGCTGATGGAGCTTCCACCTCCTGGCATATCACCCATTGTCATAGCATAGGAAAGAGAGTATGGTGAATAGCCACACCAGCTATTAAAAACTTGTGCCCAGAAATGATGCATATCACTGCTGCTTGTCTTTCATTGGCCTAAGCAAGTCACATGGCCACACCTGACTTCAAAGAGGCTGAAAGTATATTGCTACCATGTGCCCAGAAAGACAACTAAAAGTACCCATGAACAACCAATGACGATTAAACCAATTGATAGCACGGGTATACTCTTTAACTTTGGTTACTGTCCTGTGTGTGTTGTTGCAGTTCTTTTCTTGACTCTTAAACTAGAGGGAAATTGTCAAACATAATTTCTAAACATTAAGTGTAGCACTACTTACATTAAGCTTAGCACTAACTTTTCTAGTATGGTTCTGTTGAACTGAAGGAAGAGTTTTGTCTTACTCCTTTTAGGTCTTTGAAGGGCAAATGCTATCCCAATAATTGTAAGAAGTTTACAGTTTGATCCCTTGTAGAAGGAGGGCAAGAAAACTAGTACAGTCAGAGTTCCCCACCACTTTTTCATATTTTCTCCTTGGGCGGAAATGGGAATAAAGTGCCCTTGGCTACTTCATGAAGCAATTTTCATGTGTATGAATTTGACAGGGCTGTCAGAGAGAGAAGCCTTACCTTCCATTTTTCTGGCAAATGAAGCTTCTAAGTGTCTTATCTATGGATATAAAGTGGGACAAACCTTTCTCTCTCTTGTGGTAAAAAATTCTCTCTTTTTTTGGTGCCTGTTGTCCTAGTTCAGCACCTGGAGCATATTCTATTTGTAATAGTTCCTCCAGGATAATGGCATATTATTAAGTTGATATTTGTACATACCAAGCCTGGTCTATTTTCATATCTTCTGTTTTGTCTGCCCATTAAATATTTCATGATAATGGGAAGGGTACTATGACTCTATTAAATAACTACCCTTATAACAAAGTAAAGCAGCAGCCTCAAATCTATACGGAATGAGGAGGAGGACAATGATGCTGGGGCTGACCAGGAAGAAGATGCTCCAGGCGGGTGAGGGAACAGCAGTTTAACTAGAGAGAAATCCTTGTATGTTTCTTATTCTGATATGGCTGCAATGTAAAATGAACTGGCATGAGATGTGTCAGATAGTCGGAGAAATGAGATTGGTAGCCAGCTGGTTATCGAGTGAAGAGAGAATGGACTTCAGCTTTCTAGGCTAGGCCTACTGGATTTGTAGAAACAGAGAAGAACAGGTTTAGGTATAAAGATAATGAGCTAAATGTTATATATTATACTCCACAAGAACTACCCTGTACACAAGGCACCTACACTTTGGTAAGGGAAAAACTCAACTCCAGAAATAAACACAAGGGTGTTTAATGTGTTCTCAGAAGTTCTGTATACACAAGTATGAGTTTTAAGATGGTAGACATAATATCCCATTGGTGGCTCTGTAGAAGGGATTTGATTTGAAAGTCATAGAAAGGAACTGAACTCCTTTTATTCCTTTAGAGATTAGGATTTAAACTTCATGGATAGAGCCAAGATTTCTGAGCATGGTAGTTGAGCCTGAAGAACAGAACAGGCAGTAAGTGCAAGACAAAAGTAATTGCCCGAGAAAAGTCTTTCTGGGGTGAGGAGTTGGTGAGGATGTTTGAGAAAGGTTCAGTTTAATCAAAACAGGCAGAGCAAGAAAAAAGAAAGGAAGATTAGTCAGCAGTGATAGATTAGAGTTATAACAGAAAAAGCCTTGAGTGCCACAATGAAAACTTTAAACTTAATAGGGTAAGTAAACAGAGTTTTTAACCACAAAACTGAAGTTTGGGAGAGCCATTGGATTATAGATGTATATTTTGGAAAGTTTCGTGACAGCAGTGGTTGAAAGTTATCCATTGGGAGATGAGAATTGAAGGTACAAGAAAAAACATGGTTCCTTGGAGAAGTACTCTGTGCGTGTGTGTGCGTGTGTGTGTATGTGGTATTTCTCCAATCACATCCATGTAACCCATGTGGTATTTTGGGGAAATCATAACACAAATGGACTGTGCTAAACTTCTCAGATTCTCATTGGAATAGGTTTGTGTGTGTGTGTGTGTGTGTGTATGTGTGTGTGTGTTGATCTAGTGGTGAGAGGTAAGATATTTATTCACTTTTGTTTGTTTAAAACAGTCACATTTTTAACATACCTAGAATTTATTGTCTCTGCTTTTTAAAAAAACTTTATTTCTTAAGGTAATCTAAAAAAGGCAAATTTTAAGGCAAATCACACAAGACACATATGTAGCAACAAAGAAGAAACATTGCTTTTCTTCAGGGAAGATTAGTAACGTCACCAAACTCAGAATATGTTTCTAAAGGGAAAATTGTAAAAGATAAATGAAACTCTTTAAAGTTAAATAAAATTAAAATTATCCTAAAGTTTTGAACTAGTTGAATCAGTTTTTTTAAGATGTATAATCAAATTCCTTACCATATTTTAGGCCCCTGGAAAGCTCCACTTACTCTGAGGTCGAGAGACCAGAGCAGGAGGTAGAGTAGTTTAAAGCACTGACAGAGTAATTAAAGGGCTCTTTGGTGATCTGAAGAGTGATTGCAACTCCCAAAAGACTGTACATTATTTAAAACACAAAGAAAATCTACTTTTAAGTGCCAAAAATGCCGAAACAATAATTATGTTAGAAAATAATTTACTCCAAAAGGCATTCTTTAGGTTATGACTCATCTAAGTGGAATTTTATAATTAAAAAAATCATCTTTTCTTTTTCCTGGTATAAATTCCATGACTTTTTTCATATAAATTCCAAAACACTAACAGCATAGTTTACCATCTTTGCTTGATAAATTATTTAAAGAAAACCACATTTTTATAACAAAAACATTATATGAACACTAAAAACCTGCCTTTTTAAGTGAGGGAGAGTAAAAGAGGAAGACAGAGAAAGAGAGAACCATTTCCTTGAATTCCATTAAGTGGTTCCCAGTGACCGAGAAGGAAACTTAGTGATGGAAAGAGTAGGAAGCTCCCTGAAGATGGAGCACATGATCGTTGTTCACTGGGTACTACTTAGTGGGGGCAGAGACATAGGTGAGGAGCCGCAACAGAGACAGCATGGAGAAAAGTCATGGAGATTAGAGTTCATGGATTCTAGAGTTTACTAAAGGGGAATTCGTGGCAGACTCAGAATGTTCTGAAAAGATCAAAGTAGTGGCAAGGAGAAGCCATGCTGGGCAATCAAAATGTGGAGATTTTAAACAACGACTTACAAAAATATTACCATGCAGAATATGAGTTTGGGCCGATCTATTTTTCATGTAAGGTTCCAATTTTCTCTCAGCAACAGAACAAACAGATACAGCCAAAATCCTTCTGCAGATTGCAAATTAATAAATTTCAGAAGTTTGCTTAATAATTTAGAGAATTTCTTCTAACTGCAAATTGATTAATCCCTGAATCACTTCTGCAATAAAATGCAAGGCTATAAACGTAATTTTTCCATTTTCTGTACTCGTATTAAAATACTGCCAGAAAGGAAATAATAACCCAGGAAACCACACTGTGTAGCTCTAAGGGTGCCAAGATATTCCACTAATGGATCTGAAACAAAAAAGGAAAAGCAGCCCCCGTGTTAATCTCCAGGCTATTCACCATTTTGAAAATGTACGTGAAAAGGTGAAAAGGAGGAAGATATTTGTCCCTTTGTAAGAAAGGCAGCACCATCTTCAATTCTCCTCTGCAGCTGTTTTTGCTTTAAATAAAAATGAAGTTTTGCTTGTAATTATTTACTTATCTCTGCCCTGTACATTTAAGATTTTAATTATTCATGTGGTAATCCTTGCTATAATAAAGCATTCAAAGGAAGGGGAGAAGCAAGTATAAATAAAACACTTCTTGGATGTAAGAGGGCATGACCTTGTCCCAGTTTCTCACTTCTAAAGGTGAAAATAAGGACATCGAACTATTTTGGTCTCAACTATATATAGAGAGAGTATTAATATAATTATAAGGCCAAGAATATATTTTATTCAAGTGCCAAAATGTATAAGAAGAGTTTAAATGTAAAAGACAGGCTCCCGGATAAATCATAGCCAGCTCTGAAACAAAACTAAAATGACTTTAGCTAGCTTTCTTTATTTCAAAATCATTAAAAGGTCAATGGTGACAGTCGACAATTATGCTGACCAAACTCACTTTTGAATTATGTCCTGCTTTTGGTAAATCTCAAGGGTTACTCACTCTTTTGGAAAGACTATTATCTCTGTCTTCCCTGTGAATGGCCAACCTAATTTAGCCTTTCAGAAGTCACTCTTTTCACACTTCAACCTCCCTTCCTTTCTACTTCCCATCTTGGTCCTTTATCATTCTGCATCAGCCTTGATCTCCAAGAGAAAAAGGTAGCCACGCCAGCAGGGCGTAATTCTGTGTGCCCAGCAGAAACAGACACTATAAGACCTGAAATAAGTAGGAGAAAACCTGCTAACCCCAATAAAGTCATGGAGGCTCCACGTTCTGCTCAACAGACAAAACAGTACCCCTCTTGAGGGGTTAGAGTTATGTGCATTGGGACATAGGTCGATCTAAGCAGAAATAAGACTTCCAATAAACAGTTCTTCTAGTCTGGATATTACACCATATGAAGTGCAGCATCATATTTGTTTTCACAATACTGGATTATGATCATTGACCAATTTGATGACAGTCTAGTATAGAAGTTAAAAAGTGGACTACAGAGACTATTTCCTGGGTTTATATCCAAGCTTCACAAATTGCTAGTATGAACAAAGGCAAGAAATAGAACTTCCCTGAATTCATTTTACTATAGGTAAAACAGAAAAATTGTCTTTCTTAATGACTGTGAAAATGATATGAGCTATTACAAGAAAAGGCCTCACATATAATATGTGACTTTTACATATAACTATCATCATTATTACATAGCTAAAATCTTTGAAAACATAATTTAATGATTCTATTTTATAGATATGCTATTATGTATTTGATCCATTACCAATTTTCAAACACTCATGCTATGTCCAGGTTTTCATTGTTGTAAATATTACTGCAATTAACCCCAAAGTTGCTTTGCTAATTAGTCGCTTAAAGCAAATTCCTCGAAGTAAAATTATTGAGTCAGATAAAATAAACATCTTTAAATATTTTGATATTTACTGTTAAATTGCTTGCTTCAAAGGATAAATGAATTTAAACTTCTACTAGTCATTTATCTTTCTCATCTTTCCACTAGGAACTTTTACTTTAATGTCCTTAGAATTTGTAAGTGAAAATTATACATGTTATTTCCATTCGTAGCACTTTTATGATTGGTAAGTTTCAACAAATCTTTTATAATTTTACTTCCCATTTTTATATTAATGTACAAATGGATTGTCTTCCCATTTTTAAT
>NW_012151274.1:710867-711888 GCF_000956105.1 Propithecus coquereli | reverse complement strand
AAAATGCATAGAGAGGCTAGCAGTAGCATTTAACCTCATAGATCTTTTTCAGAATATGATAAAAGCTACAGATCTTCCACTCAAAAAATGTAATTAAGCACAAATGCAGATTTTTACTTATAATGTCAGGGGCCCCACAGATTTCCCTATAGGTTGTGGTCTCTGGTTTGTGAATCCCTAAACATGGACTCACAATCTCCACCTGGGAAAAAGATATGCTCCCAGGAAGTGATCTGATGACATGTTACAAAAATATTGACAGCCGATATTGCACATAACTTTTCTTAATTTGGACATGAAGGGTTTGGCCTTGAATCTATTTCAATTTCTGACAATTTTTTTAAGTAATGACATTTTAATTATACATTTTCCTTTGAGTGTGTCTGTTGCTTTGTCCCATGGGTTTTATCCTAAAACATCTTGCTACTTACTATTTTGAGATATTTTAATAATCAGAACCCCATTTGACTCAAGCAAGAAAGAACCCTCCCCTTTGCGCTACGTTTTGGATGATCCTGCATTTCACAAAACATATGCACACAATTTATTTAAGGAGTACATGTGTGCTTCACGTGGGATCTGATGCTCTGTACGTTTTGAACATTCTCTCTCATCATGTACACCAATAAAGATCCAGGGAAAACACTCCCACCCTATGTCCTTGCGACTAAAAGGTGACTTTCTAAATGTCATCAAGGTCTGTGGGCTGTTCTGCAGCTGATATTAGAGGCAAACACTGCTTTGGAGCTCAAGGAGGATTTGAGTGGGATTAGTATGCCAGTAAGGGAAAAGACCAAATCCTTCTTCTCAGTAATAATGAATGAAATAAATTATTGTATAAATGAACATTTTCCCAGAATTCCCCAATACTTACTCCCTTGTTTTTGTCCATTTTTGAATTTGTCGTCCAGAGGTACTCACAAATTACCTCACAGTTCCACAATTTTTTTAATGTAATAACGAGGAAATATTTAGTATATTAAATAATTCATATTAGTCTTAAACTTATATATATAAATGT
>NW_012151274.1:708836-710817 GCF_000956105.1 Propithecus coquereli | reverse complement strand
ATATATGGTACTTTAAATCTTAGAAGAGGATAAGATACACAGAGAATAGATCATAGAGCTCATAATACCCAAAGACAGAACCTTGAGGAGCACACAATCTGGGGAAAGAAAAAGGAAAATACTAAGGAAAAATGAATGATAGGGGTGGCATCAATAAACCACAATATCCGAGAAGGTTAGGGAGAACAGAAATTCCAAACGGAAGGTGGTGTCTCCCTGACAATAATGTTAAACACCACAGAAGTTTGAGCTAAGACAGAATATTAAATTGAGTAGCTTTTTCTTTAATGATTACAGATAGGAATATTTCAACTTATTAGTCACATTAATCTGATTAAGCAGTAAACGAACAACAAAACAGTTGAGATAAAAAAGGTGGATTTTTTTTCCTCCAATAAGTTTGATAGTAAAAGGAAGGAAAGTGACAGTATAGCAACTAAAGCCTTAATAGTATTTGTTTTCATGTCAATTAACTTTGGAGTTTGGTCTGAATTTGAGTCCCACTTTTTAATGCTTACATGACCTTGAACAATTTATGCAGATTCTCTAAGACTCAGCTTGCTCATTTATAAATGGGATTAGTTACAGTATTTGCAACGCAGAATTATCTTAATAATCAAATTAAATTATTAATGTTTTCTTTCCCTAGCCACCAACTCAGATTTTAATGTATGAAACTTCCAGGGAAATTTCATACAGGGGAATGTTGGGGCTCAGAAAGAGATTCTCAAAGATTTGATATGTTGAGGGGGCCTAGAAGCTGCCTCGGAAACAAGGACCTTCTAACCTTGTCATGTCTCCCCTGCACCCCCAAGCTCAGGGAGAGACTGTCTTTGGAACTTTCTTATCTGACCAAGAAAACTTCTTTCCAAAAGAACTGCAATTGTCTTAAACATCCTCCCTAGGGTCTCATCAAATAACCTGGAAAAATTAATAGAGAAGAGAAGAGAAGAGAAAAGAGTACTCTTCAAGGAAAGACACAGGCTTTTCATCCATTCTTCTGAGGGTAGCTCAGAAGAGATTACTTGGGAGACTTTATCTACATAATAAGACACTCTTTGAGCCTGTGCATCTCTACCCCTCGCCTTCCTGTAATATCTGCCTCCCACCTCCTGGGTCCGTTCGTTCTCCCTAATAATTTACTGACCCTCAAAAGAACTGTCTTCATTCCCTATCCCCACCACCCCTATGAATAAGTATATAACCTTCTGTTCCACACTGGGTTATTAAGTAAACACTGTGATTTTCCCCCATGTGTATTCGAAGAATTTGTATGCCTTTTCATCTATTTTTTAAAAAATGTGAAGTAGAATGCCAATACCTTTGCAGTGCTTGATATGTTTTGGCTATTAGTATTTTTTAACTACAGGGGAGGATTCTAAGGAAATTACAATACTGAAATGCTAAGGATGGAGAATAACTGACATAGCTAGGTGCAAACAGAAGTAGACAAAGACTATATTGGGTGCCCAAGTGAAAAGCAAGCTTTAAGTAGGATGAAATTAAATTATTTATCAATATGGGAGGCAAGATTGAGAAAATAGATGAAGATGCAGGAAAAATTTGATGTGGAAAGAAAAATCATGAAGACAGCTAACATCAGATAACTTTAATTGATCAATGAAGAAAGAATCAGACAAGTTCATTTCCAGAGTGAAGAAAGTGAAGTCAAAGTCTTGAGATAAATGGAAAATTATGGAGCTGGAGATGTGGAGAATAAACTAGAAGATAAATTAGAGTATAAATGTTTCTGATTGAGAGAGGAGCCAAGATGAATTAGTGCTTGCTGAATTGGTGTTCAAAGAAATTGGCCCACTGCCTGACATTTTTCAGCTATATTTTGGAAGCAGCAAACAGAGAAATGGATATTAAGTAGCAGGAATTATCCATAATTGGGTATCAGAAACACAAGACTAGAAGAAAATGGGATCATAGCCTACTGGACTGAGCGCTGTTGAAGTAGTTAAGTACTGTGTATGAA
>NW_012151274.1:705471-708722 GCF_000956105.1 Propithecus coquereli | reverse complement strand
CATTATATCCAGATATAGATGATTACATAAATATTAATATTTTTATTTTTATAGTAAACACTTTGATTTATCTTTACATAAATGATATACAGTGAAAAACAAAAAGGTAATTTAATTTTATGTGTGTATTTTTTTTCCTCCCCTTGACATGGAATGTTTAAAAAACCTCTGTATTAGGTTGCTTTATATGTTAATATTCCCAACATTCTATTACTTTAATAAATGTATCTTCAAAATATGTTTTCATTTCTAGTAGGCCAAGTTCCCCTTTGTTTCTTTAAAGAATATTATCAGATATATTAATCAGTTTACTCTTTCAGCTAAATTTTGTTTTAAGCCAAACCTAAACAATGACAGAGAATGACACATGGAAAAATTTTTCAAAATTCTTAAACATAAAGTTATAAACCTGACAGAATTTCATATTTAGCTTGTATATATAAACTTGCCATATTAATTCTAGTTAAAGATATGATATAAAGGAGGAGAAAAAGAAGACAATATTCATGCTCTCCTGTCTCATAATATGAAACAAATCTAGCATATTTCAGAGTTTCAGAAAAGCACATGATGCTACAATAAATTGAGTCGATTTTTGCTATTATAATGTCTGTCAAGCTATAACATCAGTGTTTCCAGCAGCAACGCTATACACTTTCAATTTCGTTAAGTATCATACTTGCCTTTCGTCTGATGAAGGACGTTAGTTGCAACTCAGTTAGCCCCAATTTATGCAACAAGACATTACGTGGGGTCATTGGAACCCCATAGTTCCCCTCTCCTCAGCATCAACCACCATTTGGACCACTGTGCTGAA
Source organism: Propithecus coquereli (assembly GCF_000956105.1). Taxonomy (NCBI): domain Eukaryota; kingdom Metazoa; phylum Chordata; class Mammalia; order Primates; family Indriidae; genus Propithecus; species Propithecus coquereli. The sequence goes on along the minus strand of NW_012151274.1, from coordinate 707,905 downwards.
AAGTCCTTATACTCTAACGACTCAACGTGGTAAAATCACCTATGAATGTAGACGCTCCACAAGTCATCTTTTATATAATTGTGAGTCTCCTCCCTTTGGATCTAGGGTACTTCCTTGGCTTGTACAGATATTGTTCTGATAATCAACTTCCCTCTTCTCTTCAGAAACACTGAGAAAAAATTAGATATGCACAGCAATTTTCTGGTAAAAATGCAATTAAGTTCAATTTTCTTGAGCAGTTCCTATTTTGAAAGCACTCTATTAGAGTCTGCAGACCCAGAAGGACATAAAACAGTGTTCATAAAAACTACAAAATCTCACTAGGATATAGATATCAAAATTTTAGCAAACAACGTGAAGAGTACTAAAATTAACTGCTGAATAAATTTCTATTTATTCTGATGTGGGAGAAATTTATTGAAAATTATGGTGTAAATATCATAGTTAACTTGTCTTAAAAAGAAGAGTTTAGAAGGCAGACAATCCAAGAACTTTATGGCTAAAAAAAAAGAAAAAAACTTAAGCTAAGGCAAAGAGATATGAGTATATAATTCAAAAAGACAAAATTGAAAGAGATGATGAGTAGTAGGGAGGTATCTATAAACATGGGGCAGAGTCAGAACATCCTCAAGGGCTGTTACTGTGGAAAGTGATTTTTAAAATTTCTTAAAACCCAAACCCAAAATGACTTAAGCAAAAATGAGATCTTGTTATGCCTACGTAATTAAAAAGCCTTACATTAGTTCTCACTTCAGGAATAGCCAAATTCAGAGGTGAAAAGGACATCCTCAGTTCCCAGCCTCTTCTGTTCATCCTTCGGTTTGCTTCCTCGTTTTGGCTCTGTTCTCAGACAACTTATTACTTTGTGCTGTTAGAGGGTTGCAGAAGTTCCAGCCTGGATTTGTTTTAAATTCCAGTGCTTCCAGAAATGGCAGTACCTCTCTCTTTCAGTCACTCTAGCTCAGTGTTTCTCAAGCATTTTTCATTATCATGTCCCTAAAGAGACTTCTAACACACTTTTTCCTGAAGTTTCCTCTGTCCAGGAAATTAAGGAATAATATTGTATCAGGGAGAGTTGAACAATAAGGTTGCACTCCGGAGGGCCACAAGCCATTGTAATATCTAAGATTTTCTTCACCCTTCAAGAGCCAATTTCCCCTCCCTGGGAGTGGTATCTTCCCCATTGAGAACACATGCTCTGATTGAGTCTGAGTAGCCCTAGAGCTGAGGGGCTATTCCATCTCTAAACCAAACTTCCTGGCTGTTTAGACTGACTAGGCCTGCACGATATGCTCTTCTGCAAGTAAAGACAGGATCAGCTCCTCATAAACCAAACAGGTGGTGGAAGAACCATGCAACAAAGGGAAATTTGGGGTACTATGATCAAGAGGAAAGTGAATGGATGTGGAGTGAGGGTTAAAAAATATATATATAGTTCCATAATACCTAGGTTTCAGAGAAAGGCCTGTTTATGCAAAGTGACTGTGGTGAAGGCTGAATTGAATATGGAATGGCTAGAGGCAAGCAATCCAGTTATTGTAATAGGTGATATTGAGAAATAGAGATGATGAAATCAGGGGTACAGGCAGAGATAAAGGAAAAGAGAAAAAGGAATCAGAGCTTCTTTCGGAAAAAAGAGTAAGTAAAATTTAGTGACAAATTGATTATGGAGGGCAAAGGGAAAGTAGAAGCCAAAGCATCTTAGTTGAGCAGATAATCATGCCATTAATGAAGAAGAGTCTGGCTAGGAAAATAAAGGGTTCAGGGAAATAATGACTTGTTGTAAAGATAGTTTGATTAGGACCATAGGACCTTCAGGCAGAGATGATCATGGAGAAATTGGCTAGTAAGAGAGACATGAAGGTTAATGTCTATAATAGGGGGACACTGACCTATATATGGTACTTTAAATCTTAGAAGAGGATAAGATACACAGAACCTTCAACTCCTGGGCTCAAGTGATCCTCCCACCCCAGCCTCCTAAGTAGCTAGTAGTACTACAAGCACAGGCCATCATGCTTGACTAATTTTTTTTTAGTTTTATATATTATTGTTAACTCTATTCATTCTATAGTGGTATAAAACACTAGAACTTATTCCTTCTGTAATGTAATTTTGTGACCTTTAACAAATCTCTCCCTATCCACCCCTTCTCCCTACCCTTTCCAGCCTGTAGTATCCTCTGTAATTAACGTTTTTCTGATTGATTTGTAGGTACAATTTTATATTAAGGGCTTTTGCTCTATTTGTCATATTATTTAAATACAGTTATTTCAGCTTTTAATTTTGTTTATGAAGCTTTTGATGTTGAAGAGTTGTTAAATTTTATGAAGTCAAAACAGTCTTTTCCTTTGTAGTATCATACAATGATTTTATGCTTTGAAAGTCTTCATTATATCCAGATATAGATGATTACATAAATATTAATATTTTT
>NW_012151274.1:692129-693796 GCF_000956105.1 Propithecus coquereli | reverse complement strand
TTTTAAGGCATACAATAACTTATTGTTGATTAGTCACTTGGTTGTGCTATCAAATATTGTTCATTCTATATAACTATATTTTTGCACCCATTATCCCCACTTTTTCTCTCCTCCCCATTACCCTTGCCAGCCTCTGGTAATTGTCATTTTACTCTCTGTTTCCATGAGATCCACTGTATTTAATATTAAGCTCCCACATGTAAGGGAGATTATACAAGATTTGTCTTTCTGTGCTTGGCTTATTTCACTTAACATAATGTCCTCCAGTTCCATTCATGTTGTTGGAAATGGCAGGATTTTATTCTTTTTTTGTGGCTACATATTAATACTTCATTGCATATACATAACACAATTTCTTTACCCATTCACCATTGATGGACACGTAGGCCAATTCCAAATCCTGGCTATTGTGAATAGTGCTGCAATAAACATGAGAGTGCAGATATCTTTTTGATATACTTATTTCTCTTCCTTTGGATATATACCCAGCAATGGGATTGCTGGGTCATAAGGTAGGTCTATTTTTAGTTTTTTTCAGGAACCTCCATGTTGTTCTACATAGCGGTTTAACTAATTTACATTCCCTTCAACAGTGTACAAGGGTTCCCCTTTCTCCACATCCTTGCTAGCATTTATTATTGCCTCACTCTTTGATAAAAGCCATTTTAACTGGTCTGGGATAGTATGTCATTGTAGTTTTGATTTACATTTCTCTGATGACTAAAGATTTTGAGCATTTTTCATATACCTGTGGGCCATTTGTATGTCTTCTTTTGAGAAATTTCTATTCAGATTTCTGTCCCATTTTTAATTGGATTATTTGACTTATTCCTACTGAATTGTTGGAGCTCCTTATATATTTCAGTTATTAATTCCTTGTCAGATGGGTAGTTTGCAAATTTTTCTCCCATTCTGAGGGCTGTCTCTTCCCATATTGATTGTTTTATTTGCTGTATAGAAGCTATTTAGCTTGATGTGATCCCATTTGTTCATTTTTTCTTTGGTTGCCTGTGCTTTGGGGGCATTACTCAAGAAATCATTCCACAGAACAGTGTCCTCAAGCATTTCCCCAATGTTTTCTTTTAGTAGTTTCACAGTTGCAGGTTTTAGATTTAAGTCTTTAATCCATTTTGATGTGAATTTTGTATATGGTGAGAGATAAGGGTCCTAGGTTCATTCTTCATGTGGATATCTAGTTTTCCCAGCACCGTTTATTGATAAGACTGTCCTTTCCCCAGCGTATGTTCTTGAAAACTTTGTCAAAAATAAGTTCACTATAGATGTGTGGATCTGTTTCTTGGTTCTCTATTTTGTTTCATTGGCCTGTGTGTCTATCTTTATGCCAGTGCCATGCTGTCTTGGTTACTACAGCTCTGTAGTATAATTTCAACTCAGGCAATATGATTCTTCCAGTTTTGTTCTTTTTGCTCAGGATGCCTTTGACTATTCTGGGTCTTTTGTGGTTCCATATAAATTTGAGATCATATTTTTTCTATTTCTGTGAAGAATGTCACTGATATTTTGATGGGGATTGCATTGAATCTCTGGATTGTTTTGGGTAGTATGGATATTTTAACAATATTGATTCTTCCAATCCATAAGCATGGAATATATTTCTAATTTTTGTGTCCTCTTCAATTTCTTTCATCAATGTTTTATAGTTTTTA
>NW_012151274.1:687725-688100 GCF_000956105.1 Propithecus coquereli | reverse complement strand
GCTCAATTCAAAAACCAACTTGAAAGTGAAATAATTATGGTGCTCCTAATAGGACACTAGTTATCACCAGTACTGTTCAGCACATTATAAAATTGATAATTAATGTATAAACATTTGAATGAAAAAAATGAAATGACCATTAGCTGTGAATAGTACTAAGCAGTAGAATAAGACACAACAACTAGGAAACAAAATCTACTAGAACCAACGAAATATTTCAGTGAGGGGTCTATTTGCCAAATAAATACAGACAATGTAACAACTTTTCTATATACCAAGAACAGGATTTATAGTATAACGTAAGTCCATTTATAGTAGCAACACAAATAAAACTACAAATAACAGAAATGTGCACAACCTAGATGAAGAAATAAA
>NW_012151274.1:684851-685989 GCF_000956105.1 Propithecus coquereli | reverse complement strand
CAAGGAAAGTGTAAAAATTATTGGCTAAAATGAGATTTGAAGATTATCTGACATTTTTGTTTGTTTGGATTTTGCTTTTTGCTTTTATCATTCAGCCACTCTTATCAATTTGCAAGTATAACTAAGAATGGGCCATAAAAGTCCATTTGAAGCTAGTTGTCAGGTGCCTTAAACCATACAAGTTAGATTCTGTAAGGACAGCTTTACCTCCAAAAAGAGTGAATAAAAAGCATCTTTTGGGATGCCAGTTATTGTAAAATAAAGAATGTAATTTCCTAAATTGGATTATAAATAGAAAAAATCCAAATGTATGAAAGTCTACCTTTTGGTTACCTCCTTTAACTTTCAGGCGCCCAGGTTTACTAACCAATCTTAGAGTGCTGGTATGAAAATTTCGAGAGACATCAACCCCTTCCAGAATGTGATGAAAGTTATTGACCTATCACACTGAAAAATGCATACGCCACATTTTGTGCATCATTTCAGGATGTCCAAGGATTTCCTGAAGCCTAACACGAATCTCCATCCAGGTCCATCCACCAGGTCAAGAACCTGAATTACCCAGACTGCAATCTCCAAAGAGCAGGTGGTGCCATGTTTCCTTATTTTGCATGCACACCGCTTGGCAGATGTGAAGAGCCTGACGTGTATTTAAACTGAGCTCTAGGCAAGGGGAAAGGAGTTATATATTTCAGTGATGCTACATAGATGTGATTTATCGCCTGTGCCCCTGTACTTTGTAAATGCTGACCTTGTAACAAAAAAGAACATTGCTATTTCTTAAGGCATTTCTCTTCATTTTGTCTGTTTCAAGACTTGAGTTGTAAAATAAAGAACCTAATAATTCTAATATGAAAACATCCATCATCTGGAAGAAAACTGTAAAATAAGTAACATTTATTGAATGTCTAATATGTGGTAAGCATCTTCTAAATACACATTTTTCTATTCCCTTATTTCTTTTTGTTTTGCATTATCTGAGTCTTATATATGCCTTTTATTTAGGTTATGTTTCTTTTTGTCTGATAATTTCTTAGTTTTAATCTGAGTATTTAATCCATTTACATACAGTGAGACTACAGATCCATTTGGACTTTTAACAATCTTATTTCGAGTTCCTCGCTTACTATCCATTTCC
>NW_012151274.1:682654-683416 GCF_000956105.1 Propithecus coquereli | reverse complement strand
ATTTTATCTGGAGTAAATTCATATACTGGTTGTGGGGGGTTGTTATTTTTGTTTTTATTGGATTTCTTAGAGGTAGAATTATACAAATGTTTTGGAATTTAGGTTCATGAGATATTTAGGTAGGAGTTAATTTTTTGTTGTTCTTTTTTTTATTTCAAAATATTAAGGGGATGTAAATATTTTTGGTTACATGGATTGCTTTTGTAATTCTTGACTCATGGCTATAAGTGTGCCCATCACCCGAATGGTGTTCACTGTCCCTGTTAGGTGGATTTTTGCTCCTCCCCTCCTTACTCCTCCCCTCTCCTTGATTTCTATTGAGTTTTACTTTCCTTCTCCTTGATTTCTACTGAGTTTTACTTCCCTCTGTGCATATGTGCTCATTGGTTAATTCCAATTTAATAGTGAGAAAATGTGGTATTTGTTTTTCCATTCTTTAGATACTTCGCTTAGGAGAATGATCTCCAGTTCCATCTAAATTGTTGCAAAAGGCCCTAATTCATCCTTTCTATGGCTGAGTAGTACTCTACGGTATACATATACCACATTTTATTAATCCACTTATGAATTGATGGGCATTTGGGCTTATTCCACATCTTTGCAATTGTGAATTGTGCTGCGATAAACATTCGAGTGCAGGTCTCTTTTTGATAAAATGGCATTTTTTCCTTTGGGTAAATACCCAGTAGTAGGATTGCAGTATCAAATGGTAGGTCACTTTTAGTATTTTTAGGACACTCCATACTGTTTTCCATAGAGTTT
>NW_012151274.1:680630-681076 GCF_000956105.1 Propithecus coquereli | reverse complement strand
TTTCATTCTTCTACATGCAGCTATCTAATTTTCCCAGCACCATTTATTGAATAGGGCTCATTTTCCCAGTGTATATTGTCTGCTTTGTCAAAGATCAGTTAGCTGTAGGTAGATGGTTTTATATCTGGGTTGTCTATTCTGTTCCATTGATCTATGTCTCTATTTTTGTACCAATACTGTGGTGTTTGGGTTACTATAGCTTTGTAGTATAGTTGGAAGTTTGGTAACGTGATCTCTCCAGATTTGTTCTTTTTGCTTAAGATTGCTTTGTCTATTTGGGCTCTTTCCTGATTCCAGAGGAAGCATGGAATTATTTTTCTAGATCTGTGAAATATGACATTAGTATTTTGCTGGGGATTGCATTGGATCTGTAAATCACTTTGGGTTGTATGGGCATTTTAACAATGTTGATTCTACCAATCCATGAGCATGGTATGTTTTTCCAT
>NW_012151274.1:676886-677500 GCF_000956105.1 Propithecus coquereli | reverse complement strand
ATTTATTAATATTTTATCAATTCTTTTAGAGCAAATCTGCTAGAAACATTCTTTTACATTTTCTTCAACAGAAAATGTTTTTATTTTATCTTCAATCCTGACTGATATTTTTGCTGGACATAGAATCTAGATTGGCAGTTCTTTTCTTCTTAACACTTTAAACAGGTAATGCCATTTCATTGGACCTCCATGATTTCTGATCACAAATCTTCTATAATTGATATCATCATCCCCTTATAGGTGTTTCTCTGGCTGCTTTCAAAACTTTCCTTTGTCTTTAGTTTTCAGGTATGTGTTTGTCTGAACAAGATTTATTTGGATTTATTTTCTTTTGTCTTTACCCAGATGCTTATATATGTAGGTTTATGCCATTCACCAAATTTAGAGAGTTTCCCATCATTTCTTAACACATGTATTTCAGTGTATTTGCACCTTTCCATCTAGGACTTTATGACATAAAGATTAAATGTATTTTTCAGTATTGTTCCTTACGTACATAATGCTCTGTTCACTTTATTTGGATCTTTTTTTCTCTGTTACTTGTTTTTGGGTTTTTAAAATTTATTTTTAATTATTATGAGTACATAAGAGTTGTATATATTTATAGGGTACTT
>NW_012151274.1:676194-676836 GCF_000956105.1 Propithecus coquereli | reverse complement strand
CTGGTAACCACATGAAAAAGTAAAAAGAAACAGATGACATTCATTTAATATTTTATTTAACCCAATATATCCAAAATATTATCATTTTAACATGTAATCAATATAAAAATTATTAATGAGCTAACTATTTTTGCACCAAATCCTTGAAATTTGGTATGTATTTTATACTGATAGTATGTCTCAATTCAGACTGGCCACATTTCAAATGCTCACTAGTCACTTATGCCTAGTAGCTGTCACATTGAACAGCACAGGTTATAAACCCTAAAATTATCCTGTTTCTCCTAACAGCTTTTTGTTTGCTTGTTTTTCTCTTTGTCTGTGTGGCAAACTAACTGATTCTCCTTTAAATTGAGCTGACCCTGGTATTTATCTCAACTATTGAGCTTTTTATTTCCATGACTGCATGTTTTTTCCCCAAAACTTCTAATTGATTCTTTTTTTTTTTTAACAGGAATTATGCTTGTCTCATTTCTGCTTAATTTTATTTTATACATTCATATTTAATTTTCAGGAGAAAGTAAGCCTACATTTATTCATTTAAGCATTCCAAAAATGCTTATTTTAAATCTTTGCCAGAGTGTTCCATAAAATCAATTTTATCTGGAGTAAATTCATATACTGGTTGTGGGGGGTTGTTAT
>NW_012151274.1:672322-674372 GCF_000956105.1 Propithecus coquereli | reverse complement strand
AGAGGAAGCATGGAATTATTTTTCTAGATCTGTGAAATATGACATTAGTATTTTGCTGGGGATTGCATTGGATCTGTAAATCACTTTGGGTTGTATGGGCATTTTAACAATGTTGATTCTACCAATCCATGAGCATGGTATGTTTTTCCATTTGTTTCTGTGCTCTGTGATTTATTTCCTCAGTGTTTTGTAGTTCTCCTTGCAGAGATATTTCATCTCCTTGGGGAAGGATATTCCTAAATATTTTATTTTCTTTGTAACTATTGTGAATGGTATTGAGTCTTTGATTTCACTCTCAGCTTGACTGTTATTGGAACATAGAAATGCTACTGATTTATTTACTTCGATTTTGTAACCTGAGACTTTGCTGAATTTATTTATAAATTCTAGGAGTCTCTTATGTTCTTTTTATTGATGTCTTCACCTTTAATTTCTTCTTTTATAATGGTTTTGAGCTTGTCTACATCTCCGGGATGCTTATTTGAAATTCAAATGTTACAATGATCTTTTAGGGCTCCCCCTTCTGCTATGATATAACAGGTCACCTGGTAAAGTGTTTCAGTTTCTCTTCAGGAGGTTCTACCCCCACTTTCCTTCTCACCCTGGTGCTCCTAGCTAGCCCAGGAGCTCCTTTTCACTATAATGTAAGTTCCATGCAAGCAGCATTTTGTATTTGCACTGATGGATACTCAGCACCAGAATACTGCCAGATACATATTAGGGGCTTTGCAAATTTGTTGAGTGAATTATTGAATAAATGGAGAGCCCTATCAAAGTCCTGGTTTAGATACTGAGCCTGCCTTTACATTGTATTCTCTGTCCGTGTAAACCCACAGGTTATAAACTCTAGACAACCACTTTCTAAATTTAGATCTAAAGTTCAGAAAACCTGTGGTGTCAGCCCATTTTTTGGCTAACAATATCTCTCTTTTCTGATCTGTGCTTGTGTTTACATTATTGAGCTGCTTCACATGTCTTTTTGCTCTTAAAAAAAAATAAAGTATATGTATGTACGCTTGTGTTTATCATTGCTTTTCTTTACAGCATAGAAGATTTATTGAAGCTTAAACTCTGTACCAACTTTACCATAAGTTGATTTAAGAGCTGACTGTTCATTAAGTATTTCTATGACAAATATGTCAATGCCTTTATTCTGGACATAAGTAATGCTGGCCCTTTATTATTTTTTAGTTCATGTCATGAAAAAGCTTCACTTAGATTGTGCAGCATGAGTGGCGCTGAAGACTTGTCAGTGTAGGCCTGGCCACGAAAACTTCGAATAAATAAATTATAAGAAGTGCTTTCCTAAAACATTAATAATGTATCTTAATATTTTCTAAGCAATTATTATAATTGGATTATAGAAACTCTAAAAATTGTTATACATAGTAATATAAATGAAGGAAAAAGAAAACTTTGCATTTATTGTCTTTAATGGCTATATATAACCAAAACCTTAATGAAAGCTCACTGCTATTATTTCATGAAATTATCTAAAATGTACTTGTAAAGCAACAAATTTGTCATTAACAGTTATGGTGTTATTATCACATTACAAAAATTTAGACATGTATCACCAAAACAGATTAGAAGATGGCCTATATAATGCAAAACTTCTGTACAAAGGATAAACTTTGTGCAGGATATTTCTTTCAGAACTAAGAATGAAATCTGTATCAACTACAAGTTTCCCTGTATATTTGCTAGGAATTTCTTGAAAACTACTGTTGATTCATCTGTTTTTTCAAAATCCTACTAAAAAGGAAACATTAATATAGTGATGTAATGACCAAATTTGTAATTATTAGGTTCAAAACTCATGTCATTTGGGTTTAGATAATTTTTATTAAAGTTGAACCAGTTATTAACATTTTCCTAGTCATCAAGCTAATATTCCCACCCACTACTTCTAAAATACATCATGTTCTAAAACTTAATATTCTGTTTATCCATTAATGACTAAGAAGAGACCCGTGAAGACCTAGAAGTACAAAAATGCAGAATGTGTTATTTTTGCCTGGCTCCCCCATACCTGCCTCTGTAAATTCAC
>NW_012151274.1:660955-662305 GCF_000956105.1 Propithecus coquereli | reverse complement strand
TTTATTAATCCACTCATGTATTGATGGACACTTGAGTTGTTTCCACATCTTTGCAATTGTGAATTGTGCTGCTATAAACATTCGGGTGCAGGTATCTTTCTTATACAGTATCATTTGCTCTTTTGGGTAGATGCCCAGTAATGTCTCCCCTAGTTCTTTAACATACATCATTAGGTTGTTTATTTGAAGCTTTCTTGCTTTTTTATTATAAGTACGTATTGCTATAAACCACCTTCTTACTACTGCTTTTTCTTTATCCTATAGGTTTGGATATGTTGCCTTTTCACTGTCATTTGTTTTCAGAAATGTTTAATTGCCTTCTTAATCTCTTCATTGACCCACTAGTCATTTAGAAGCATATTGTTTAATTTCCATGTGTTAGTATAGTTTCCTGTGTTCCTCTTGATATTGATTTCTAGTTTTATCCCATTGTGGTCAGATGTCCGATAAAATATTTGATATGGTTTCATTTTTAAAAATTTTTTAAGACTTATTTTATGGCCTATCATATGGTCTCCCCTTGAAATTGATCCATGAGTTGAGGAGAACAACATATATTCTGTAGTTGTTGGATGAAACGTTCTGTAAATATCTATTAGGTCCATTTCATCTATGATATAAATTAAGTCTAATGTTTCTTTGTTGATTTTCTGTCTGGATGATCTGTTCAATGCTAAAACTGGGGTGTTGAGCTCTCCAACTATTATTATATAGTGGTCTGTCTCTTTAGCTCTATAACATTATATGATGATTCTCTTTGTCACTTTTTACAGTTTTTGTTTTGAAATCTATTTTATCTGATAGAAGTACAGCTACCCTGTTGTTTTTTGGTATCCATTTGCATGGAATATCGTTTTCAATCCCTTTATTTTTTAGTCTCTGTGTGTCTTTATAGGTGAAGTGGTTTTCTTGTAGACAATATATAGTTGGATTTTTCTCTTCCTTCATTCAGCCACTCTATGTCTTTTCACTGGAGAGTTTAGCCCACTTATTAATACATTTGATGTTATTACTGATAGATAAAGACTTGCTACTGCCATGTTCTTATTTGATTTCTGGTTGTTTTGTGGTCCTCTCTTTCTTATTTCCTGTATTCCTTTGTGTAAAAGTGATTTTCTCTGGTAGTGTGTTTTAATTTCTTGATTTTCATTTTTTGTGCAAATGTTGTAGGTTTTTTGATTCAAGATTACCATGAGGCTTTCAAAAATCATTTTATAACCAATTATTTTAAACAGATAACTACACTCTGCTAACAAAAAAAAAAACAGAGAAATCTAAAAGAAACTACACTTTAACTCCATTGCCCTCCCCACCAGTTTTTGACTTTGTGTTCCCATGTATATCTTTCTA
>NW_012151274.1:658416-660905 GCF_000956105.1 Propithecus coquereli | reverse complement strand
TAACTGGATTATTTCAGTTTTTCTATTGAGTTACTGGAGCTCCTTATATATTCCAGCTATTAATCCATGTCAGATGGGTAGTCTGAAAATATTTTCCACTTTTCTATGGATTATCTCTTCATTTTGTTTATTATTTCCTTTACTGTGCAGAAACTCTTTAGCTCAATGTCATCCCATTTGTCCAATTTTGCTTTGGTTGCGTATGCTTTGGGAGTACTACTCAAGAAGTCTTTGCCCAGGCCAATGTTCTGAAGAGTTTCCCCAATGTTTTCTTTTAGTACATTTATAGTTTCAGGTCTTAAATTTAAGTGTTTAATCCATTTTGATTTTAATTTTGTATTAATATATGGTGAGAGATAAGGTCTAGTTTCATTCTTCTGCATATGAATAACCAGTTTTCCCAGCACCATTTATTGACTAGACTGTCTTTTCCTCAGTGTATGTTCTTGAAAACTTTGTCAAAGATAAGTTCACTATAGACGTGTGGATCTATTTCTTGGTTCTGTGTTCTGTTCTATTGGTCTATGTGTCTATCTTTGTGCCAGTACCATGCTGTTTTGGTTACTACAACTCTGTAGTAGAATTTGAAGTCAGGTAATGTGATTCTTCCAGTTTTGTTCTTTTGCTCAGGATGTCTTCGACTATTCTGGGTCTTTTGTGGTTCCATATAAATTTTAGTATTATTTTTTCTATTTCTGTGAAGAATGGCACTGGTATTTTGATGGGGATTGCATTGAATCTGTGGATTGCTTTGTGTAGCATGGACATTTTAACAGTATTGGTTTTTCCAATCCATGAGCATGGAATATCTTTCCCTTGTGTGTCTTCTTCAATTTCTTTGATCAATGTCTTATAGTTTTCATTGTAGAGATCTTTTATTTCTTTGATTCATTTTATTCCTCTGTATTTTATTTTTAGCTATTGTAAATGGGATTATTTTTGGATTCTTTTTCAGATTGTTTGCTCTTGGTATGTAGAAATGCTACTGATTTTTGTATGTTTCATTTTATTCCTCTGTATTTTATTTTTAGCTATTGTAAATGGGATTATTTTTGGTTTCTTTTTCAGATTGTTTGCTCTTGGTATGTAGAAATGCTACTGATTTTTGTATGTTGATTTTGTATCCTGCAACTTTACTGAATTTATCATTTCTAATAGCTTTTTTGTGGAGTCTTTAAGTTTCTCTATATATCATGTCATCTACAAAGAAGGATAATTTGACTTCTTCCTTTCCAATTTAGATGCCCTTAATTTCTTTCTCTTTTCTGATTGCTCTAGCTAGAACTTCCAGTACTATGTTGAATAATATTGGTGAAAGTGATCATCCTTGCCTTGTTTCAGATCTTAGAGGAAAGGCTTTCAGTTTTTCCCCATTCAGTATGATACTGTGGGTATGATAGCTGTGGGTTAGTAATATATGTTTTTAACTCTGTTGAGGTATGTTTCTTCTATACACAGCCTTTTGAGTTTTTTATCATGAAGTGATGTTGAATTCTATCAAACACCTTATAGGCATCTATTGAAATGATCATATGTTTTTTGTCCTTTACCCTGTTGATATAATGTATCACATTAACTGATTTGCATATGTCAAACCATCCTTGCACCTCTGGGATGAATCCCACTTGATCATTATGAATAATCCTCTTAATGTGTTGTTGAATTTGGTTTGCTAATATTTTGTTGAGGAATTTTACACCTATGTTCACTGGAGATATTGGCCTATAGTTTTCTTTTCCTATTGTGTCTTTGTCTGGTTTTGTTATCAGGGTGATACAGGCCTCATATAATGAGTTTGTGAGTATTCCCTTGTCTTTGATTTTTTGGAAGAATTTAAATAGGATTGGTATTAATTTTTTAAATGTTTGGTATAATTCAACAGTAAAGCCATCTCAGGTCCTGGGCTTTTCTTTGATGTGTGAATTCCTTTTACTGCCTTTGTCTTGTTATTTGTTAATGACTTATGCAGATTTTGGATTTCTTCCTGGTCTAATCTTGGTAGGTTGTATATGTCTAGGAATTTATCCATATCTTCTAGGTTTTCCAATTTATTGTCATATAGTTGCTCATGGTAGTCTCTAATGATGCTTTGAATTCCTGCAGTATCAGTTATATTGTCTCCTTTTTCATCTCTGATTTTATTTCATTCTTCTCTCATTTTTTCTTAGTTATTCTGGATAAAGGTATATATATTTTTTTACCTATTCAGAAAACCAACTTTTTGTCTCATCGATGTTTTGTATTTTTTCCTTTGAATTTCTTATATTTCTGCTCTGATCTTTATTATTTCTTCTGCTCTATTAATTTTAGGTTTGGTTTGCTTTTTTTCTCCCCTAGTTCTTTTTTTTTTTTTTTCAGCATATTACAGTAGTACAGATATTTAGGTTACGTATGTTGCCCTTGCCCCCCACTCCCCCCCTAAGTCTGAGTTTCAAATACGAACATCCTTCGAGTGGTGCGTATTGCACTCTTTCTGCATGCATATACCC
>NW_012151274.1:652036-653970 GCF_000956105.1 Propithecus coquereli | reverse complement strand
TTCAGAACTTCGAAGACGTCATTCCATTGTTTTCAGATTTCATTATCTTTGTTGAGAAGTCAACATTTTTGTTCTGGCTGCTTTTAAGATTATTTCCTTCATATTTGGTTTTTAGCAGTTTTACCATAATGTGCATCCATAGGTTTATCTTTGTAATTCTTGGTTAGTGTTTATACTACTACTTGAATCTATGGGTTAGTATTTCAAATATAGAAAATTCTTACTCAATATTTCCTCCAAAGTTTCTTCTGCTCTATTCTGGTGCACCTTTCCTATTGAGACTCTAATTACACATTTGTTAGGCTTATTTACTATATTCTCCATGTTTTTTATTCTCTTTTATCTCTGTCATATACTTTTCTCTGTGTTTCATTCAGGATACATTCCTCTGAACAATCTTCCATATCACTAATTCTCTTTTTCCACATGTCTTATTACTCTTAAAGTTATTCATTGCATTATAAATATCAGTTACAATTTTTATGTGGACTTAATGATTTTCCATTGTTAACCAAAATTTACAACTTGCGTTTTATGTCTTTTAACATACTAACGAATTATTTTTAAATTGTGTCTAATAACTACATTATCTAGATGTTAGTAGGTCTGTTTCCAGTGGCTATGGTTCCTCTTGGCTCTTCATATTGTCTTGTGATTTCATATGTCTGCTTATTTTTATAGTGAATTCTGGATATTGGATATGAAAACTTGTAGCTATTATTTGAAGTCTAATATGATGTTATTATTCTGCAGAGACTTTAATTTTGCATCTGGCTGTTGGCTAGAGTACCAGCCATCCCAGATCACCTTAATCCAACCAGGCATTGAGATGATATGAAGCTGTTCTTTAGTACTTGTAGGGGACTAGCCAATTTTGGATTTGATTTTACTTCTAGGATTTAGTTCTTAAGGACTCAAATCAAAGCCTGAGGGCTCCCAGGAATCCCCCTATTTGATGGGTCCTAACCTCTAATTTCTGTTCCCTAACTATGGCTTTTTGTTGAAAGTTATGTTCAGCTCTCATCCTCCTAGCTTTCTCTTTTGGAATCAAATGCCTTGGTGAAAAGAGGCTCAAATGCTAGACTTGCCCCTCTAGAATTTGTTTTTCCAGGTTCATAGCTCCATAATTCTTCCATTTTTGGTTATTCTTTAATGTCTTCAAGCAGGTTTTTTTTCCAGTTCTATATTAATCCTCTGAGAGTGGCTGTGAATTATCTAGTCTACCATGTGAGAAGTAGAATTCTCATAAATTTTCTTTTCTTCATGATTCTTTTCAACATTAATCAAATTTTCCATGAGATAATATTCTTTGTTTAAAAAGTCCTTATATTCATTCAACAAATATTAAGTAATATTCTATGAACCAAGAATATTTCTAGTCTCTGGGAAGATAAGCAGTGAATAGAACAAATTTTGTACTTTCACAGAGTATTATATTTTATGTTGAATATAATATATGATCACAATATATGAGAAAGAGAAAAACGGCTCTTATGATCTATGAGCTAGGCCTTGGTGTTGTCATAAGTTGGCCTGGCACTTACAGATAGGTCTTGGTGTTTCCCTGCTGAACATAAACAATTTCAACATCAGATAAGGCCACTCCATGATCATAATGGCTCCAAACAAAAATAAGATCTCTCCATAATGTCTGAACACAGACAAATCATAAATACTGTCAGTGTACAAAAATGATCAAATATTTAACTATCATTGCTAATGTGAGTGACTGCTGCTTCTGTACTAATTACAGCATTAGCTTTAGTCTAGTCTTTCTTCCTTCTAGACAGATTTATTAAGATATTCAATCATCAAATTAGCTCTGCTTCCTGACAGTATCTAATCCAAAGCAAAGCCTCACTTCCTTAAACCCCCTTCCAATCTCCTAACAAAAGCCTAAAAAAAGTCAGTCCTTTTGAATGCCCTTTCACAGC
>NW_012151274.1:649278-651986 GCF_000956105.1 Propithecus coquereli | reverse complement strand
TTTTTTTTTTTCTTTTTTCTTGCTTCCCTTAGGACCTTTTCTTTATCTGTGACCTTTGGAATCTTGATTAGTAAATGTCTTGAATTAGTCTTATTTAGATTAAATCTGCTTGGTGTTCCATAACCTTCTTGTACCCAAATATTGACATCATTCTCTAGGTTTGGAAAGTTTTCTGTTATTATTTCTTTGAATAAACTTTCTACCGCAATGTCTCTATCTCCTCTTTAAGGACAAATACTCTTAGATTTGCCCTTTTGAGATTATTTTATGGATCTTGTAGGTGTTCTTCATTCTTTTTTATTCTTTTTTTCCCCTCTTCTGTGTATTTTCAAATAGCTTGTGTACAATCTCACTAATTCTTTCTTCTGCTCAATCAATTCTGTTGAAAGAATCTGATGCATTTTTTTAGTTTGTCAACTCAATTTTTCAGCTGCATAATTTCTGCTTGATTTTTTTTATTTCAATCTCTGTTAAATTTCTCTAATATGGTTCTAAACTCCTGCTCTGTGTTGTCTTGAATTTCCTCGAGCTTCTTCAGAACAGCTATTTTGAACTCATTCTCTGAAAGGTCATATATCTCCATCACAATGGATTGGTTACTCATGCCTTATTTAGTTCATTTGGTGAAGTCCTGTTTTCCTGGATGTTCTTGATGCTTATGAATGTTCATGGACGTCTGAGAATTGGAGAGTTAGTTATTTATTCTAATCTTCATAGTCTGGGCTCATCTGAACCCATTCTTCTTGAGAAGGCTCTCCAGATAGTCAAAAGGAATTGAGTGTTGTGATCTACTTTGGTCACTGCAGCCCTGGGAGTGCTCCAAGCCCAGTAACACCATGACTCTTATAGATTCCTGGTGGTACCACCTTGGTGGACTTGGGCAACATATGAGACAATTCCCTGGATTACTCGGCAAAGTCTCTCACTCTCCATGCTGGGCTACTGGAGTTGGGAAAGGTCTGACATGGGCACTCCCTCATGGCCATCACAGTGGGACTGCACCAGATCACACCTTAATGCAGCCTAGTCTCACCCAAAATCTGTGGTGACTGATGCATGGCTACCACTGAAGTTTATTCACAGCCCTAGAGCTCTTTAGTCATCAGGTGGTGAATTCTGTCGGGATTGGGTCCTTCCCCTCAGGGCAGCAGGTTTCCTTAAGTCCCAGGGTGGGTCTAGAACTGCCATCTAGAAACTAAGGCCTGGGATGAGGTGCTTTAGGAATCTGCTTGGCACTTTATTTTACTGTGGCTGAACTGGTACCCAAGTTGCAAGACAAAGTTCTTTGTGCTCTTCCCTTTCCTTTTCCCAACTGGAAGTTGACTCTTCCCAATCCGCTTTACCTGGAGTTGGGGAAGGGTTGACAGAGGCACTTGCTTGGGTGCCACTCCTGGTGTCTCACTGGGTCATGTACATCCCAAAGTCTTCTGGCTCAAAGACTGCACAACCTCTGAACTTATTCAAGGATTGCAGACTTTGTGGCTGACTGCATTTCAGATTTATTCCAGGCCCCCAGCCACTTTTGTCAGCCAGTAATGACAGTTGGAACTCAGTTTTCTGCACCTGGGGTGGAGGATTTGTCTCTGGCCAGGTTGATCTAAATGCTCCCTTAATGAACATCAGCAGAATTCTGCCCTGTTCTATGTTCCCCTGTGACAGGGAGACCCTCTGTTCCAATGCAAATTTGCACAATCCCTTCACTCTCCCTCCCTCAGTCACACAGATTCTCTCTCCACCTGCACTGAGAATGCAGGAAGGGTGGCATAGGTAATGTAAGACTGTCTTCCCTGTCTTCTTCACTGCCTCTTTCCTTGATATAATGTTAAAACCCAGTACTGTGACATCTCACCTGATTTTTAGTTATTCTAAGGGTGCTCTCTTGCACGAATAGTTGTTCAATTTGGTGTTCCTGAAGAGAAATGATCATTGGAGGGTTCTATTCACCCATCTTGCTCTACTCCCCTCTTTTCTATGTTATTTGGATTGGATAATTCCTATTGATCTACCTTCAATTTTACTAAATTTTTCTTCTGTCATCTTCATTCTGATATTTAGGTTATCTAGAGCTTTTTGCTTGGTTATTTTAGTTTTTCAGTCCTAAAATTTCTCATTTGGTTCTTCTTTATACATCTTATTTTTTTTTCTTGAGACTTTCTACATTTTTATTCATTTCAGCACTTTCACTCATCCTCATTGGAGCATTTTATAATAGCTGCCACTGCTTCGCTGTGAAGAGATCCCTTTCGCACTCCACCACCATGAACTATATGATTTCTCCTGGAGCTATCTCCCTCTGTGTAGGTGCAGACATCCAGCTTTCAGGTGGCCTTGAATGCAGGCTGGTAGATACCAGAGAGAGAAAAATGTACTTCTCTGCCAAAGGGATGGTACAAATTCTGGTCTTATTCCTTCATCTATTCTTGCTATTTACTTTTCAAAGTCTTCAAATAGTTGTTCTGTGCATTCTCTTCAGGCTTTATAGGTGTATTCAGTGGGAGAGACAGAGTAGACTATGCTTATTTTATTCTACCTGGTATAGAAAATCTACCCTTATCTTTGCTTCTAAACTTTGTGCACCCATATATTTAAGGTGTGTCTCTTATAAATTTAGACTGACAAGCTTTATTTACTACAGTAGTTTTCTTGTATGTATTGCTATAGCTAATATATTTGGTTTTAAAGCAACTATTACCTTAAATCTATTACTT
>NW_012151274.1:623227-646073 GCF_000956105.1 Propithecus coquereli | reverse complement strand
ACTCAAAAACTACTCAACTGTATCAGAAATAGTTTCATGGAACTGACTTATTTAGCAGTAACTCTAGTTTGTGCCTTCTGATTTTTTTAATCTTAATTACAGCAGGCTACTCATATATCCTGTGTGACTTTTGCTGAAGAAATCCAAGTTATTATTTTCAGAAGCTAAGCTGGTAACCTACAGAGGAAATTATGTATTTTTATCTTGTCACATATGACAGCTATTTTCCACAGCATATTATCAAGTATTTCAATACACATTAAGTGTTCATATTTACAGTTGCTAAAATTAAACATTAATACCAAACTAGACCAAAATTGTTTCTGTTCATTCCTATTATAAAACATTATTTTATTACAGCATTCCTAAAAGGAGAGCCATACTTTATACCAAATTTTAGCATACTTTGGCTTAGTAATTTTGAACACTAAGCTTTAATATGTAGGACCAGAGTATTTAAGGGAAATGCCACCTGAGCTTTAAATGCTTTATTACAGACATAATGGTAATGAATGACATCCTTAAAACCATTGGGCAAAAGTGCTTTATTTTTTCAAAACTCCTTATTGTTAGTGGGGAGGGGACATTTTATGCATCTTATAGTGAACACACCTAATAGCTTTCTTTACCTATGATTATTCAAATAAAGAGTCATAAAAGCCCATTCATTTACCTGCTGAAAAAGAGTGGAAAGTCATTAAGAATTATACATTTAGTAACACTTTTTAAACCATTTCAATGATGTTTTATGAATTACTTCAACACTTAGAAATAAAGCTTAAGTTTTCCAAGGAGATTTTGTCTGATGTGCTATGCTCATTACAAGAATGGATAGTTCCAAATTTTGTCAAAACAAATATAGTTAAGATACCCACTTGGTATTAGAACCTACCCAAAATGCCCAATTAGCTTGATATTCACAGAAAAGTGGATAGACTTGACGTGGACTTTGGAAATGTTTGTCTAATACTAATGGAAATTAAGCAGCAGAAATAATTAAAAGCTTTTATTTTCTCTACCTTCTTTTTTCTTTTTTCCTTCATACTCATATGTTTTTTATAGCATTTCAAAAGGACAGAAAAGGAATTACACCATATTAGTTTTATGTCTGCAATGTGAAAGGATAGAACCAGAAATGATTGGAACTATCCCTGGACTGGAAGATGGCCTGAACTCCCAGATAGCAAAGAGGGTGGACCCTTTGATTTTCCAAAGAATGTCTTTTTGTACACCAATCTGACTGAAGAGAGAAAAGATATAGCCTATTTCCCAAATAGGGTTTACATTGCTTTAGGGCAGGAATTCTGTCTCATTCACACATCATTTGTCTCAGAGCCCATAATATACTAACTAAAATATAGAAATTTCTCACTAAAATTTGGTTGAAATATTTTTCGAATAAGTTGAGAAACGTGAAGAGAAGGTAGGAGAAAGTATTATCCATGAATGGAAAGAGAACACTACTTGCTTGGGGAGAAATTCAGAACTTTTTTGTTATTTCAAGGGTATTCTTATGATGGATTGATTTCAAATTAAATATAAATTATAAACATGCCTGTTAAATTGCCACTTGGAGACAAATGTTTGAGCTATGTTGGACCACAAAGGCCAGGTCTGGGTTCTAAAATTGGAATGAATGAAGACTTGAGCCCAGTTCAAATTTATGGCCACCTTGTTTACTAACTCATACAAAAATAAGATGTAAATAGGACGAAGGAGATACAGATACAAGCGCATGATAGGACTCACCTTCCCATTGTTTCCTTATATCTACATGAATGTGCTAGTAACATAAATAATTAATTTCACCCACACACAAAGGATAAGGGATCTAGAATCGTAGGCTCACTGCCTTTTATGCCATTAAGCTAGCAGAGGAGCTATATCAGCTTTAATATCTACTGACTATCACATAAGGGCATTTTTTGCTGTACTACCATGACATATTTCTCTTCCATATTCTATTTCTTTCCATGTTATCGGGCCAATGTCAGTCCAGGTCATGGCCTGCCACATAGCATAACTTGATCAGCATTAAGGTGACAACCAAGGTCTTTCAAAACAGAGGTATGATGGCTAGAGATCTAGAATAAGAATCAAGGAAACCTGGCTTCTTATTCTAGTTCTGGCAACATCAATGATTTGGAGAAAGTTTTGACTTTCCTTATACTTCTGCTTTCTCAACACCTACCAAAATGAGAAGATTAAACTATTTTATTATTGATTGCTCTTAAAACTCTAACATGTTATAATAATACTTTTATCTGCATCAGGGGTCCACAAATTAGAGCCCACAAGACAAATCTGGCCTGCCACCTGCTTTTGTAAATAAACTTGCTTGGGAACACATACCCATTTGTAACATGTAACTTATGGCTGCTTTTGCTAAAAGGACTGAGTAGTTGTGACAGAGACTGCAGAGCCCAGAAAGCCTAAAATATTTATTTGCTTTCTGGTCATTTAAAGAAAAAGTTTGCTAACCAATAAATGTACAAATCTCCTTCTCCGTATGTTCTCTTCTGATACCTCCCGATGTCAGTCTCATATCTTCAATTAATTGTTGTAAGCACCATTTGGAATGAACAAAACAATATATTCATAATCTGGATGGCAAAATGGTGTTCTTTTCTTCCTCTCTATTGTTATTCATTATAGAAGGTAAGTGCCACAAAAATCAACACTGCACCGAGTTGGTAGTCATATATTTTAGAGGCTACAAAATATAGTGGTTATGAGCATCAAACCCATAACTGCCTATGGAATCAAATGGAGTTAAACTCTGAGCTCTTCCATTTACTGTTCACTATCTCTGAAGGTATTAGTGCATTATAATCCTATAAGTAATACTATTTCTTGTAAAGAACTTAAATGCCAGACATATAGTACATGCTCCATAAATTTGAGCTATTACTATTAATTATAGTAATAGTCCTAGCTTCTAGAGAAGTGCCAAGTACACAGTAAACACTTAAAATTTTGTTGAATTAATGAATTAAAAAACTGAATAAATTATGACCAATGATAATTTCATTTTACCAGCTACTCAGGCTAAAGCCTCAGTCCAACCGTTAGTTTTAATATCTCCTATAGACCTACAAAGTCTGTTATTTATTAGAACACCTTATGAATCTGAGTCTCTAGACTTTTCTACTTGAATCCAAAATTGTCTCCTTTCCTTCTACCGAAACAAGTCCAGTAGAAACTCATATATATCTCATGATTTCTGCAATACTTTAGGACAGAATTCTACGGCAACTAACCAAAGAACAGAATTCTGAAGAACGTTAGATTTTAACCTACGTGGAACAGAGAGTTGCTAGAGCTTTATAAGCAAGAAAGGAAAAATAGAAGCAGTGCTGAACTATTGATTCCCATATATTTTCTCAAGTGTTTTCCATGAATTAAATTAGATTATTAACAAGCAAAGAATATAGAACCCCAGTCCTCACAAAAATGTCTTCAATGGATTATAATTTAGTTATATGCACTAAATCTTTTTGGAGAGAACTTGTCCAAGAGATAACTACCTCAAAAGCCTCCTGAGCATTCCAAATCACTATTTAAGATATCTAATAATCTAAAGCTTCTTTGTTCAATAGTAGGCACTAGCTCCAAGTAGCTATTGAGCACTTTAAATATGATTAGTCCAAATTGAGATGTGCTGTTAAATGCAAATACACACCTGATTTTGAAGACTTTGTAAGAGAAAAAAAAAATCAAACATCTGATTAATGATTTTATATTTATTATATCTTGAAAGAATAAATTTTGGAGACAATTGGTTAAATAAATTATTAACATTTTCCCATCTCTTTCTACTTTTTTAATGTGGTTACTAGAAATGCATTGTATGTCCATTTGACAGCACTGGTAAAAAGAGCTAATT
This sequence comes from Propithecus coquereli, assembly GCF_000956105.1. Classification (NCBI taxonomy): domain Eukaryota; kingdom Metazoa; phylum Chordata; class Mammalia; order Primates; family Indriidae; genus Propithecus; species Propithecus coquereli. The sequence continues at coordinate 642,187 of NW_012151274.1, read as the reverse complement.
CAAAGACCCATCATTAAAACCGTCAGTATCTTTAAAACCATTCACTAAACAAAATGACAACAAAACAACCCAGCAATTATTTTGACAGATCTATGTTTCCATTTTAGGGAATTTTCCACTGTGGAAGCCAAAAGTGTCTAGGCATACCTTCTCTTTATTCTCTGGATCTAGAATTGAACATGTGACTTCAGCTTAGCCAATCGAAGACTCCTAGTAAGGACTTTGGAACTGGAGGAACAGACAGAACAACGAGTCATCCGACTATTAATAATTATACACTACCCTGCTGGGAGTGGCAGAAGATGTCCAATGGCAACAGTGTCTTTGGCAGTACCAGTGGAGAATACTCTGAATTGTATCTGTACCTTGACCTGGCCACATTCCCTGATCCTCTGACATCTTTGGTTACTGCCCATTTCCTTTACTTTACTACCTAGTAATCTCACTGATTCTGTAAGCTGCCCAATATGCATCTCAGAACATTAAATAATACACCTAGAATAGTTTACTATTTTTTATAAGGAAATAATATCACATTCAGCACCCCTGGAACAGTGGTTCTCGCACTTGGATGTACATCAAAATCACCTAGAGGGCTTGTTAAACCCAAGACTGCTTGGCCCCACCCCCCAAGTTGCCGACTCAGTAGGCCTGGGCTGGGGCCAGAGAATCTGCGTCTCTATGAAGTTCTAGGTGAGGTTGATGCTGCTGATCCTGGACCACAATTTTTTTTTTTTTTCCACCAGGAGCAGCTTTATTCCAGGAACTTGCTGAAGGTGGTTCTCCAGCTGAAACAGCTGTGGGGACTGAGAGGCTGGGAGAACCTTCCCTGGGAAGCAGGTTTTACAGGTCTGAGCAATTCCACAGGGAGTGGCAGCAGCCACTGTGGCTCAGGACCAAAAATACCAGCTCATGAGAGACAGAGTGGAGGCTATGTGGCAAGACGGAGCCCATACTTAGTGCAGCACTAGAATGCCAAGAAGATGGCCTTAATTTTCATGAACTGACCTGCTATGGATTAACCAGACTGCATCTCTAATGCAAAGGGAGGCCTGCTTCTGCTCTCCCATGGCACCATTTGGAATTCAGAGTAAGGATGAGTATGAGTCAGCTCTTAGCACTTCCCTCCAGTCCAGTCCCATTTGCACTTTATTATAGGAGAAGTTCCACAAAATGTGAGGCATTTTGGATGACATTTTGGCCCATGTTCGTCTTGGCTTTGTTTTTTTTTAATCAATCCAACAATTTCTGGGAAGGTGTTTGACACCTCTCTTCTCGGAGCACTATGTTTTCCAGAAGCCAATCTGCCCTTTCATGGACTCCTGAAAGTCAAGTGACATGATGTTTCTAGAGATATGAGCCATCTCTAAAAGACATTTGCTGATTACTATGGTAATGCTTTTTTTTTTTTTTTTTTTATTTCAGCAAATTATGGGTGTACATATGTTTAGGTTAGGTGTGTTGCCCTTGGTTCCCCCCCCACCGAAGTCCGTGTTTCAAATATGTCCATCCTTCGGGTAGTGCACATTGCATTCCTTGTGTATACAAATACCCGTCCCCTCCTCCCTCCTCCCCCCTCCTCCCGCCACCCTTCCCATGGTACAGATGATTAGGTTGTGTGTGTTGCCCTTGGTTTATCATAGTCCTAGTAATTAACATTACAGCTGCTTCCTTTAAATGGTCTTCTCAATAAATAGTATTTTATTTGTTATTTTTTCTAACTTGTATAACTTATATGTTTTAGGATATTGATAGCTATTAGACAATTAAAATCTTAATGCTTTAGCCTTGAAGCAGATGTACTTCACAATCTGGCTCTAATGTATATTTACTGACTTAATCCATTTATACTCCTAGTTCCAGCAACCCCAGTCCACTACTGTCCTTCAGGCTATGCTTCTCAAGCTTTAATGTGTATCAAATCACACTGAACATTTAACAAAGGGTCGTATTAAAATGCAACTTCTGATTCGGCAAATCTGGGGTGAAGCCTGAGAGTCTGCATTTGCAACAAGCTCATGCCTAATGCTGATATTGCTAGTCTATGGACCATACTTTGAGTAGCAAGACCTTAGGGCCTATTAACATTTTACCACTGTATTTTTTAAAATTGAACAACTGAGAAGACTGTTCCTACTTTTTTCCTCTTATGCGCTTCCCCCTCCATGGTTTGAGATCCAACTCAATCCTCCTCTCTTATGATAGCTTCCCAAAGGGTAGAATTCTTTTTTCTGTGACTTTATTATATATATTGTATACCATTCCCATGAAAATCAATGACAAACTGTTCTATTTTTTTTCAATTTGTTTTGCTGAATTTTTATAGGCACATAAGTGGTGTGTGCATGCACGCATGTGTTAAATTACATAACCAGAAGTGTCACGGTCCAGTAGAAAGGAAATAGGCTTTGAAGTCAAAGCTAGATTAAATTTCATCTCTATTCACTACTAACTGCAATATATTAATTCCTCTGAGCTTTAGTCTGCTCATCTTTAAAGCAAGGATAATATTACCTGTTTTAAATAGCGTTTGTTTTTACTGCTAACTTTTCAGGCTTTTTGTAAACATTAAATACAAGTGATGAAGATAAATCCCTAACATAGCCCTGGTACAAAATAGGTGATAAAATAAATGCTGGTTCTCTTTCCCTTCTTTCCCCTTTATGAGTCTATGTTTTAATTCAACAACTAACCAATTAACCTAAAACTTCAGTGTGATGTGGGGAGATTTTGAAAAATGCAGTTGTCCAGCCCTATTTCAGTGAGATGCTTGGGGACTACAACTCCTACTTTTACGTGCTTCCTAAGTGATTCAGTTATGGGTGGTTCAGGGACCTTCTTTTGAGGAACGTTAATGCTAAGTTCCTACAAGGCATAGGAGTTTTAATGATTTAAGATCACCATGGATCCTAGTGTAATATTCCTCACACATTGGTATTCAAAAGGTACTGGCTATGTAATGCACTATTAGATATAACAACAATAATAACAGTAATCAATACAAATCACATTAATAATTAATGACATTATTGTTTTATTGTGGATTGCATTCATGGTAGTTCTCTCACTCAATTACACGTATACACGTATACACGTATACTTTCCAGGTATTAATAATTCCACTAGTGGGTCATACTAGATATGGAACAGAAAGTTTCCAACTCCTCAGTTTGCCTTGCAATAATAAATATCTTTGTTTGGGACTTCAAATATAAATGTACCTATAAGTTCAATGACTAAAAGCTGTGTAATTACTCATTTCTTTACACATGAAGTAAAATCTTGATTTTTGACATTAAGTGACCACAATGTCCCAAGCACAATTTTAGACAATACACACAAGACAGGCACATCCCCTGTTATCATGGAGTTTTCATTTTGGTGGAAGAAAATAACAAAGTAAATAAATAGATACTTAATGTAACTTATCTACAGAGATAACAAAACAGTTATGTGCAGGGGAGTGGCTGTGTGGTAGGTGCTGGGCTGCACCACCCAGATCGTCCCTTCAGGACTAAATGACTTCATCTCTCAGCTTCTGGAATTTGCTACTGGTGGATTCCTCTTTCATTCGGGGGGCAGAGAACTCCCTGGCCCAAGATCACATCCCCTTCGCAGGGCAGTATGCATCCAATCACCCGTCAACATGAAGATATAAAGCCAGGACTCTTGTCACAACATGGGACATCTACTCAGGGCTATCCCAGTTCTAGAGCTCCCCGTGGTTTGGCTGAAGCCTTTTAGTGAATGCATCACAGTCCAGCTTCTCCCTTATCCTGATCCTCCTTTCCTCCCTTCTTCCATACGTGTTTGTCCCCAATAAATTCCTTGCATACTAATCTCCTCCCCAAGTCTGCTTCCCCTGGAATCCAACTACAATGAACTGGAAATGGAAACTGAATGTCTACTTGACTCCTCTGGCATTCCCTGGCATACGAGAATTTATTCCATATTTCCTACGCTCATTAGTCTTTATGCTTATAGAATGACTTAATTTATAAGCCAGGCTCTATAAATTCATGGCTATCACTTTGTTCGGCTAAAAAAAAAAAAAAAATAGAATAGACTCTTTGGCTCAAAAGAATATTCATTTCTTTCTCTAAAAATATTTGTCTGAAATACAAATACTGATATATCTGTTGGAAGAAAAGGCAATCTTCATATTCGAGGCATTATAAATCTCCCCTCACTCTATTCTGAAGTGTTCTAATAACAACCATAGCAAGTTACATTTATAGAGCATTTGCTATGCATTAAATATTATGTGAAATGCTTTTATATTCACTATCTCATTTTGTCTCGAGAACTTTATGAGTTTACAAATTATTTAATATTATTATCCCATTATACCAAGAAGAAAATGGAAGCTTAATGGGTATAAATAAATGTTTCCAATGACCCAAATCCAGTAGATGATGAAATTTTAATTTAAACCAAGACAGTGGACACCTGACTGTTAACCACCATTTGACTTTTGTATCATTTAGGAACTCTAAAGAGTTAGGTTCCATTATATATTCATTAAAAAAAATCCCATTCCCTTCTCCCATCCCAAAAGGAACCCAGTACATTTTATACTAATCATAAAAATAAAGACAACTAGGTAGTTTTAAAATGTGTAAATTTCAAATACAACCTGCCACTTTTGCCTACTTTAAAAAGAAAAGGAAAATTCCCTTTGTTTCCAGAGTGCTACGCTACACTATAATAATGCTCTCTTTCATTTCGTTCTGGTTTATGAACAGTTAATATGCTAGTGGGACAATACAAAGCCAAGTTTTCACCTGAAAAATGGACTATTTGGGACTTTCAATCCCACCAAGTATAACTGCCAGCCCATATAATGTTGAAACAAGGAGTAAAATTTCAAATATTCAGGTAAGACATTACAAAGAGGAAAGTAACATAAAGGAGAAAGATACAGTATATTTGTACCATATTGTATTTTTTCATTACCCTTTCTAAAAATGTATTTCATTTTGAGCTATAAAACAAAATCTTATGATTTTCTCATAGCATATTTATTCCTATTTAAACAATGCATTGAATTAAATTTATCATGGATATTTTTAAAAATAGCTTTTTAAAAAATTACAAATTATAAAAGAAAATTATTGGTGGCATTGGAACATAGTTATTTCAGGTCAAACCACTGCAAGGAAGAAATATTTCTCTCTTTGAATTTTGGTTTATAGAGTTCTGAACTGAAATCAAAACATCTCTCCTAGAATCATAATAGTAAACTATACTTGATCCACAGCCCCTAAGGAAGAGACAGCAAAGCCGATGCTGAGTCAATTTTAGGAAGGGCTAGCTAACATCAGAAAAATTGCACAGTTTCAAAACAATCATACATAGCAGTAGAAGCATATGCCATTTACCACTCAACAAAGTCAAAATCTGAATTGGAATCTGAATAAAGACAAATTCTCTGGCTTGGCAGTTATTGTTAGAAAGGTTGAGATAAATTGTTGGTAAGATTAAAAAATAATATTACTGTTTGAATTTATGTGTGCTATAATAATATAGGATTCACAAAAGAATGAGAATGGAAGAAAATCTCAGCTATGAGATTTGAGAATAAAATTTCTAAAACCACATTTATGCCAGACTATATAGTCTTTCAAATAATAAACTTCAATTTTGCATATAAAGAAAATTCTACATTTCTTATTTTAATAAACCTACCCATCACTCAAATAACTAGATTGGATAAAATGAAATGTCTAGTATATAAAGCTTGTCTTCAATGTGAATAAAATGGAATGCACAATTATCTAGAGCTTACATTCAATGTGATTGCTTTGTCTTATTTCACCTGAAATATGAATAAATTCCAGAGGAAATTGTAGTACCTCTATTTCTGAAATTCTATGACAATTGCAGCATGCATGAAATCTAAATAAAGTCTACACTTACAGCATAAATAATAACATAACATCTTCTTTACCTCGTGGATGTCTTTCATGGAGCCTACATTAATAGGAAATAACAGGCAACTAGTTGTTTTAATGTTTTTTTTAAAGTAACACAAGTCTATTGTTAGAAAGGCATTATGATGGGTGGAGTTATGTTCCCCTAAAATTCATATGTTGAAGTCCTAAACCCATTACCTCAGAATCTATTTTAGGAAAAGAATCTTTATAGAGGCAATTAAGTTAAAATAAGGTCATTAGGGTGGGCCCTAATCCTATATGACTATTATCCTTGTAAGAAGAGGAAATTAGGGCACACACACTCACAGAGAGAAGACCATGTGAAGACACAGGGAGAAGACGGCCATCTAGAAGCTGAGGAGAGAGGCTTCAAAGAAAACACTTCCAACACCTTGATGTCAGACTTTTCTGGCTTCCAGAATCGTGAGAAAATAAACTTCTATTATTTAAGCCACCCAGTCTGTCATATTATTATGAAAGTCCTAGCAAACTAATATAAGCATGTAGGCAATACTAGCCATTAATTGACGTAACTATATAAAGTTGTTCATTATAGTAGTTATCTGAGAACAAATGATTCTAGCCAGAGCAAATGCTATTGCTATTAATATATTAATGACCTAAGCAATTAATCCTACTATCTTCACTTATCTAATTAGTCTGCATTTAGGTTAATGTTTGTTAATACTTAGGTTAAAATTCAGAACTCTGTGTCCCCTCCTCTAGATTGTACATTTCTCAAGGGTAAAAAAAACACATTTATTAGTCTTTGTATATGGAGTGCCAAGAACAGAGTCTGGCACCCGCTAAATGGCTTAATAATGGAATGAGCCCATGGAGTAGTAAATGAGAAAATACATGTCTGTCTACATAATAGCAGCAAAGAATCTCAAGTTGAACCTAGATAATTACAATATGCGTTACCCATCCACCATATTCACTGTCACAATGTGAATAAAATAGTGGTCCTAGGGGCCTGTTAAGAAAAAACGTGATTTAGTAGAAAGATTGCTCAATGTGGAGCTAGAAGTTATGAGTCCTAGTAGCAATACCATACTCTGAGAAAATACCTTAACTTCCTAGTCTACTTCAGCGTACACTGGTAATATCTGCCTTTCCTACCTTATATGTGCTGAATATTTACTCTTCAAGGAAGAGAAATAAACAAGATAACACAATTAAACATATTTTTTAAAACATCTTTTATGAAATTTGACATTTCCAGGACCAAATCAAATAGTTTACTATATCTGGAAATCCCTCATTTTTAAAAATTAAAGGCATATATGATCAAGAATATGTGACAGATAATAAATGCACTGAGCCATAAATCAAGAAGGCACTTGAATTCTCATGCAGTTTCCAATGCAACATTTATGGTCTGGATCCAACCTCACTTAGTATGAGAATGAAAGAAAATTCAAAGTTTATTGAGAACCACTAACGTCTATAAATTTCTAGACATTGCTATTATTTTTAGTTTAATTTTCAGAATTGTTCGGTAGAACATTAACCAGTTAATAAGGTAAGATGTAACCACCCACGAAACTGTAAGATGCAAGCAAAAGATTACTATACACTGGTGAAAAACAATAATGCAATTGTGTAAAATGAGTAATAGAGTTCAGCTATGTTATAATCAAACATTCATACATTTGCATTTAGTTCAATTGCTCAGGATGTAACCACAAAATGCTTGGTGGAACTTTCTAAAATTCTCTCCTGTTCTGTGAATTCATAATGGTCAAGGCCTGGGTTTCTAATGCATCTATACTGCTTATCCATGACTCTGAAGCAAGCTGTTTATATGTAAATTAGTTTACCCTATTCATGGTTTAGGCTACCAAAAAACCACAACTCTTTTAACATACTATAACATATCCATTGGTTATAATTGTGTCTCCACTTTGCATTATTTTATGTCTGTTCCAATGATTTTGGAATTCAATATTATTTTTCAGAATAAAAAAAGTATGGTTACAAAATATCTCAGTAAAAATTTATTTGGGTAGCTAATCCTTTAGATTAGCATTACCCATAAGTACTCATCCTTGAACCTAAGTTTGGATAATAGCTTAATAAAATGTTTACGTTATTAATGGTCAAAGTCTAAACTATGAGCATTCAGAGCTCTAGCCCAAGATAAATCTATTTGTGTAAGCTATTTATTTGGGACTCAGCAAACCTTGTGACAACCTTAATTCAATTAATATCTGTTCAGGACACGTTATGTGCAAAATACTATTTAGCCATTATCTTCACAGAACTTACAATTCAGTGGAGAAGAAAATTATATACTCGAGTAACAACACTCCAAGAGATAATATATCTTATAAATAAGGAACATTTTTTTAAAAAAATTCAATAAGGAATTATAACTTCCTTTCTGGAATGGATCCATTTCCTGAAAGAGTTCTTGAATGTACAACTATTGGATAATAACTTTTCGCTGTGTTTTGCCACGTGGGATGTGTGTTCTGTGGTAATAAAACCATAGCTAGAATTCATCACAACGTGGTACGTGCTGTCTGGGGGATGGGCACGCTTGTAACTTTGACTCGGGTGGTGAAAGGCAATTTATGTGACCAAAGTGTTTGTACCCCCATAATATTCTGAAATAAAAAATAAATTTTAAAAAAGACACTGTTAATAAACACCACTTATTTCATGGCAAGAGCACGCAACAACTAAAATCTAGGGTGCATTTAAAACCATGCTGGGAAATCGAAATTATTTTTCATGTTGCACTGAAGAAGAAACTCCCTCTTATGAGGATGCACAACTTACCTAAATATCGTAAGTAGGACATGTTACAAGAGATTCTATAGACCTGCTTCTCTCTGGCTCAGCATTTACTCTTAGCCACAATGCTACATGGACATCAGCAAAAAGCAATTAGTATTATTTTTTACAACTGCATGTATACCTACAATTATCTCAAAATAAAAAAGGTTAAAAAGTAACTATCCCGATAAAATAACCACTCAGATTATAAAAAGGTATGCAAAGTAGCCAGAGCTGTTTTTGTTTGCCACTAAAACAGTAATTTTAGCTTAGCTAAATGAATGTACCACATTCTAAAGTCACTGAGCTTCTATCAAAGCCCTTTCCTAGAAAACATAGCAATATAGTGTTCACCTATCTTTTGTCCAGAGGCCACTATTTTTGGCCTAGGGCCACTCTTTACTTATTTAGAACTTTCTGGAAGATTTCATCTTTCAGAAATGAGCAGTTCATACACAGATAAGGGATACTCAGACACAAGAGATATAATTACTAAAAATTAACAAGCATAATTACTTAAATATTTGGCCAAGCTGGCTGCAAAATACTTTAAGAGTAATTTTCCAGATACTAGCATTCTAAAAATCTGAATCATATTTTTACACACCAAGCTACAATAAAAGTAGTATGCTTGCCACAACTAAGTTGCTTCAAATACAAATACATCCAAGAACTCTGTATATTGAGAGTAAGCTGAAAATCCAATGCAAACAAGCCAACAAGTGCTAGTTTAACACTAAATAAATACTCATCCACACAAAGCACATTTGAGATTAACTCTTACATCTTCCACATAGACTCCAACTAATAGTACTATCATGGCTTTCATAGAATTCAAAGTCCACAGATCTGAATTGCTTCTCTCCCCACCAGAAAAAAAAAAAAAAAAAGGCAATTTCAAAATCAGGTTAAGTGTGAGAGATTTAAGCTAGTTTTCATTCCAAATATAGAATGAAAATGGTGCCAACCCGAAAAGGAAAAGAAAGAACTGCTTATGCTCTTCTTACTGACCCTTAAGTGGGGCTTTCTTTCATATATCTTTTGTATCATTACCTCATATTTTTCATGTAGCCAACATAAAAGGAATATGTCGACATCTCCTTATCTGAGCCAGCCACAAACCTTTACAGTGAGGCAAAAAAGAAATTATTCCACAGTACAATGGATATCACAGACTTTCTTCCACCCTGCAAGACTAAGAAGTTTGCAACTAGTCCAAATAGGAGGTAGTTTACAATCCTTACTTTTCCTGGCATATATAAAATAAAACCAAAGAAGAAAAAAGTAAAAACCAAATTTACCTGTTTCCTGCCTAAAAATCTTTGACAGAATTTCCTTTCATTACTCATTTAACAAGCTTATGAATATGTTCAATTATGAACAACAGGAGCAGAGTTCACCAAAGCATTGCAAAGTGTTCTTGACAAAGTTTATGTCCATTTAGGTTAGCACAGCCCCATTTTCACAACCCCACGTGATCTCTGTTCCTGTATATGACATGGTGTGACTGAGGTTTGCATTTTCCAAGGTGTGAAATGTGATTCACAGCCCAGATGGGAGATTTGTCTTAAAATTCTTGGATTTCAAATGAAGAGATTTCTTTGGATCTTTGATTCCTATAACATAATCATCCCCTAAGACGTTTTCAGAGAGTGGCTTCATCTTGTCCTGATGAGGACACAGCCACCATCCAAGTCTCTATAATTTCCTGTCACTAAAGATTTATGTACAAATGTCCTTGAGTCTTAAGCAAGCAATCTCAAATTGTGAGTCTAAGTTGTTCATTCACTCCACAAACACTCTGTAGGTAAAAATTTGGAGGCATACATAGTTTTCTGAAAACTACCACCACATGTTTTCTGTTGAATTACCACTTTCCATGAGGTAACAGGCTTTCCAACATTTTAGTCTAATTCTATAATCTGTCAGTCCTTTTGAAGTTATTAAAAGTCACTCATATGCATTTTACAATTTTACCTTCCTATTTGATCGAAAGTTTTCCTCCTGCCCTCCAAGCCCTGTAGTTTTACATGAAGGGGCATGAGGTCTCACCTAATGTCACAATGTCTTTTTTTCCAGGTGGCTTCTTATTCCACTGAAGATGAGGTAGGAGAGAAGAAGAGGGCGAAAAGACGTTGAGTTCCTCTGTACAGGTAGCACCTAGAGGGGCTGCATTTGTTACACCTCACTCCTCCTACCTCAAGCAGATTCCTGGTGTGGGAGGTCTGATCTTACCTAAATCTACCAGCCTTACCATATGCTCTTGCTGCTACAATCTCTTCATCTGGTAGATGCCCCCCATACAGAGAAATGGAGCCATTCACTCATCTGTGCCATGCCAAATAGTGGAAACACAGGCTGTGCCCTTGGCACTCCCTCTCTGAATTCCACCACGTCTCCTGGACCATGTCCATGCCCAAGCAGCATCAGGTTGTCATCCAGGTCAGTGGCTCAGAAAATTTCATACAAGATACAATCACTCTTCCCTGATTTATTGTTGCAGCCTCTGTACTATTTGGTAGCCCTCCAAGTACAGGAGACATGCCCAACTTGAACTCGCAACTTCCTGATCTAATTGCTTCCCGTGTGCCAGACCCTGGCATTACAACAAACAATAGAACATGGGGATCCATCATATGTCATCAGACTGTGGCACTATTCTCCTTCCTTGCTGCAGTCATTCACTACCCACTTCAAGATTTTAGAACCTGTCTCACAGTCATTCATTCCAAAACTACTTCTGTCATAATTCATGGTGATTTCAATACACAATTAGAGGGCCCTTTTGAACCCAGTTCTTTCGCTCCTTTAACTGCCGCTATCTGATCTTCCATTTAACCTCAGCCACATACTCTCTCACCTTTACACCTTCTTGTTAACTAAGCAAATAGTGTATCCCTTCCAAAACCTCAAACACCCCACTTTCCAACCTCCTATCTTTCTTGCTCACATGTTCTACTACCAGGACTGATATGATTTTTGTATACCCTCCCCCCACGCACATTTTAGTGTTCCTCATTTTCCTTCTTACCCAATATAAATTCCATGAGCAATGATGCTAATCACAAACACACACATACCCTCCACTCCGTTGCTTTTTTCTCGCTTTATCTTATTTTCTGATTGGACAAACCATAACTCTGTTAAATCTGATGCTTCATCTGCTTATCACAGCACCCTACTGTGAATGTGGAAAGAGAAACACACAATTATGCTGATTATTGGGCTTTGATATTGCCTGGGTTCCCACCTTCCCCACCCCTATCTTCTAGCTGAGTAATCTTAGGCAAGTTATATAGATTCTACATACCTCAGTTTCCTCATCTATAAGATGGAGAAAATAGTAGTACATATTTCAAATAGACACAGTAAGGATTAAATGAATTAATACACATAAAGCAGTGCCTGGCACTTAGTAGACTTGATAAATGTTGGCTATTATTGTTGCTATTATTAAAAATATTTTTATGTTCTTTAAAAACAAAAACTCAATCAAAAAGAAACAAATACCTTATAAAATTTAATGATCTTTGAAATATGACAGAAATGTTGATAAGAAGGAAATGAATAATTTGTTTATACATTGTTAAAACCTTAAGGGATGATGTAGTTACCATGGTTTTGATAATATAAACAATACTCATCAGGCACATTGTCTTCAAAATAAAGCTTTCTTTATTGTTTTTATCATAAACTTCATTTTAAAAATATTAACAACAATGAACATCAGGAAAATCTGTAATCAATGACTCCCCACTTTAAACAATCACCATTAACACCTTTAGAATATGATAGTCTTCTATATCTGCGATGTTCAATATAATATTATGGTTATTTAATTTAAATTAAGCAAAATTTGAATTCAGTTTCTTGGTCACACCAACCACATTTCAAATGCTCAATAGCCACATGTCACTAGCGACTCCCCTATTGGAAAACACAGATATAGAAAGAACACTGCCCTAATTGTAGAAAGTTCTGAACAGCACTGCCTATATCCTTTATTATACACATTTAATTAAAACATTAAATAGAAACTAAAACCTATTATGCAATTGTTTGTGACATATTTGTGTTTGCTTACAATATAGTAAGTGCATTTCACTGTCAGATGATGCATTTCTGCTACATCATATATCCCATCATGTTGCTGGAATGTTTTTTGAGGTCCTTTATACAGCCTCCATCATCTTGCAAAAAAGTTGCAACTATAAATTTATCATTAAATCTTTATGGATATTGAAGTATTTTCATTAAAAAAAATTTAGAAGAAATTCCCATGAGTTGATTTGTTAGATCAACTAATATGGCATATTTTTAAAGCTCTGGATATATGTTATCATGTCTTTTGCAAACACTCATATGAGCCTTTATGTCTATATTTTACATCACACACATTCTTCCTAACATAGTTACCTGTTATGTATTCCAGTAAAATGACAACCAGATTTAGGAAAATGATGACATGGCATAGAAAAAATAGTATAAAACAGGAGTGTCAAAAATGAAATACAATCTCAGAGTGGCAGCTGTTTAAGAGGACTAGAAAGCCACTGAGACCGAGGAGCCAGTCAGCTTCAAGATGACTTAAAGAAGGGACCTAGAATGAATTCCAAGAAATTAAGGAAGAAGCTGAGCAATGTTAGCAAGATGATGAAGAAAAATATACCCTCATTAAAAAAAAAAAAAGAAAAGAAAGGTCCAGGAAAAAATTTTAAAATCCACATATCATAACCAAAGGTGAAACAAAATGTATTATGATATTAAATCATCCATAGGGTATAAGAAAAGAATATTCATTTGCCTTTGACCCAAGGAACTAAAAACAAGTTTTCAGTATGCACAGTATATAGCCATATCACAAATTTGAGAGGAACCTGTTCACAAAGAACAATATATTTTCAAATTATGAAAGTTATAGATGCTACAACACATGAAAAACTATATTACAACAAACAGACATCTAATTCAGTAAATTCCATGTGTTATCCTATAAGCATTGTTTCTCTGTATATAGGCTGAAAATAATTCCAACTTTTTTCCAAACATTAAACATATAAAAATCATATATGAAATAATAAAAACTTTTAATTTGTGTATGTGTGTGTATGTTTATGAGCTTAAGCTTGAGACTACTTCAGGATCCAAGAACTAGCTGAAGGTGGAAACCGAAGACCAAACCTTACGAATACTATAAACCAAAGCATCTACATTTATACATCACAGGTACTCTGTTTGCCTTATTATTGAGCACTTGTGAAATGATCTACATATGAAACAGCAAATTGCACAGAAAGTATATTTCAATGGAAATGACATGTAAAATTGTATATATGCTGTTGTTTTTAGTGTTGTCTTTGTGCAATTTATCTTTTAAAAAATAATTTCTTAGGAAAAAATGAAGAGCTTTACATTGGGTATTTGAGGTGGGGCCGCAGCTAGCAAGGGCAAACCTAAGGGAAGTGAGAAGGAGAGAGAAAGCAAAGAGAAAAGAGGCCAAATGCAGTGGAGTCCTTGGCTATAGAAACTTCTGTCTTAATGAGATTCTAGCAGGTCTTCTATGCCAGAATTCTGTTTCTCAACTGATTATAAGTAATATTTCAAGGAAATGTAAAGATATTGCTGCAGATACTGTATAAAAAATAGATAGGCACTTAGTACATAGATCAAAAGATAGATACGTGGGGAATGTCGTGGCTTAATTCCTTAAGCAATGAGGATAGAGGAATATATGACAATTAAGATAATGCCATTCAAATGGGATATTTCTCAATTTAGTCAATTCGAAGTTATCCTCTCTCTCCCCACTCCCTCTCCATTCTCCACATATATAGATATAGATATAAAATTGAACATATTACAAAGTACATAGTGGGTGAAATATTTAAAAGAGAGGAAAAAATGATATCATATATGAAGAATGAGAGGTGAGAGTGGTAATAAAATCAAAATCTACTATTAAGTGAGCAAAACATTTACTATCCAGACAAGGCCCTATCTTCAGAATGTATAGAAAATGAGACAGCAAGTTACAATAGGACCTACATTATTGTGAGCATATTAATTATATGAAAAGTGCAGGAATAAGCATTAGCACATAAAAAGAAAATTCCATCATTGAGATTATCAAGAAGTTCACACACATAATTATATAGTACTTTTCCAGTCTTAACATAATGAAGCTTTCAGATAGGAAGGAAAACAGACCAGAGCATATCATTATCTCCTAGTCTCTAAATGAACTTGAATTGTTTTTAAGTTTCTGGAAGTTCATAGGGAAAAAATACCAACTTCAGAGTAGTCCTGAATTACAATAACAAGTGCATTAAGAAATCTAAATGGTTGGTTGGGAACTGATTTTCTCATAGTCCCTCTGCTATATTTCAGTTAGATGCAAGACAGCTAAACTAATATCACTAGCAAATGCTTTCACATTTTTAGAAATTCTTTTTAATATGGTGAGGTTAACGTGACTTTGGAACATCCAATTTGAAAAGTTTAGTAGGAAGCATATAAATGCTTGAACACACACAGTTATGTCTTTATAGTACTTATTTACATTTCCATTATAGGACTGTATCAGTTAGGATATGCTAGGGTATGCTGAAATAATGAAACCCTAAAATCTTAGTGACTTAAAGAAACAAAGACTTATTTCTTCCTCTGGCAATATATTCATATCATAACTCTAAGTTATTCTCACTCAGGGTCACACACTGACAAAAACTTAACCATCTGAAACAGTGTTTGTCTCTGTGACAGGGGTACGGAATCTTAGCAAATCCCATACCAGATTTTAAAGTCTTCTGCCAGAAAGCAATCCATCATTTCCATTCACCTTTTGTCGGCCACAGCAAATAACATAACTTTTAGAATAACCTAACTTAAAGGGGCTGGAGAATTATAATCCTTCCAGGTGATTAGAAGAAGGAGAATAAGAAATATTAGTAAACAGATCTAATATTAAAAGCCTTTGATATTCTATATTTTAAATTGTCTATTTTCTTCTTTCCCAGTTACCTTTGAGCTACTGGAAATAAGATGTTGAATGATATCCATATATCCAGAGCTTGTACCTTATGCAGTACCGGACACTCGATAAATATTTGTTGAATGAGTAACGGGGACAGTCAGCAGTGTCAAATATTTCAACATGTTCTAGAAGAAGCAATACTAAAAAGAGATTTTTGGATGTGTCACTTAAAGTTCACTTGTAATCACTGAAAAAGTGTCTCAGAAATATGACAAATTGAGGTGAGGAAATGAAGACAAAGCATGGAGACTGCCCTTTCCAAAAGTTTGACTATGACTCCAAGGAGAGATTTAGAACAGTAGCTTTGAAAAGTTATTGTATACAGAGAGGACAGTACAACAGGAGCAATTGAGGACAGCAGCTTAAAGAATGTTATTCTATATAGAGAGGACAGGACAGCAGGTTTGAAATGAGAGCAGATGGACAGAGAGTGAAGCTTTAGGAGAAAGGATGAGTAATTAATGAAATGTTTAGGAGGCACCAGGAGGAAGTGGGATCATGAAATAGGTAAGTGGGCATTGGGACTACAATCTTTTTGAGATAAAAAGAATCAGTATGCTTGTAAATAAAGCAGTGATTGGTAATGAAAGAGGGAAATTTTGGAGATATGTTTGCCTAATGGTCTTTATTCCATTTGAGATGCAGAAATCAGATAATGATCTCAATGTAGAGCAAGCATTGGCCATGGGATTTGAAAAGCAGGACAAAATTTTAAATGGCCTTTATAGTAAGGGAGCTACGGGGCATCAGGAAAATGACTGAGCAGCACTGACAATGGATGTCCAGTTGGGGCTTAATTTTTTTTTAACACATACAGTTTTTTGTTTCTACAAACTGAACAGGTACATGTGCAATTTTGTTACATGCATAAATTGCATGGTGGTAAAGTCAGGGATTTTAGTGTATCTATCACCCAAATAATGTACATTGTACCCATTAGCTAATTTCTCATCATATACCCCCATTTCATCCATCACCCTTCTGAGTCTCCATTAGCTATCATTCCACTCTCTCTGTCCATGTGTACACATTTTTTAGCACTTATAAATGAGAACATGTGATATTTGACTTTCTATGCCTGCCTTTTTCATTTAATATGATGACCTCCAGTTTCACCCATGTTGCTACAAAAGACATGATTTCATTCTTTTTTATGGCTGAATGGTATTCCAGGGTGTATATGTACCACATTTTCTATATCCATTGATCCATTGATGGACACTTAGGTTGATTCCACATCTTTACTATTTGAATAGTGCTACAATAAACATGAAAGTGCAAGTATCTTTTTGATATATTGATTTTTTTTCCTTTGGGTAGATACCCAGTAGTTGCATTGCTGGATCGAATGGTAGTTCCATAATATTTTTAGTTCTTTGAGAAATGTCCATACTGTTTTTCACAGAGGCTGTACTCATTTAAATTCCCTCCAAGAGTGCGTAAGAGTTCCCTTTTCTCCTTATCCTCATCAACATCTGTTACTTTTTTTCTTTTCAATTATAGCCATTCCAAATGGGATAAGATGATGTCTCATTGTAGTTTTAATTTGCATTTCTCTGATGATTAGGATGTTGAGCATTTTTTCACATATATGTTGGTCATTTCTACGTATTCTTTTGAAAAATGTCTATTTGTGTCCTTTGCCCACTTTTTAATGGGATTATTTGCTTTTTGTTGTTGTTGAGTTGTTTGAGTTCCTTGTATATTCTGTCAGTTCCTTGTATATTAGGCCCCTGTCAGATAAAAAGTTTGTAAATATTTTCTCCCATTCTATAGGTTGTCTCTTAACTCTACTGATTATTTTTTTTTGCTGTGCAGAAGCTTTTTAGTTTAACCAACTCCCATTTTCTATTTTTGTTTTCGTTGTCTGTGCTTTTGAGATCTTAGTCATAAATTCTTTGCTTAGACCAATGTCCAGAAGGGTTTTACCTAGGCTTTCTTCTATTATTTTTATGATTTAGCGTCTTCCATTTAAGGCTTTAATCCATCTTGAGTTAATATTTGTTTATATAGAGAGATACGAGTCCAGTTTCACTCTTCTATATGGCCATCCAAATTTCTCAGGACCGTGTATTGAAGAGAGTGTCCTTTATAAATTGGGGCTTAAATTTTAAGGGGCAAAAGGACATACTCATTTCCACAGTTATTGTAACCATCTATATGATTTAGTTACTGAGTATAATGACCCCAAAATAGCTGGTTACATATCCAGGCCAAGCAGTCAGGAAATGTATACATATTACTCCTTCCTGATATCAAACAAAAAATTTAATGCTTTGATTACCAGTGCAAAAAACAATTTAAAACTATGTTTGACCATTTTAACTTAATTGTTGAGAACAAAATGAAAATGCAATGTGGAATAACTTCTCTCAATGGCCATTTTAAATCTACTATCATTGGTTAATGCTAGAAGGAAGCTTAAGTTGATTCAACTGACATAAAATATAAACAGAAGTAGGATTATGCAATGTACAAGAAGTTTTTCTGTCTTGCAGAATCCAATACCTCCTTAAAAATGACCTGGTATTAGCCTTGTAAAAGAGGGGAAAATAAAATAGAAAACTTTTTCATTTTGTTCAGAAATGAAGCTAAGTCTTTCTCAAATATTTTCAGAGGCTCTGCTGCCTTGGTGTACTGATGGAATTTAGTATGGGTCTCAGCAATGGTGAAATCTGGGAAAGAAATGTAATGAAACTAATGACAGGAACTTTTTAGGTTCCTCATAATTATTAATATATGATGATAGCAGAGCAATCATTCTAACTCATTGTAAGTCAGATTGGTATCTGTTATTTAAATGTAAAAAATAGTTAAACTCTGAGAAAACAGCCTTGTTATTGAAACATAATCATGTCGAGAAGAAGTGGAACTGAATTTAGGGGTAAAATGATAAACTCAGTTTGAGACAACAGTGGGAATGCCAAAAAAAGGATAGGAAACAATGTCCTACCTACAGAGACAGCAAAGCTCTCATTGTTAGGAAACTAGTTATGAAACATATATTAAGAAATGAATACATACTACCCGAAGGATGGACATATTTGAAACACGGACTTCGGTGGCGGGGGGGAACCAAGGGCAACACACCTAATCTAATCATCTGTACCACGGGAAGGGCGGCGGGAGCAGAGGGGAGGAGGGAGGAGGGGACGGGTATTTGTATACACAAGGAGTGCAATGTGCACTACCCGAAGGATGGACATA
>NW_012151274.1:621039-623022 GCF_000956105.1 Propithecus coquereli | reverse complement strand
AAAGACAAGCTGCAAACAACAAAAAACAATATTGGGAGTACTATGATTATTAAATTTGAAGCCACTTGACTAGTTTCAACAATATCCTCTTTGGTAATGGTTCTGATGTTATCTTGGAAAGTATTCATGGTGGAAATCTTACAACTTACTTCATTTACTGAAAAATTTTAGGAACTAATAAACCAAAAGCTAAATAAACTTTTGCTAGCCCATTGTAGACCGTAATTTCTTTCCTGAAAATATGTGCCTCGTAATTTTATTCTTTCAGACCAAACTTTTATGATTTTTCGCAAAAGTATGCCAAGCCATCCTCAAACTTACCTCTCAGTGACTTCCAAACTATTTTAGTTTGTATACACACCATTATACTTCCATGCACACACAGAGTCCTGGAATCAACATCACAGTTCCAGTTCCAGACACAATAAGGATTGCATAGTACTTGGCAGTATCTTAAAGGATATGCTTCACTGTGTTCTCGCTTCGCATCATGACAATCAACCAAATTTCAATAATTTATTACCATTCTCATTTAGTAGACTCTGTTTACTGACACTCATAAGAGCCAACTTCCAATGTTTGCGGATGTTTATTTTAATGACAAAGCAATGACATGAAGTCTTACACATTCTTTCAAGATGGAACAAATACCAATGTCCTTGTATGCCCTGTTCACAGTAGGCAGCATGAAAGGCATGTTGCCTTAGCATACATTGTCTCACTTGTGTCCCTCTGTTCATGCTTTAACTGTTAAAAACAAAGAAACAACACTTCAACTTTAATGTTTTGACTCTCCTTTAGTGGGAATTCATAAAACAGAAATGAATAACTATATTCCTTTGAGATGCTGTTAATCGGGGTGATCACTCAGTTGGCACATTTCTGTTTCCTTCAAGTTATAAAAATTGAGAGGCTTCTAATATTATTTGATGATGCTGCCCCTCTAGAGATCACTCACTATTATTATCTTAAACCTTTTATTATTCTGAAACACAGTGACAATTATTAAAATATTCCACTTGATTTATAAGGACAAAAAAAAATCACAGCTTTTTGCTGCTCAAAACAAAACTAGTTGACATTGCATCACAGATGCATTTGGGAAAGCAGTTATGTTGCCAGGTTTCAAATTATCAAAGGGATGAGGTAAAAAAAAAAACAAAAAAACATATTCATTGAATAACACAGAATTTCCAGACTCAGCTAATGGACAAAATGATTCATTATTCTGGTGTGGCAAGACCAAACGGAAAGCCAACAACTGGGAAAGCACAAAAACGCAGGGACTGGAAACTTTCAAACTTGGGCCTGGAAAGCAAGCAATTTGCTGTAATCAGAATGTAATAGAAGCATTAATTTATAGGAAGATGTCTTTTAGAATACTAAATTAGCCTAATCATTTAGAAATTTATTAATGGCTCTGACAATTTTCCTTAAGGACCACATCAAGGTATACAACTGTTAAAGTCACTTCAGCATTTGCATAAAATTAGTTTATCTTCATATCAAATCTGAGTATGGTGATAAAGTCTACCTTGGAGTACATTTTGAAGCAATTTTCAAATTAAAGTTTCATTAGTGCTCCCTTAATACTGTCATTTATTGATTGTTCTCATCTCCATTCCATCATATACTATCACTGTCCCCCAGTAAATCACTCCAATGTATGATAGACTTAGCAGAAGCTATTTCCCTGTATATGTGGAAAGAGAAGGAAACTCTACAGGGAGGGCGTCAGAAAGAACATCAGGCTTTGAGTCAGATATGGATAGTTCATAATTTAACTTTGCCATCCACCAGTTACTTGACCTTGGAAAATCACTTGACTTTTCTTAGTTTTGTTTCCTTATCTAAAAAATCTGGCTGATGGTAATGCCTACTCACTTCATTTGTGAGAAGAAACAAATAAAAATTATAATTTTTGTATTCTGTAAATATTTCAATGTAAGCTTTTAGTATGTGAATCAGTAGGAAAAATAAAAC
>NW_012151274.1:617807-620684 GCF_000956105.1 Propithecus coquereli | reverse complement strand
AAGTCTATTCAGATTAATTTGTATTGATTTCTTATTTATGAAGAGTCAAAGAGGGACACACTACATCAAACATAAATTATGATAAATAATTAAGAATTATGCCACTAGTTAATAAGAAATTATTACAAATCTAAACTGCTCACCAAATTTCATAGGAACTGAAAAATAGTATTTTAAAAGCAATTACCTAAGATCAAACTCTTCTTTATGAAGTACTAAAATTCTTTACTCAACCTACTAGAATCATCAATTAAGCAGTAATTGAGCTGTGTCTACTTTATTCAGGAGAGAACAAATGACAAGGTATATCAAAATATGACAGACTATTATGTTATTTTTAAGGCAAATTTCAGAATTTCTTTAGACTCTGATAGCTATTCAACTCAATTTTCTACAACTGCTATGTCTACCAGGTAGCAGAATTTAATTATTTATTTATTCCACAAATGTTTTGGGGCACCTACTTTGTTCAAGGCACTGACAACATTGCAAGAGGTAAAAGAATAATAAAAGACATCTCCTGACTTAACAGAACCACAGTCGAGGTTTTTGATGCTCAGGGGGACCTGAGAAGAACTTGAATTACCAAGGGAAATCCAAGTTATTTCACTGTACCTTATTTATTATTTCTTAAAGTGAATCTGGACCTTGCCCACTGTTGCCATCTCAGAGATATACTGTCTTTGCTGGAATGTATCTATTTTCTCAGGTTCCACAAAGACTCGAGTTGACCCCGGCTTTTAAACCATTACAAAGAATATCAGCACTCAGAATTTGTCAGAATAGGTGAGCGCAAGCTCACTGACCCGCAACCATTGTCAAAAGCATCATTAAAGGGAGAAAAATTGTTAGGGCATTGTCTAAGGTGTACATAGATCTCTCACCCTTCTAGAAACTTTGAAATGTTTGAAGTTAAATCAGACCAGAAGGCATCCCAGTAAGTGAACTGCTCTATACTGTGTAAGAATGATTTCTATGAATGTCTTTGCTACATTAACAAGGATGTTGCTCGCTGGGCCATTCACTTCCCTCTTTATGAAGACTCATGGGAAAAATTCTTTCCAGTCTCGGTACCAGGAATGGCCTTTTATTTGCAGAAAAATAGTCTTCTGATTATGACTGTTTCTTTGGATCTAATGTCTCTTTTAAAACTTATGGCCAAATTTACGGACCAAGTTCGGTGAATGCATAATCCCATAGAACAGAGATTTGAATAGTTTGAGTACTTCTTTACTTATCTTTCCTACTCTTAAGGAAGTTTCTCTTTATCATGAGCTTCTCGATGCTTCATTTTTTTTTAACTTTTTAAAGTATGATTCAAATACAGAATAATGCATAGATTATATTTGTACAACTCAATGAATTTTTACAAGTGAATAGTCCCATGAAACCAACACCCCAGAGCAAGAAACAAAACATTTCGTCACCTTACCCCCCTCTCAATATTAACCAGGAGGTGCTCTTACGTTAACTTTGCTTAATATTAAACTTTATATAAGTAGATCATGTTTGTTTAGGCTTTCCATCTCACGTTGCTCAACATTATGTTTGTGACATTATTCATATCCCAGTCTGTAATTTAGTTTATTCATTCTCATTCTAGTCCTTTATGTTTTAAAATTTAATTTAGTGATCTTTTATATGCCATTTTAAAACATCTTAAACTCATTATGAAACAACATTAAGAAAAGGCAATGATTTTTTGGATATGACACCAAAGGCATAGGAAACAACAACAAAAATAGACAAATTGGACTTTATGAAAATTTCAAAATTTTGTGCAACAAAAGACATATCAACAGAGTAAAAGGCAACCACAGAATGGGAAAAAATATTTGCAAATCCTATATCTGATAAGGGATTAATATCCAGAATATATAGAGAACTCCTAAAATTAAAAAGCAAAACAAACAACCTGATTCAAAAATTGGCAAAGGACTTGAATGGCCATTGCTCCAAAGAAGATATATAAATGGCTAATAAGCACATGAAAAGATGCTCAACAATACTAATCATTAGGAAAATGCAAACCCAAACCACAATGAGATAGTACCTCATCCCAGTTAGAATGGCTACTATCAAAAAATAGAAAATAAACACTGGTGAGGATGTGGAGAAATTGGAACTCTTGTACATTGTTCGTGAGAACGTAAAACATACAGACACTGTGGAAGACAGTATGGCAGTTCCTCAAAGAATCTAAAATACTATATGATCCAGCAATTCCACTTCTATGTATATACCAGAAGCACTGAGAGCATAATCTTGAAGAGATATTTGTACACTCATGTTCACAGCAGCATTATTCACATTAGCTAAAACATGAAAGCAACCCAAGTATCGTCAAAGAGATGACTGGATAAGTGAAATGTTGCATATACATATAATGGAATATTATATTGCCTTAAAAAGGAAGGAAATACTCATGTATGCTACAACGTGGATGAAACTTGAGGACATTATACTATATGAAATAAGCCAATTACAAAGAGACAAATACAGTATGATTCCACTTATATGAGGTATTCAAAGTAATCAAAGTCAACCAACCATACAGACAGAAAGTATAATGGTGGTTGCCAGGTGCTTAGGGGAGGGAAGAATGGGGAGTGATTATTTAATACATGTAGAGTTTCAGTTTTGCAAAATGAAAAGAGTTCTGGAGATGAATGGTGGTGATAACTGCACAACAATATGGATATACACTGAACTATACACTTACAGATGGTTAAGAAGGTAAATTTTATGTTGTGTGTATTTTATAAAAATTTAAAAATTGACAGAAAAGGCAAAGCATAAATAAATAAACATTGTCTATTCAGTAAGGCTGGAAAATCAACTAATGTATTTTAGAAAAAATTTAAAAAAAAAACACAA
>NW_012151274.1:570938-617312 GCF_000956105.1 Propithecus coquereli | reverse complement strand
TTAAACATAAGTTAAAACAATGCACTTTAAAAATAAATTAAATTTCTCGTCTTTTCTGCATTTTTCACAGTTTAGTTATATTGGTTCAGCTGTCTTTTCATGCGTCTAGCACAATATAAAAAATGCAGATGATGAGTGCAATAGACAAAATAACACACACACACTCCCCACCTCTCTCTGACAATCAGTTCCTAACTTCTAGAACCTGTAAGTATTACCTTATTTGGAAAAAGAGTCTTGCAGATGTGACAAAATTAAGGATTTTAAAATGGGGATGTTTATCCTGGATTATCAAGGCAGGCCCTAAATGGAAATACAAGTATCATTATAAGAAAGAAAGAAACAGAGGGAGATTTGACACTCAGAAGAGAAGGCAAAATGAAGACAAAGGCAGAGACTGGAGTGATGTGACCACAAGCCAAGGGATGCCAACCAGAAGCTGGAAGAAGCAAGAAACAGATTCTCCCCTAAAGCCTGCTAAGGGAGCATAGCCTTTGCCTACACCTTGCTTTTGGTCCAGTGATACCGATTTCGGACATCTGGCCTATAGAACTTTAAGAGAATAAATTTCTGTTGTTTTAAGCCATCAAGTTTGTGCTAATTTTGGTACAGTGGCCACAGGAAATTAATACATTTTGATAATAAAATAGCTAACATCTATGGCTTACTCACTATGTACTAGTCATGATTTGAAAAACTTTACACGGATCATCTTAAATTTTTAATCAATCCTATGAAATTTATTTATTATCACCATTTTATAGATGAGGACCCTGAGGCAAGGACAGGTGCAAAAAGTTGACCGAATTCTCATACTTAAGAAACATTCAAGAAAGAAAGTAAGGATTCAAACCCAGGCATTCTAGTTCTCAAGTTCATAATCTTAAATGCTATATCATGTTAAATGACTACTTTGTCCCTGTGACTTTAATGACAATTTTTACTATGAATATAGAATTTATATACACCTTAGAATTCAATCCAGTACATGGAATATTTATTCTTTAAATTCCAGGTAATCTGGATGGCTTTGGGAAACTGAGACTAACTTCTGGAAGTTGTACTTAACTAAACCTATGTTTTAAAGTCTAGATTTTTCAGGATGTCTTTTGGAGTTTCATGTGTCTGTCATTCCTCTGTTTAAGGAGCACCTAAAAGTAAAGTCTGAGAACGTTTCATTCATTTTTCTTTCATTTTAATTGACAGAGATGAGAAATTGTTCAGAAATTGAGACCTGTTTAGAAATGCTGTGTGCTGGCCTGTTTTGGTAGGTTTAATTATATAAATTAAATATAAATTAATTCTATAAATAGATTTAGGAGAACTGGTCCTTTGTGTTCCAAATAAGGCAAAAAATTCAATGTATGTTTGGATGACACTATAGGTAAAGTAATAGAGGAATTAAATGGTCTAAAGGTCCTTATCCCATTCTAGAACTGTGTTCTAGTATTCCCTTCTGGTTGATCAGTAAGTGAGGAATAAGATACTCTTTGAAAGGCATCCCAATCTAGGCAAAATAGTAGAAGTGATACAGAATTATCTGAATATGTTTCTAAAATCACATTTAAAATGGAATAAAGACCTTGTAAAAGAACTTGATTCATCTGATTATTGGCATTTTTCAACTTCCTCTTATGGCAATATTTTTTAAGACTGGGTTATTCCAAAAAGGGGTGTGATTTGCTGTTACAAAATACTATGGACTGGGGGGCTGAACAACATTTATTTTTCACAGTTGTAAAAGCTGGGAAGTCCAAGATCAAGAGGCTGGCAAATTCAGTGACTAGTGAGGGCCTGTTTCCTGTGTGCAGGTGGCTGCCTTCTTGTTGTTTCCTCGCATGACAGGGAAAGGGAGGGCTCTGGTCTCTTCCTCATCTTATGAGGGTATTAATCCCATTATGGGGCTCCACTGTTACGACCTCATCTATCCCTACTACTTCACTTCCAAATACTATCACATTGGGAGTCGGGTCTTCAAAATAGGAATTTTAAGGGGACATAAACATTCAGTCTATAGCAAGGAGATATCAGTACTTTTAGCACGCCCTAGAAGATATAAATAAATACATTTTTAATGTACTCGAATGTTTTAAATGATCTCCAATGTGTTATTCACTTGTTCAAAATACAAATTACACTGACAAATTTTGGGAATGTACTCTGTATAAGTTGATCTCAGCTTCCTTAGTGGCAATTTAAGCACTTGCTTGATTTTCAACCCACAGGCTTTATTTTATTCAATCTCTCACTTTAGAGCCCTTGTCAGAAAACTAAGAAGTGCCATCTACCTTGAGTTCTAAGCTCTTGAAACATTTAAAATTACAAATGCTTTTCCAATATTAGTTTCTTCAATTTGGGATGTCAATGTGACTCATGTTGACAGAGTTTAAATTACCTTTCAGAGATCTGGTTGTTCAAATCACCAAATAATATCAAATAAAATATTAGTCCTATTGTACAAATATGAAACAAACATTTTTAAAACACAGTAGAAAATACATCCATGTGACTTTAAGATTAACCATTTACGAGACTCCCATTGTCATTAAATATTTTGCAATTTGACAATTCAAGTTCATAATTAGTTTCAATACTGTACTACTAAAGCTAAATATGTTAGCTATTATAACAACCTCATTCTCTACTGCCAAAGAATAAATAAAACCCCTAGGAAAATCTCTATACTATTTTTATGCCTCTGTGAAACCTTTACATATTCAGAAACATATTGTTTCCAGTAGGCAAAATGTGATTTTTCTTGAGACTCCAACTATCAAATGATAAAAATTTATATTTCATGTGAAGCTAAGTTACTACTAGAAACAAAATTTAAGCATAAAACAAAAGTGAATCATGGCAATAATGATTAGTTCAATGGGACACAGAAATGCAGTTTTATTGAAAACAGTAAGATACCATGAAAGTACAATGAAATACAGTGAAATATCTTTAATTTCTCAAAGAATTTCTATTTCCAAAAGCTCCTTCCACATCCAGAATATTAATAACATTAGTGTCCCAATGGATTTGTATAACTTTTGTTTGATAATTCCATTCACGTGCAGGCAAATCAGATCTATGTCTTAAAATATATTACCACTCTCAACTATAATTACAGCTTGTGAAGAAATATGACAAATGTGTCTTTTTTGTTGTTCTTACTCCTAGTTTTAAACCTCAAAATCTTTAGACAGGCTTTAATTTAACTTAGTTGAAGAACTCATAAGCAATGAGTTTATGAACTTGGAGACTGCAAGAAAGTAACAATGACATGTACTTAGCTACCCACATATACTTAGCAATGAGAACTGCAACATTTTAATTAAATTTCCAAAAAAAATAAACGCTAAGTTAGATGTGAATCATCTAACTATTGTTACTATAGATGAAACACTATGTTTTGTTGAATTGCAAACATTTTTCATTATTGAACTTTTGATGCACCTAGTAAATAGATCACAGCAGGGGGAGTAATTGTTTTGAAAATACTGTTGAAAATAAAAAGGAAATATTAAAACAAGCTGCTACTACCTCTTAATAGAAATTCAACACACTGTTAGGATCTGAGTTTTAATTATAAGCTGGCTGAAACATGAGAGTATTCATGTAGACCTCAGGGTGACTCTATAGAGTCATACAAATCCGATATTAGCACCAGACATGTTTGATGTTTGATAAATCATACATTCTTACGATGAGGGCTATAATATAGCACTATTGATTTACAATAATGGGACTCAAGGAACATCAGCGAGATGAACACCAAAGTCTCAGCATCTCGCCCTCTCTAGAGCTGGCAGGCCGAACTACAGAAACAATCTCCATTTGATTTCAAGTCCCAGGTTCTGCATTCTGTTGCGTTAACATTTGGAATGGTTGTGGATTAATCGATCTACGATATTGTCATCACTGTACTGATTTTTTCATGGAATTTAGAACTTAGAGAGGTCCAGGACTTTCATTGTTCAAATGAGGCTCAAATAGGCTGTGTAGGGGTTAGTGAAAGCAACTTTGGAATACAGCAGTATTGGGTTCTAAAGCACAAATTGTATTAGTTTTCCCAATTTAACATCTCTAAAGCTCCCTTTCCTTATCTACAAAATGGATATGGTAACAATGCTACTTTCTTGAGATTATTATGCATTTACAGGAGCTGTAAAGTTGGTGTGCAGTGAATGGGAAACAAATGATAGGTGTTATTATCATTATTATTAAATCACCCAAAAGTGCCTCAGCCACTTTGTCAAAGAGTAAAAATGATCCAGAAGTTCCAATTTTCTATTTAATTCTTTCTCCCAATCACTTTCTCCCAACACGGACAACTTGTAACACTTCATTTCCTTAAATCTGAGATAATACATTAACCAAAGGAGCTTGTCCATTCCCCTAGTCTATATTTTAGCTCCATGAATAGAGTGCCCAAGCTAATTTCTGAGGAACATCTGGAAAGAAATATGAAGAAATTGCAATAAACCCCAGACATGCTGTGCTGCATCAATCTACATAATTTGAAATGACCCATATTTGCCTTTCATGTTCAGAGACCACAGTACTGTGACTGAATTATCCAGCATAGGCCAATGGGTAGCACGAAAACCCAGATAGAATTGCACCTTTCCAGCCGGCTTTAGAAAACATGGTGAACCAGAACTGAGTGGTCACCTCAAAGGCATTTTTAACAGACCAACTAGCAAATAGCCTCATCAAAACAGAGACGATTCCCCCCATCACATCTCCTGAAAGCACCACAGGAATATCACAGAGCAGTGCCAGATCAAGGGTCCTTAATTACACCTACAGAGTGTAGGATGTTTTTCCCAGTCAAGGTACCAAATATGAAGATGCTCAAACGCCCAGGAAGCTTGCGTCACTCATTTGAAATCACAAACCAGCTCAGGCTAAAGCACACATAAACACAGTCTCCAGAACACGTGATGTGGACAAGTCTGAATTGTAAGGTGGGCAGATCAGGAATTGGGCATCTCACATGGGGTGACACCATTTTCGAGGCTGCAGGTGTCCTCTGGCCCAAATTCATACACGCAACTTCTCCCAAGATGCAAGAAGTCAAAAGGTGCACAAACCCTGTGTTCTCTCTTCTAATTTGGTCACCCAGGTACGCAGTGGGGAAGCAAAAAGCGGCACTAGATGGCTAAAAAGTCGATCAGATCCAAGGGCACTGGCTTACCCTGGGCCTCCCAACCCCACCCTACATGTTAAAGTGATTCACCTGGAAGGAGGCTTCCTATAACTCAATAGCTTCTCACCCTGCCCTCAAATTGTGTGCACCTCGAAGGGCTTTTTACCAATTATTGTTATTTTTAAAAAGAAGAAGAAAGAAAGAAAATGAAAAGAAGAAAAAAGAAGACAGGCACAAAGCTGGCCCGCTGTGCTTCCTTATCCCAACAACTTCACCAGATTCCTGACGAGGGAGCACGCCCTACACTCACTCAGTAGGGGACAGCAGCGGGGCGTCCTTCTCCGGTGGCCCAGCCCTCGACTCTGGCCCCCTTCGCCCCACAGCTGCCCCTCGTCCCTTGGTCCCAGGCAGCGAGCTGTGCCAGCAGACCCTCCGAGCTCCGCGCTCTCCACTCTGGCTCCACCACCCCTACCCCACATCTACTTTTTTCCTGGGCACTCAGCAGAAGAGACAGGGGTGTGGACCGATGGTGTGGGATAGAAGGGCAGGTGGCCCAAGGACTGAACCGGCAAATGCCCCTTCCAAGCCACCCATGGGTGTCCCAGACCCGCGCGCCTCGCATCCCGAGGGGTGCAACCCTAGCCCCTTGCCTGGCGCCCCAACCAACTCCGCCGCCCGAGCCGAGACACCTCTGTTTGCACTCAACTTACCGTGGCTGGGCTGAGCTTTCGGCGCTCCCAGGAGCTTTTCTCTTCTTCCTCCCACCGAGCTCTTCATCCTTCTGCTGGCGGCCGCCCGGCGCCCTGGCCCTGGCATCCGGGAGGAGCAGCCGCCCGGGCTGGTCGTCCCCGGGGGCGCACGGCTGCCCGCCCGCAGCTTCGGCGGCGGTGGTCGTGGCGAGCCGTGAGCGGCCGCCGAGGAGAATGGTCTCCGTTGTGCAGCGCGTGCTGTCCCTCAGGCGCGGGCTGGAGGTGGCAGGCAGCGCGCCTCTGCCTGCTCCACGCTCGCGGCGCTCCGCACGCGTCCCGAGCCCGCGTCAGCCCCAGGTGCACCAGGCTTGGGAGAGGTGCGAGCCGGCGCGCAGGGAGGGGCCGCGGCCTGGGGGGAGCCGGAGAGAGGGAGGCGGATGAGAGGCGAAGAACTAGCTTTAATGGAGTGAGTGGGTCATGGGTGTTAGGGGAAACACGAGGAGGCTAAATGCATCCAGAAACCAGAGATGTTAGAAATGAGCGAGCTGCTCTTTGAGTGAGGCTCAGAAAAGGGGCTTTCCCTTTTGTGGTTAGGTCATTTAATCTCCTGGTTTGGGTGAGATACCTCACACTTCCCCCACACTCTCGTTTTTTTTTTTTTTTTTTTTTTTTATTATTATTTTAACAGTTAACCTCAACAACCGCAGACAGCAGATATCAGTGAAGCTACTGCAAGTATACAGGGGAGTCCCACATCCACAAAGCCCAGGTGCACATCCCTCTGGAGGGACCTACGTCCTACTGACATTTCTCTCCCCTCACCTGACCCCCCCCACACACACACACTACAATAACCTAGGGATGAAAAAACACCTTTTGTTGCTCTCTTCTAGAACTCAGAGGGGTGTTTCCTAAACTTTACTGTGCACAGGAATAATCTTGGGATCTTGTTAAAGTTCAGATTCTGATCCAATAGGTCTGGAGTGGGGCCTGATATTCTGCATATTTAATGATGTGGCAGAAGTTGCTGATCCAAGTACCATATTTTGAGTTGCAAAACACAAACAAAATAAACCTACTTTCTAACATTGGCTGAGCCATTATTTGTAAGATAATCTGAAATAACAAGTCACTATGGCACTGGTTTTTATGTGGTTTCAGGATGCTACTATGAAAGCCAAATAACTTATAAACAGGAACACAGTGCCAAAGGATAAAATACACTACAGGTAAGCTTCTCATTATTATCAGTTATAATTGCTCCTAATAAAATCGTTATGGATACTAATGCTGATGAAAGGGTAGAGAGATATTGGTACTTTGCCATTCTATGTGTTCTCAAGAGAAGCTCGAAAATACAGTCAACAGTGACCATCCCCAAACACACTGTCATTCAGAAAGAAAATGTAAGTAATATCCTCTAAGGGGCAGTCTATCCCTCTTCTGAGCCCAGAAGAAGAACACAACGCTGTTCAAGAGTTTATTATCAAATAGTCAAATCGCGTATCACGCTAATAGATAAAACAATCAAGACGAGCAAATGCCAAAAAGAACAAAGAAATAAAGAGAGAAGTATAGCCTATGTACCAAAAGATCTGTTGTGTTTAGAGTTAGCATGACTGTTAAGTTAGTGTGATCCTCTCTTTTTCTTAATGCTTTCATCTGGATTTAAACAGCCATCCCTTGATTTCAATTCAGCAAATAGTTACTAAGCCTTTACCATGTAAATGCCTTTCTTGGGGGATAAACACATCTGGCCCTATTCCTGGTTTGAAAGACAAATTTGACAGTACACCAATAAGTACCATATTAGGCACACTGTGGTGCCAGAAGAGAACACCAACACCTTAGCACAGAGTCCAGAAGGCATTGAAGTCTGGAGAGCTTCATGGAAGGGAGGTCATTCAAGATAAGCCTTAAAATGTGATATGATTTCATCTGGCACAGTGCAAAGGAGGGCAGTTGTGTATCCTTTTGCCCAGAACATACAGTATAAGAAGGAAGGTAGAAGACATGGCGTGAGTTTTGAGATTGGAAGAGGCCATGTCAAGTGGGCTATGATTGTTAGCCAAGCAGATTGTACTTTACTTCAAAAGTGTTGAATGGGGGACCAGCATGGTCAGAAATGTACCAAGAGGATTAATCTTTTACAATAGGTTGACAGGGTGACCTAGAACCAGAAAATAGTGGAGCTGTAGAGAGAATCTTGGAGGCGGTAGAAACCCTGGGTGAGGGGTCATGAAGATAAGAATGATGGTAATAGTTGTGGAAACAGAAATATAAAGATGTTTAAAAAGAGACATTGCTGAAATATAATTAATAGCATGTAGCATTTATGTGGAGAAGATGGATTTGTTCAAAATATCTCTAAGAGTCTATGCCTAGAGAACTAGAAAAAGGGTGACACTATTAAGAACCAAGAAACCAAAAAAGGAACTTACAGTTGGTTGATTTTATTTTTATGTTTGTTTGGGAAAGGCTATCAGATAATGAATTCTCTTTGAGCACTTATAATCAGAGGTTTGAGGGAAATGTTCAGGTGGAGGTGCTCATACAATTAGAAATGCAAGCCCTGCTCTGAGGAAATGGGTTCTGTGTTAGAGTCTGTATTAGCTCTTGTGTTTGAGAGCTCTGCGCATGCACATGGAGTCCACTTGTTGGGAGAATGTGAAGTTTGTGAAGTAGAATACCGAAAGACACAGAAAATTCTCAGGACAAAAGCTTAGAGCTGTGTGACTGCCCTGTTCCTCAGTATCCTTGTTTGTAAAATGTGAAGAATAGTGATTATGAGCATTAAAAATGTATTGGTTTCTCATTCAGATTATTTTGCACTAACCTGTTCAGTCTGAGAGGGCAGGAACCATGTGTATCACGTTGATTGTTGTAGCCCCAACACCTGACTTAGTGCTTGTCAGCTAGTAGGCTCTAAAAGTATTCCTAAACATTTCAATATAATTAACAAGTAAGTTAATTATTTGGTAAAAAGAAGAAGAGACACCAAAGCACAACAAAAGAGACGGGAAAAGATGCTAAATCCTGTTATTTCAATGTCATGGAATTTAAGTCAAGGAAAACTTTTGTTACAGAGATGGTCAGTGGGTACAGAGATTAAAATGGAGGCATACACATTGAGAAGGTTTTTGTTTTTGTTTTGGAGGGGGATATAGCTTAAGAGTTGATTGATTACATTTGATAAAATAATAGCACTAGAGAGTTATCACAATTATGAATGGCAAAGGAATTCAAGGAAGAACATTAGATTATTCCTTAAAAAAACCTGACCATGAACTTGAAGATAAGAAAAAAGATTTGGGGTAGATGGTTGATAGCAGACTTAAAAAAAGGTTATTCCTATTTAGTAAAGGAAAAGTCCAAACATACTTTGTCGATGAGGTTAAAGGGCCAAAAGTGTGGAAGAGAAGTTCCAGGTGAGATAAGGGGAGAATGGATTGAGCAATATCTGAAAAGAGAAACAGAACTAGTGAAGCAAAGGTGTAAGCAATCAATCTTGGCAGAGAAAAGGGTCACCTGTTCCTTAGAAGCAAGAACAGAGGAATAGAAACACGATATATTGAGATTCTAAAGTGGAATAAAAGAAGTGGGAAATTCTCATATTATTTTGTCCCCAGTATCTCCAGGAAAAGAGAGATGAGGCTTTCTCCTGAAACCTTTTGATAAGCCAACAAGAAATAGCATTGTGAACTAAAATTGTGGATGGTATTTGGAACAAGCTGTAAGAGATATTATAATGAATCAACAAAAGAGGAAGAAAGATCAGTAAGTCATGTGGGAACCTGCCTCAGGGATAAAATATACATTTATTATAATGAAAACAATCAGCATTTTTATTTATTACTCTCCTAGCAATATTGATGACATACAGAAATAAAGCGTACAACAAGGTTTACTTAGGACTAGTGATCAACAAAGTAGAAATTATGGTCCATTAAGCAAGTGAGACATTTCATAGAGTAGAACTTGAGAGTATGAACTTTTGAAGCGTTCAGATTTAGGACTGATTTGCCATGCTACCATTTGCAGTTGGTGAAAATTTGCATACTTTACTTAATCTTTCTGAGCCTAGTTTTCTCATCTGTAAAACAGGAGTAAAACTATTTACCCTCTGGTCTTAGGTTTTACAAGTAAATAAGATAATATTGATAAAGCAGTGGCTCTCAAACTCAAACATGCATCGGAATCACCTGAGGAACTTGTCAAAACACAGACCACGCGGCTCCACCCCTACAGTTAGCCATACACCAGATCTGGAATGGAGCTTCAGAAATGTTTCTAACAATTCCCAGGTGATGCTCCTTCTGGTCAGGAAACCACACTTTGTGAACCACTGTTGTAAAGTACTTAGTATAATGCCCAGTACATAGCAAGAACTAAATACATGGTCTCTAACAGTTAGGATTGGTAATCATTATATGTTATAATAACTAAAGGTAGGGCCCATGTTCAAAAGAATATAGATGAAGCACAAAGGTGAGAGATGGACAGAGATCATTGGAGGAGGCTGAAAATTTGAAGGTCAGAAAAATGACGATTATATTTTGTGTGAGGAAAGTGATGGGGAAAAAAAAATCAAGATCAAGAAGGTTTGATGGAGGAGAGAATCCTAATAAGATAGCCCATTTGATAAGAGAAAATGGAGGCTCAGAGACAATAAGCAACCATATCTGATAAGCTCTGATCTCTGTAATTACAAAATCTGTACAATTACCCCTCTAAATACTGTCTGTGATAAAGTAAAATAAAGTGAATAAATGTAGTCCATCCACACTCCTTTTTTCTTAGGTTGGGTTTTTCAGGAAACACACTCTGGAGACATGGAAATTTGTGTATAGGAAGTTTATTGAGGAAAACCATTGAGATCAAGACCTGTGAGAAAGTAAAGGACATGGGATTGGGTAAAAGGAGAAGTTGAAGTACAATACAGTCTCACAGAGGCCTCCACCATCCCACAGGAGCAATGGGCTGCCTTGGCCCTTCGAGTGACCCTGAACTAATGACAGGGAGCCCGGTCTTTGTACTGTTGAATCACCTAGTCATTCCTAATAATCAGAATTAAGTTGATGCAGAATCCTGCAGAACGAACCTGCTCAAGCATACTATCACTGCTTTATAGCAAACCAAAGCTGGCTATCTTGAATGCAGTGATTATTTTAATAAATATTATTATTCGCAAGGCACTAAAATGGGTAGTTTGGGTGAACATAAATGTACTTAAAATTACGTTTGATGTCATGTAACTTAAGTTTAGAAGTAGAATGAAATATACAGAAGTAAATTATCTGTAAAATGGTGATAATAATAGTATCTACTTTATAGAGTGGATATGAGGATTAAAAGATCTTTCATAAAACAAATGATATCAAAGTATTTGCATTCTTCTTTCTAACTATAATAGGTGGCACTGAAAGATTTTCTCAAAAAAAAACATTAAATTAATAAGTCCAGACAAGTCTACAATATGTTCAAGGTAAGAAGTGATAACTTAATCAAAGAAAGCTTAATGAAGAAGTAATTTAGTTCAGTCTTGCAAAATGCATTGTACTCTAAAAGGCAAAAACAATGGTGAGGATGAGAGACATTCGAGAGAAGAAAAACAGAAGGAACAAATGTGCAGGGCATGAAGGCTTAGAATTTTTTTGAGGACCAGCAAATGTACTAGTTATATCAGAGATATAGGTGACAGGTTGGAAATACCGCTGAATATTTTCATTTATTGGTAAATTATTAGGGCTTTATTTAGTAGAAAATGAAGTGACAATTTTGAGCAAATTAGAAGTATGAGTAAAATGCTGTTTTGTGAAAATTAACCTCTGCACAATTGAAATAAATTGGAAGAAAAAAAAAAAGCCTATTTCTTGTTCCTGCCTAACTCTAACCTTTCATTGTGGAGGATGTTCTTCTCTCTAAAGCACTGGCCTCGACCAGCAGCAACAGCATCACCTGGGGACTTAGTACAAATGCAAATTCTCAGGTTCCACCCCTGACCTATGGAAGCAAAAATTCTAGATGTGGGTCTCAGCAGTCTTTGTTTTAATAAGACCTCTAGCTAATTCTGACACATGCTCAACTTTGAGAATCACTGCTGCAGTGTTTCTATAACACATTTTTCTCCTGGAGCAAATATCCTCCTGAAATATCCTGAGGTAACCCTCTTCTCTCTAGAGAGAGAGAGAGTGTGATTGCTGTCTACCAACATATTTCCAAACTATCCCTGACCAAATGACTCAGCACAAAACTGTGCTATGCTGATCTATGGTTCAAGATGTTTTTAAACATTTTTTTAGGATAAATCTTTAATACAAAGTTCCTTCTGTTTCTTTCAATAGGAGATAGTACAGCACCAGTGTGTCTGTTCTACTAGAAGTAAGATACCAGGAAAAATTCTCAGAAAGAACTTCACTAGGTATCAAAAAAGGGCCACTGATTAGTATACCTTTTCATGACAAAGAACAAACAAACAAAAAAACTGAAAAGCCCATTCCCGTCATTAGTAAAACTCTGGAGTGACTAATGGAAATGTACATAAAACTACACCAAAAAATACTTTAAAATAATTGAGTTTGGATTTTGAGGAGGGGACTGTGGTTGATAGAAAATGGTTTGTAAGTACATGCTAAATAAGAAAGATCAATGTAATGGCCAAATGTAGAACTTATTTGTGACTCTCTGGGGATTCTAGATCTTTTTTTGATAAATGGATGGGAAGTTGAAAGGAAGAGAATGAACTGACGAGGCAGTGAACTTAGCACTTGGTGTGCCCAGCCTGGATGGGGGTAAAGCCTTGAACTACGTGAAGCAACCTCATGGAGAAGTGTGGCTGCAATAAACTCAGTACATTTGCAAACACAAAGGAATTATACACAGACGCAATGTGCTACATATATAATCCATCAATGTTTCAAAAAATTTTATTTTGTTGTCCAAACAGGATATCTCCCAAAACTAACATATCACTTGCTATGCTGTTATAAAAGGTAGCAGAGTGTGAAGTTTGTCTTAAATACATAAGTATAAATTATGTATATATCAGTTTGCTCATCTAGCCATCTTTCCGGGGAAATTCAGGAAAATTTGCACTTTTGGACTTTTGAGAATGATGCTATCCTAGATGTCTAGAAGGATGGATAAGGTAACCCATACGTCCCATCTCACCTAAACTTTGTGTGTCTCCTTCAGGGACATTTCCTCCCATTGATGCCTCTGTTGCTGACAGTGCTATTCCCATTCTGTCAGGCTGAGAAGCTCAAAGCCTTCTTTAATTACTTTCTGTCTTCCCCTTAACTTCTAGCCAAGTTGACTTCCCCCTCTCAACAGGACTCAGATTTATTTTTACTTCTCCCTCAGAACACCAGGATTCAGGACCTTATTTGGATTAATTGCCTGGATTAATTTGTAAGGTTTTACTAACCAAATTACCATGCTGAAATCTTGTTTTTCCTCTAACTGAGGTGGATCAGTGTCAAATAAGTCTGCCAAATCATGCTTTTCACCATGTTACCCCAGCCCTCCACATCATATGCCTCGCAATTGCCTTTAGGATACAGCTTAAACCACACTGGGCATCTGAAGCTCTGTATACTGACCACAAGCTGCCATTCCTATCCTTTCACTGTGACACCTCTGTAGCCAGATGATCTGCTTAACTGTGACTCAGACTTGCTTTTGAAAGCTGCCTGGAAACTTTAGCCCACTTTTTCCACCTAGTACAATTCAACCCATGTTTTACAACCAGCTTAAAAACATTAGGCAGATAAGCATAAAGGAAAGAGGGAGGGAAGGAAGGAGGGAGGGAAGGAAGAAAGGAAGGAAGGGGGAAGGAAGGAAGGGGAGAAGGAAGGAGGGAAAGAAGGAAAAAAAGAGAGAGGAAAGGAGAGAGAGAGGGACAGAAGGCAGGAAGAGAGGTGGGAGAGAGGGAGAAACAAAAGAAGGGAGATCAACAGGGAGAGAAAGAAGAAAAGGAGGGAAGGAAAGTAGGAGGAAATAAAGGTGGAAAGTTAACATTTATTTGTCCCCCAAAAGGCAGGTTTCATAACTCCTACCTAATCTCATATGAGGAAACTAAACATCAGAAAAGTAAATAAATTGTCCAAGCTCATAGTTATTAATTGGCAAAATGGGATGAAACCAGATTTTTGCCTTGTGCAGTGGTTTCGAACATGAATGTGCATCAGAACCACCTGGAGGAATGTCAAAAATAGACTTCTGGACTCCAGCCCCAGAGTTTCTGATAAAGTAGTTCTGGGTTGCAGCCTGAGAATTTGCATTTCTAGCAAATTCCCAGGTGCATCTGCTAGTGTTCCAAGGATCATAATTTGAGACCCACTGGCCTAGCAATTCCTCCATTGCCATCAGCATTAATAGGCACACTGTAGTCACTCCACAGTCATTTGTTGAATAGATAAATGTCTATGAAACCCAGTGACTACTATATTTGGAAGCCTTTCTTAATCACCATCATTGGCAATAATAGCCCTCACTTCTAAAACTCTCTAACGTATGTTGTCTACACTACTCAGTCTAGATTTACCACATCTATTGTCCTATAAGACATTCCCCAAAGGCACACTTGAATTGAAAATTTGTGTGCCAGTGATTCATTAAGGGAATTCTCCAGAAACCAGTAAGAGAGTAGGAGAAGTAGGAAAAGAGAGAGGAGGATGGCAAACAAGTATGCAGGTAGAGTCCCACAGAGGGTGGCTTCAGCTTAATCCCACAGGGCAATTCTGGACAAGGGAGCTGAGCTTTCTTATTCCCACATCCATCATTTATCATCAGTTAAGGTTTGCCAGGAGGATGTGCTTTATCAGGCACTTCCAGCTCTCTGTGTAGGTGGGCAAAGCAGCTCTAGTAACCCAAGAGCAGTTATTTTAAAACAAGCCACAAATAATGGCTGTTAAAATGAAAACACTAACACAATAAAAGTGAATTGAGAGAATGTGGGTGGAACATCAACAAACATACTGACTTGTTGTACCGGTGGTTTTTTCCATGGGTATATCTTAGCTCCATATTGGATTTTAAACTCCTGGAGACTGAAGGATATGCTGCCTTATTTTTTAGGTTGATCCATATTGCTAACATTTGACCATTTTTGAGAGACAAAATTGGCATTGCATATTGTTCAACGTAATACATAAGTCTAACTGACTGCCATTCAACAGGGATAGATAGATCTATGGCCTTCAGTCTCCCAATTCTGTCAGATGCCCCTTTCTCTGAAAGCTCAGATGGCACAAGGCTATTTTTAGTATGACTGCAATTACTGTTCTTACCAGCTAAGTTGTATATTTAACAGGATTCAGCCAATTTTGTTGTACTTATTATTATATTAATAGTTACGCATTTTAGTAAAAAATTACATAAGCTAATGAAATATGAGTGTGACAAAGAAATGTTGCATCTGTGAAAATTAAATTCAATGCTTTTCCAATTTCCAAAATATGAGTTGCTTGAAAACAAACAAACAAACAAAAAACCCTGATGTTGAATTAGGGGCCAGCGAGACATCTGTAAATGATTGGAAAAATCATAACAATCTGGAAGGATTGTTCATAAGGAATAGCTTAATAAATGTCTTTAATGTCTCATGGCAGGTTAAAGAAACCCAAACTAAGAACTGCGGTATTTTAATTAAGATGTTTTTGGCTGGAAGTAACAGAACTTCAACTTGAAAGGGCTTAAAAGGAATAATGGAATTGTCATTCCAGTTAGCCAGAAGTCCTGAGGAAGAAACGTTTCAGGGTTGTTAAACACAACAGCTTAATCAAGTCATCCCATGGTATTTCCACCTTTCTGCCCAACCATTTGTAGTTTGTTGGCAACCACCCTTCATGAAATCAAAATAGCTGCAGCAGCATAGGGAACTCTGTCCTGATAAATCAATAACCAAAGGCAGAAAAGGGACCCTTGCATCCCTCCTCACCCCCTCCATTGCTTTTTAAGACCAAAGACATCTTTCAAAGAATTTCTCCAAGTTTATTTCGTGTCTCATTGGCCACAAACAAATCATATACCTAGCACCATTCACTGGCAAGGTAGAAAAAATCACCCAATTCACTTGGACAATGAGAAGACACTAGGGAAAAAATAATCTATTGGCAGCATAAAAGAGGGGAGTAGCACGGACGAGTAATAAATATCCTGTCCTCCAGGTAGATGATGCATCAAGGGTTATGCAAGACAAGTGGTGAGAAGCACCCACCCTGCAAGGAAGGTCTTCTTCTTACATTAAAAAATTGGTCAATGAATGTACATTCATATGTATTAAGTTAAAAATAAAAATACTTCAATTATATATTTCTTGTTTTAACTGATTTTTACTGACATACTGATATTGATCATATCAAATAAGGAATTTCCTAATATAGTTACTACTTAATTGTATTTTTTAGAGTAGGCATCGCAGGGTCCCACCCACAATATACAGTCAATAGGTATTAATAGCAGTAACAATTACACATATTTGGTACAATAGGGACTCAATCTTTACTTACAGATTTACTATAAATAGGGGTCAAAAAGAGAAGATAGCAAGAGGAAGAGTTGTATATGACTATTAAGTGGCTTGCCCCTGTTGCTGCCCAATGGGGCTGTATTGCCTGCTGCACAGAGAAGAGCCAATGCACTGAGACAGTCGGGATTCCCATGGAGAAAGGGTTTAATTCCGCAGAGCGCTAAGTGGGGAGATGGGAGAAATTTCTCAAATCTGCTTCCCTGAGAATTTGGGAAACAGGGTTTTTAAGGATAGTTTGGTGGGCAAAGGACTAAGCAATTGGGATTGCTAACTGGCTAGGTTTGGAGCAAAATTAGAGCGATGTAGAAATCACCTTCTTGTACTGGTTCAGTTTCTGGGGTCACAATTCCAGTTGAATCAGTTTGTTGGTATGGGACGTTGGTCTGGGTGAATGTGAAAAAGAAATTTGCCTCTATGAAAATTAAATTTAATGCTTTTCCAATTTCCAAAATATGAGTTGCAAAATCTACTGGAATGAGGGGCCTAGAATATATCTCAGAAACTACCCTTCAGTTTTAAAAGGGTGATGTTATCTACGGAGAGAGTTAAGAATCTTTATGACCACCAGCTATGTGGCTCCAGAGTATGAATAGAGAAGCAAACAGGGGACAGTGACTAATTTTTATCAAACAAATGATGGGACAGTGGACTGTTATCATTATTTTTAGCTAGCCCTGTGTCTTCACAGACTTTTAGGCCCTTACCCCAGTTCTCGCCCTTTATTGAAAAGGGCAGTTTCACCCCTGTCTGGGAAATCATGTCTAGTGTCAGGCAAATGTTAAGGACTTTCACCATTCAGAGGATTATTATTTTTTTTTCAGAGGATTATTTCTATGAATAATTTTGAAAGCTAATGGTGGCAGAAAAAAATGCTGTATGTTCATCAAACTATCTACTTTCTCTGCTGGCAACATGAAAAAAAAATAAAACACCTATTTTTCCCAGCGGCCTAGCATCTAGAAGTGGATTTATGATTAGTTCTGGCCAAGAAAATGTCGATTGAAAACATTGGCCCCAAATCTTGGCCCCCGAAATTCTCCTGGGATTGTTATGCTAACCCCTTCTCATTCCATCTCATCTTGTCATCTGTAGATTTAAAGTAGAGGAACAATGAAGGACTTTGAGGTCCTATGGTATAAGAGAGCCACCAAATGCCAAATACCTTGTTTGTTAACTCATGAGATCATGTGGATATTACTGCAGTTAGCAATTTATACATATATAGAATATTAAAATTGGAGTATCTGTAGCCATAATTATAAAGTAAGGGGTCCTGGATTTTAGCAAATGTCTCTCCACTTGACTTTTCTGAAATTTTGCCATTTTCCCAACTTTTAATGTCTTTTTTGTATAATTCATCCAAACACCTAAAAACATTTATGTAGTTTTGCTAAGGAATCCATCTGATATTTGTACTAAATTGTAAAGAACTTCATTTGGTTGCAGTCTTCCATGTTCATTTGCATTTTAAAAGGCCTACAAAAAGACCACAATGTTTACACCTAAATAATCTATCACTAATGGTTGAAGTTCAGTCATTGGAAGGAGAAAAAAATATTACTATGCATATTACACCATATAGGTAATAGTCTACTTCAATTAGAATCCCAGCCCTGAATAGAAATTAAGTTTACATTTTGATTTTTTTCCCTAAAATAACATAT
Source organism: Propithecus coquereli (assembly GCF_000956105.1). Classification (NCBI taxonomy): domain Eukaryota; kingdom Metazoa; phylum Chordata; class Mammalia; order Primates; family Indriidae; genus Propithecus; species Propithecus coquereli. The sequence continues at coordinate 599,288 of NW_012151274.1, read as the reverse complement.
TTTTAAAAAGGTAATTATTCTAGTTAAATTTCTTTCTCTGCATGGCTCTTAATCCAGACTTATTTATAGTACACTAACAAAAATTCTCTAAAGCTGGAGGTTTTATTATATTTGTTGCTATATCTCGTGAATTTTAAAATGTCTAAAATAGAGAAAGATAATTAAAAAAAGATTGCATACAATTTAAGTGTGCAAATAAACACTATCCACTATCTGTGTAATGAACCTAGAATTGCTCTGCATATATTCAGAAAAATTTATATCAATATTAGTTTTCTCTATTTTAGACTGCAAGCAATTCCAGGGCAACAACTATAACTTGTACTTTATGCCATACATGTTGCATAGTTTTATGTATAAATTCCTATCATTAGAATTAATTCTTACCCTTTGAAATAGGTGGAAAATTTTATATATGTGGAGTGGTAGAAAATTACACCCTGCAATTAAGTTATATAGAAACAAGGAAACAAAAGTAGCTCATCTACTTCTTTAAAATCCAGTAGTTTCCTCATGAATCGCCATATCTGCTGATGAAAGGTGGGGGAAGGTAGACAGAAGAGAAGATTGTAGAAGACTTAAATTTAAAGTCAAAGGTAACTTAGTTTCTTCTAGTTTCTAAGTAGAAACTTAGCCTCTACTTAGTTTCCTTAGTTTCTTCTAGTTCCTAGTTCCTAGTCAACTCAAAGTTCAAATTTCCTTTAAGCTTGTTTCTGCTTTCAAAATACCTTCCTGCTCCATATTCTTCCAAAATGGCATCCAACTCCAGAGGAAAGTGATATTTCCATAGCACTGTGGGAGAACAGTAGCTAATAGGTGCCAACTCCCTCTGCCTTGAAGCTGATGAATACTGTCCCCCCTCCTCTGGATGGATATAATCCCATGTCGGGACACATGTCACCTAAGCTGGCCACCTTTGTGCAAATTTACAATGGTATACAGCAGTCATCTCTCATAAGTGGAAAATTGCATTTAAAAAGAGATTCTTACATATAGTTTTCAATCAGCCAGTTACATTAATATTTCCAGCTGGTTGAGAGGCAATTTATGACCACAAAGTATTAATAAAACAATAAAACTAATTTTATTTTTACATTGTCCTGAAAAGAGAGGAGATAGAAGAGACAAATGTTAATTACAAACATTTGTCTAATGGGTTGTGTATTGAATTAGACTTAAAATTCCTAGAGCTGATTGTGATACTTGTTAGTTTTGACTTTCTTTAGATTCATTATTTAACCAATTAGACCTCAATTTTTCTATAAAATAAATGTGACAATATTTCTCCTGGCTACTTCACGTTATCTTGAGTTTTAAATATGCTAATATATTTGAAAATTCTTTAGAAATGGTAAGCTCTGATACAGATGGAGAATGGTCTATTGTATCTTTGTGGGCCAGCCCCTATCTGAATGTAAGCTCCTTGGCAGTAGTGGCAATAGCTCACCTTTCCTTGAATCCTCACAATGTCCTGCATGTAATAAAATTTCACTACAATCCCATAAACTGACAATAGATTTGCTAAAGTACAACTCAGATAACTATTCTAGCTGGCATGGAAGTGCACGCAGATGGTCTGATAAAGGAGCTCTCTAGTGCAGAGAAGAGGATTAGAAATCCTGTTTTGAATATTGATGAAACATTTTAAGAGGGAAATTCAAAATCAAATAAAGTGAATTTTGTTTATATTAATTAAGGAATGTTATAAGCTGCAAAGAAAATTACGTTAACAATGGTTTAAATCAGGATTTCCCAAGTGTCCTCCCACTGCCACCACCACTACCTCAGGATCACCTGGGAATTTGTTAGAAATTCAAGTTCTCAAGCCCCTTTCGAGACCTACAGAATTAGAAACTAGAAGGGGACCTAGCAATTTGTGTTTTAAAAAGCCCTCTATGTGATTCTGATGTACGCTAAAGTTTAAAAATCACTGGTTTCAGTGTTTTGGGGGTCAGAAAACAATATCCCAAAATAAAGGCCTCAGCAGCAGCCTCAGAAGCAAAAGTTTTTCTCTGACTTCCTCCTGTCCTCCTGTCTCTCAGCCCTATTCTCCCCCAAGGTTAGCCATAGAAACCAGAGCTCCTGTTCTCCAAGGCAGGTCATAGAAAACAGAACCCATTTTCCCAAAAGCCAGCCATAAAACCTAAAAGTATTCTGTGTAAAAAACTGGCCATAAAGAAGTTATCTCTTCTACCTTGTTTGACTATAGGTCATAAGGCCCCTATTCCAGAGAGGGCACTGCCCACACTCAAAAAGGAGGAATGCGTGCTCAGAGAGATCAAGAAGAATATAAACAGACAGGCCTTGCTCGGTTTCCCCACTCAAACTATTAGCATTAGATCACACACTTTTTGTCCGATCGTATTTCTACACAGCTGTCCATACTTTGTTGAATCTAAGCATAAAAACGGACAATTCCCCTGTGTCATTGGGTCTTCATTCTGAAGGCTCTTGTGTGTACACGTTAAATAAATTTGTTTGCCCCTTCTCCAATTAATCTGCATCTTGTCAGTGATTTTTCAGTGAATCTTCAGGGGGCTAAGGGAAAGCTTGGCCTCTATAAGTGACACAAACAGTTATCCAGTCTACAAAAAATAGGGAGATAATTGGTTGCAAGTACTAGTTCAGCTGCTGGAAATGGTTAATAAGTCTTAGGCTCTCTATTATTTCACTACTAAGGCCTTAGCTTGCTGACTTTTTTGCCCTCCAACTCATCATCTTAAGGTTGCAATATGGCTGAAACAGCCCCAATGATCATGTTCTCACTTATGACAGGAAGAAAGGAAATAAAGGAAGGTAAAGTGCCATCTGGGACTGTCACTTTTACTGGGAAACTAAATGCTTTTCCAGAAAGTCTCCACTCTGCATTCTCTGTACATCTCTTTGGCTATCCTTAGCTGCCATGTGAATGAATAAATTTCTCAAACTGTATTTTGAAGTCCAATGAGGGAGAAGGGAGTTGATAATGGATGTTTGCTTAGCCAACCAACAATGTTCTCAAATAAAAGGAGGATTATAACATAAACCCAACAATTTAGAAGATTTATTCTGGAAATGAGAAAACATTAGAAAACGGGATATCTGTCTGTCAATGCTGCATTTGAAAGGCTGCCATGTGGAAGAAAGCTCAGATGTTATGTGAAACTCCAAGAAACAATAGGTGGAACTTAGAGATCACAGACGTTGGCTCAACAAGAAAAGATTTTCTAATGATTAAACCTATTCAAAGGAAATTGGATACTTATGAAGTAGTGAGCACCCTATTGCTCTATAACTAATTCTCAAAAATATAGTGGAGAGAATTCCTGCAATGTATCTCTTTCAAGTCTAAGATTGTGTGATTTAATACATTAAAGTATTATGTGTTATGGATAATAATTACTAACCCTTGGTCCATGTTTACTCTATTCTCTGTGTCAAGAACTGTGCATGCATTATCTCATTTTCTACTACTACACTGTGAGATAAGCACGCCCATTATTCCCTTTTAAAGAAACTGAGACATACAGAAATAATATACTTTGCTCAGGGTCATAGAGCCAATTTATGAGCCCGGGTAGCATGACTTTAGAAATCATACTCTGTATTCTTGCAACCATCTTCTGGGTTTAAAACAATTCCACAAGTCTAAACACTTAAATAAAATGCCAATTCCTCACTTAGATATAAGTGCAGTTGTATACCTCACTCCCCTATAGTTATCACAGTAATAAAGCCAAGTCTTCTAATATTCTTTTTGGGCAATGCTAATATTCTCATGTATGCATTTTCACAGCTTCCAACTTAAATCATCACTCTTCCAGAACCCAGTTCAAACAATTAGAGGACCAGTTCTTGGTGAGTTAATTTGGCTTCTCTATATTTTTCTTTTGGGAAAATTGTCCCATGGGGGTGATTGTTCCTCACCATTTCTGCAAACTTACTTTGGGGTAAAAACTTCTGACTGCTGAGAACACTTTCAGAAAAGAATGCATCTTTACTTCCAACTTTTGGACTGAATCTGAGAACAGTTTTGGCAACTGGTCTGTCCCTACTCCCAGTTTTCACATACCCATATGGCTGACACAAGGCAGATATTAACTGAATACTTGTTGAATGAATGAATGAATGAAATAATCTCTAGATCGTATTATCAGCAGCTTTTTTGAAATACATAATTTTATTCATATAAATTTTTAACCATTTTTCTGTGGCTATACACTAGCCTAGAAATAATGGCAGATTGCACACATATTTGTAAAAACAAAACAAAATTATTTATTTTCATACAATGGGGCTGATTGTATATTACCAATAGAGAATGTTACCTACACCAAGAAGTACCACATTGGGGTCATGTGAGCAAAACCAATAACAATGTCAGAATGCATACCTGAAAACTGACCCCAACCTGAAAGCTGAACCCAATCTCCCAGAACCACACCCACAAACATTAAAGGAATTCTTCTTCCAGAAACTGAGAAAAGAACATTGCTTATTAATTTCCAAATAAAGGTAAAAGATTAAAATGAAGACAATGGGAAAAGAATTTTTCAGTTTAATAAAAAGGAGGGGCAAGAGTAGATGACTGGTAGTCTCAAAGTGTAAGAGAGGTTAACAAAATGCCTCAAAACGAGAAGCAATTGCACATGAAGCTCCGTGAAGCAGAAACAACAGGGGGAACTTAGACATCACAGATGCTGTTCAACAACATCCCAATCACAATCTGTTGTTGTTGTTGCCGCTGCTGTTATTTATTGTGGTAAACTATACACAACAGAGTATTTATCATTTTACTCATTTGTAAGTGTACAATTCACTGACATTACATCCATTTACACTATTACGTAACCGTCACCACTTTCTGTATTCAAACTTTTTTTTAATAAATTCGACAGTGCTAAAGGTGTCCCTCTTCTAACACTGATGCCACTGACATCCCCATTAGGACCATGTATTTCACTATTATGTTCCTGAAAATAAATATGCTGAAAGAAGAAATATATTTTTGCAAGACAAAGTTTATCCTAATGATTTACAGCAAGACTTATAGATGTCAAACTCATATCCCTAAAATAAGTACTATAAAAATTATGGATAGTGTTATTTAGAAATGAATCTATAAAGGATATATTTATTGGATCATTCTGCTTTTTGGCATCAGACAAAAACCGAAAGTGAACTGGATTTGTAGGTTATTTCTGCAACATTTGAATAAAATGTATTTAAAAATTAAATCTGCTAGCTGATAATATGATTTAACAGTCAGTGCTTAAATGCCAACCCAAATCAAGTGCCCTAGACACTTAAGCAAGTGTCATGTGTTCTCTATTTTCTGTGTACAATACCAAAAAGGTAGAAAAAGCACCTCAAGGACACACAAAGTCCTAATTCAACATTGAATTTGACAGCTGAGAAATTATGGCAGACCCATCAGTTTGATGTACAGCAATCAGAAATACCCTCCTCTCATAGAATAAAAACTCTCTACTATCAGTTATGCAAAAACAGACAGGCTGTGACTAGGGACTTCATGCACAGAAACAACTATTTATGTGCATAAAAATGGAAAGGTCTGCAGATGATGAATCCATCTCTACAGTGACATTATCAACCTTAGAATTTTAAAGCTAGAAGGAAATTTCTGATCAACTTCTTCATTTAGCAATTAAGGGAACTGGTTGTCCATAGAGGCCAAGTGAATTATTTAAGGTTATACACATGATTAAGTGACAAAGCTAGGAGAAGAGCCAGTCTAATTCACCTATGTTCTTCCTATCTACCAGGGGAATTCTTTTTTCCCAATTACATAATGTAAGAAGTGAAGAAGAAGGACTAATTAATTTCCCTTCAGCACCACCATCCTTTTAATCCACACAGGTATACTAGAGCTCTGCTAGAATAAGGGGACAAAAAAGGTAAAAAGCACAATACCTCTCCTTGAGAAGCTTTTATTTTAATTGGGGAGTTTTTATTTCAGTGGAGGGAAAACATTGCTTTCTTATAGACTGGAAACTTGTGAACTCTACATTCTTTTTCTATATGGAACACCCCAAAAAATCAAAAGTCTCCTTTCCATTCCTAGCCTTCCATGATATTGATTCTATTGGATCTCTGCCTTTAAAACTTCTTTATTTTTTAACCTTCCTTTTTTTATGAAATATAATAATAAATACAAAAGAATAGGAAATAATTAACCTTATAGCAAACACCTATGTTTCTACCATGCCACTTACGACACAGAAAAGTATGTCCCTCGTCAATGGGACTTTGAACACAACTTTTTGTTATAGTTATTATACACACACAAAAAAATTAAGTTTTATATATTTTGGATTTTTAAATAATAGTATTATGATTAATATATTTATTAAAACTTATACTTTTCAGATTCATGCATGTTTGTAGGTGAACTATACCTGATTCATTTTTCCTGTGTATGTACTTACATTGTTTGAATAGGACATATTTCTCCATTCTCTTAAAAATGGGCTGTTAAGTAGCTTGTGATTTTATTGTTTTACTTCTTTTGCTTTTACTGTGACAAAAGTATGGTCACTATTTTATAGATATCTTGTTGCATATATACAGGAATATCTTTTGGGCATGTGCTTAGCAATGTAATTATTGGCCAAGGCAAAAGGAAATGAATATCTTCATCTTTGCAAAATAATATCACAATGCTTTCCTAAGTGATTATGTCTATGTATGTACATTCCCATAATCAGTGAGCAAGAGTTCTTATTTTTCAGTATCCTTACCCTCCTTGGTATCTTCTGACTCTAAATTTTTTCAATCTGGTTAGTCTGAATTGCATCACAGTGTGGTTTGAATTTACATTTCCTTGTTTACTGATATTCAGCCTCTTTTTATATGTTTATTAGCCATTCAGTTCTTCTCTTCTGTGAAATGCAAGTTCATGCCTTTTGCCCATTCTTCTATTTGGTTGTTTTTCATTTTCATATTGATTTGTAACAATGCTATTCTCAAAACTAATGCTTCATTGGTTATATGTGTTGCAAACATCTTTTCCCAGATTATAACTTATACTTTCAGTTTTTTACATTGTTTTCTGATAAATGGAATGTTCAATTTTAATATAATCACATTTATCACCTTTTCATTTATGGTTAGTGAATTTTGTGTCTTGTTTATAAAATTCTTCCCTGCAATGAAGTCATAAGGAGAGTGATTGATCCATTCCTCTAGTCCCTAATTTAATTCTAGTCCTTATTAAGTCCTGCCACGTACAGCAGCATTCCACCTGACCCTTGTGACTGTCCTATTGTCTACTCCTAAATCTATCTTCCAAAATGTAGCCAGCTGCATGTCTAACCTGTTACAATTCTACAGCGAAACCCTTTCTCCCTTGCTGGTCCTAGGTCATTGTTTGCTCCCTCAGATTCATTCCCTGCCCATATAATTCATCACCATCTCTGGTAACAGCTGTGCTCCTTCCCTGAAGGGTCAGGCTCAAATAATCCAGCTTCCACCAGCCATGCTGGACCCTGGGATCCAGCAACCCCACTGTCTCCCGGTGCCTACAATCTAGGGGACTCCCTAGTGTGATTAATACCTAGGTTGCCTCACTATCCTATGTCTCACTCTCAATTTCTCCATTTTCAGTGTGGGCAATTCCCAGATTAAGTTCCTCCTGATGTAAATATTTGAATTCTTTTCTGTTTTTTTTGGTTTAGACCCTGACTGATGCACTCTCCATAATTCACATTCTACTCTTCTCATGTTACTTACAAGGCCCTTCATAACTCAGCTCTGTTTCCCTCTCCAACTTTATCTCCAGCTTCTTCCTCCCCTTAAAGCTTGTGATACAGGAAAGCCAAACTTCATTTCCTTTCTTTTTTATCATTCCTTGGCTTCTCTGTCTAGAAAATGACACACCACTACCACCTCTCCCCTTTTGTTTTCCTTATCTTCTTAGAAGAACTCTCTTCACTCTTCAAAACTCTGCTCACTCCACTGTGAATCCATCTCTACACAGCAGTCTGACAGAATTACTCAATTCTTCTTCTTTAAGAACACATAAGGGTTGCTGTTCTTCACCCAAACAAGGAAGATGGGAAGTTCCAGCCAGCAGTTTAGCACACTGATGCTGAACCAGGTTTTCCTTGGTTCAAACCCCAGCTCTACTCTTAGGAGTTGTACAGCCTTGGGCAAGTTACTCAGCCTCCCTGCACTTTAGCTTCATCCTCCGTAAAATCCTGAAAATAATAGCACATGCCTCACGGTATAGTTGTCAGCATTTAATAAACATTTAAAGCATTCATTGTACGGCTAGCTACTATTATAACTTCATATTGTCTCATGTTTTTGGTTTCAATGCTCTGTATTTTTTTATGAGTATATCTATGAGCTCCTTGAGGACAGAGGTCACAGCCTTTTGTTGTTCTTGTTTTGTTTAGCAGCCTTTTAACTTAGTACTTTGCCTGGCACGCAGTAAGTGTTCTATAAATATTTGTTAAGAGGTATAAATTTGTCCCAACCCTTGGACAGGGCAGGGCCAAGAGGCTGGATGTCAGGAAGCAGTCCCCTCTCACCTGACCCTCCACTTGTTACACCCTTTCAGAGGGTTTACCTTTCTATTCTTACACACCCAGTCTCTTAGCTCCCTAACAAATGTAAGCAGCAAAAATCAAATAATACATCCCATTTATCTCTCTGGGGGGGATGGACAAACAGGAGATTTGCTACTTTTCCAAAAACTTCACTATCCAGAAGATGCACAGAAACACCATTTACAAAACACACACTAGTCTCAGAAATTAAGGGAAGGATTTTTTCCCCCTTAAATGTTATCAGCAATGTGTGAGACACTCAGCAGGAGTTCACATCACTGGTACAAAGGGGAGAACCAATCTGAGCCTTTTCAGACAGGCAAGTCATACTTTGGCAGCAACTATTAATATGTAAGGAAGGTCACCTAAAGAGGACAATGCAAGAACAGTCCAAATGACCAAACTCTAAAAGCCTCTAACCAGATCACATCTACTGAATAGTAAACTTCTCTCGGCACATTAGTCTAGATTGTGTGATACTCTACAAGTTTCTTTTAGAATAAAAGGAGCTAAGACCCACAAATTCTTAAATCCATAAAATTAGAAATGACTACTCCTATTATTAAGAACCTACATCCTTAAAATAAGTAGTATATAATTCTTAAAGACTTTGAAGCAGAAATTACATCTAATAGAGGTGGTTAGACACAGGAGGTATTTCAGGTTTAACAACATGGGGGAAAGAAATTATCCAAGTTAGAGTTAACATATGTAGGTTTTGCTTGTTCTAAAAATGAATTTTGTTATTGTCAAAGTATAAGAGGAGTCTCAGCCCTTTGGTTACTCTGTGTAGCCTTGGGGTATCTTCTTTCTTCCAACATTCTATATGTCAGGTACAGTAAGTGCCAAGACAAATCATTAAGCTGTCTTGCTATGAACAAGAAGAACCAGAGTGTTGTGCTACTATAAGTCTTGCTAAAAGTTAAGAGATTAAATATGAAAAAAGCCTACATTTCTTTCTTTAAAGCTTTTGCATAGTGCATACTCTGTAGAACTAATGCTGATAAAATTCACTGCAATTAAAAAGAAGAAAATGAAACAGCCAAGCCACCATCAGGACTTATACCAATATTACTGACCAGCAAGTTTCCTAGCATCAGTAAACTTCTATGGAAAATTAATTTCATGCTTGTCTGCTCTGGTAAAACCCCTTACTGAGTTGTTATAAAAAGAGAAAATTGAGATTGGCTATGGGAATACCAAAAAGAGTTGATGCAGCTAAAAAGAATTGTCATGTTTACATGTTTTATTGCTTTAGGGCCCTCACCCACCTAGAACCTTCTGTAAAGTTGCCTTGTCTGCTGATATCAGAACTAAAAAGTGTTGCTCTCACAGGCTCTTACAAAAATTCCAGAAAAATGCATGGATACCCAGAGGTAGTGAGTAATAATAGTAATAAACAAGAAATGATCAAGTCATTTAATGAACAGGTAGACAAAATTTCCACGTGAAAAATGGGCCAATCGTTTGCAAATCTGCATAATGTTTCATGTACAGAGCTCATACCTGTCTTCTAATATTTGTCTTTGCTATAATATTTTCACAAGACTAAGTCTAGAATACATTCCTCTGGATTAGGGAGCTGCACATCTTTTCAAATTCTGCAGAAAAAATTTTGAGCAGAAACTAAACATATTATTTTGTTTATCATAGGAAGCAATTTGCTTCAAGGTGAAATTTCAAAAAATTCACCTTCCAAATGATTTCACATTTTTTTGTTATCACGCATTTGAAAACAGCTTGGGCATGACATACCACACCTTCTGCTCTTCTAAATAAGACTGAGGAACAGATGGCTACTGACCTTTATCCCCGATCAGGTTCTGCCTGCCTGCATATTATCTTATTTGTAAAAATTAATCTTCTTACCTTCAAATATTTTTCAAATTGGAACAGTTGATTCAATAGCCAATCAGTAATCAACATAATTATTAAAAGCTTGACACACATACATATTCTCCCATAAATTCCTATTTGGAAGTGAACTTTTTAGCATTTTTTAATAATCAAAATCCCAGGTACAGATATAAGAGAATAAGTATATTTGCAAACCATGTGTCCACCCCAAAATGCTCTGATACCCTTATTAGACAAATGGACAAATCATTCAGATATCAACATAGAAAAATCAATCTCCAATGGTTTAGATCACATACAAAATTTACCTTTGAGAAGTAAAGGTATTAGCCATATTCTAAAGCATGTTTTATTAACCAGAAAAGGAAGGCACTTTATAAATGAAAACCCTTTGAGACATATAATATTTCTGTAATAATTAGGCTCATATCTTATGAAGATAAAATTGATGTACTTCATAGGAAATATTTCTAGGATCTTTAAGTGTATGTCTCCATGCCCAAAGGCACACACAGACCTAGGGCAGAGTTAAGGCAGTGATAACCACATGTTTATTCAACAGGTTACACATTCTTTTATATATATTTCCTCATTTCATCTTCATATATTAAGTGATAGATGTTATATTCTGGTAAGTGGCAAGCTAGGAAACAAATACATATTCAAAAATTTACAGCAATAATCTACACAGTTCAGAACATATTTTCTTAGAACTGAAATATCCCTAATTACCTAAAATTGTACTTTGATATGAAGACCCAAGTATAGTATGACATAGACTACAAAATGATAGTATAACATTTGAAGAAAATGATTGTTCCAGAATTGTGTGACTATCTAACATAAATTTTGTGGCCAAAAATACTCTTTCCCAAACTAGCAGTGAGCACTGTTATATAAGTTTAAAAGTTTAAAAATAAATATGTGGGATATATTATTTATAATATGTATATTATTTATATACATTTTATATTTCAGGACCACAAATGTGAGCTTAAATAGATGTGTTGCATCATGTCTTAAAACCCAACCCTGGTATATATTTTAATAGAACAAATAAGTAGGGCTAAAAGACTTATCTCTTTGAAAATGAAAGACTTAGTGTTACCTATAAAAACTTGCATAGGTTTTGTTGTTGTTTTTAATGTTAGCATCATTAGCCTGATGTTTTCTACTTAGGAAGAAAGAAAGCAAATTTTTCAGGGTGAACATTGCTATACAAGTTTAGTCTCATACTAATGTGCCTAAAGGTACAATTTGGTATGACAATTGACAAATAACATAAAATACAATGTTACTGACTATATGGGTCCTGTTAGAACTTTTCTTTTGACTCCAAAGTAATTAAAATAATGTAGATTGATGAGGTCAGAGTCCAGAATTCTACCTGAATGAGATTTCATGAGAACTGACTACAAATATTCAAATACTCTTTGAAAACAGAGATTATAATTGTTCACCTCTCCTGGCTTATTAATGGCTTTAAGCAAAACACAACTCAACAATTCAAGCGGCAATTATAAAAAAAATGACACTACTATTTCCCTAAAGTATTACTGAAAGATGAATACTAGTTCATCATTAAAAAGTACAATGATATAGTCAAGATAATTGATATTTTTATGGGTAAATTTTGTTTAATTGGATTTTTTTAAATCTTACAAAAAGGGATGGGTTTTAAGACATGATGCAACACATCTATTTAAGCTCACATTTGTGGTCCTGAAATATAAAATGTATATATATAATATATCCCACATACTTATTTTTAAACTTTGTAAATGTGATTTACATGAAACCATTTTAAAAGGGTGTGTCTTATAAATGATAACTGATAATATCACACTCATCTGTTGAGAGCCAGGGACCTTAAATAAAAGGATGTATAAAGATAGATAATAATCAATAAATTTTAGCCCTAGAGGTTTGGGACTTCTCAAATTTCCTCCATCAAAATGTATCTAAAAGTTTGGAACATACTCCTGAGTACCTGAGGAAGTAATCCAAAGGAGGTAAGACATTAATTCCAAATTTTTGAAGACACATATTTTGTTTTAAAATTTCATATTTATCTTACTACTATTTTTCAGATTTTCCTGAAATCTTTGAGTTAAAGTGTGCTCCAGGAGGTGTGCACATATTAATATTATACTATGAACCTGCTTACACTCTTATAGTCCTATGTGGTATGAGTTCCTAGTTAGGAAACATAGATTTGTCCAGTCTTCATAGGTGAAGTGCACTGAGGTGATCCAACTAAGGTAAACAGGATTTGACCAATGCAAGCAGCTACGCAATTCTAGTTCTAAAACACAAACTCTGTTTCTTGAGAAACAGAGCATTCTAGGGCACTTCCACCTAATTTTCTCTTTCTCTCCTTCACTTGCAGAAACTCAGTCTATTTCTCTGTCTTCTACATCACATCTTTCCCCAAGAGATCAATATTTGTGGCTACAATTCAGGAGGTACAGATCCTACTTCCAGTTTTACCTGGAAATCTGTTTATAACATAGCTCACTATTATATAGATCTAGATATTATGTAAGTTAAAATTAATCCCATCAAAACCCCTCCTATAAAGAACAAAAAAATATATAAACAGGGAAATCAGATTCCATTCCAAGCACTGTGATAATTCTTTTACAAGGATTAATCTCTTGGTCGTCACAATGATCCTATAAGGTTATTATTATTAACATCCCAACTTTTGCAAATTGGGAAAATTGAGAGAGGATTTAAACAAAAACATGTACAAGTTAAACAACTAGAAAGTGGTAGATTCAAGATTTAAGCTCAAGCCATCTGGCTGCAGAGTATGTGCTCTTAATTACCATGCTCTAACCCTTGCAAAACAAAAATGGATTGCTGAGCCATGAAGATTATCCCATTATGTACTGTGAGTGATTAGTCCACCAACCAGAAATTATGGAAAGTTTGTGAGGATTGCCACTCCCCATCACAAGGTGGTCAATATGGAAATTCAGATACTTAGGAGATTAAGAAGAAAGAACAACAAAAAGAAATGTAGTCAAAGGATGAGGGAAGTTAGAAAGTCAGAGTGAAGCATTCATTGCTAGGGCTAGGAGTAGCAAAGGTGATAGGTGAAAAATCAAAAGTCCCAGAGACAATGAGGATGGAGAAAAGGTTAGAAGCAGCATGGTCAAGCGTATCAGACCCTACAGTAAAAGAAGAGAAATAGGAAATAAAAATTCAGAAAAAGTCAAATGTTTCTGCACTGAAGTGATCAATGTTGATGGGGGACATGGATTGCTAGGAGGTGAGATGAGAAGATAGAGGGAGCCTAGACAGTGACATTAACTTCATTCGTAAAGATAGTTAAAAGTAAAGCCCACTAGTGTGAAGTTTCCTAGCAACCAGAGCAATAGCAATGCCTAGAACTATGTTTCTAAAGGCTGTAAAACAGAAGGTGTAGGTTGCAGCCTAACAGATGACATATCGAACTAGGCATATAAAATTGCCCTCCAAAAAGCATGAATATGTGATTTAATTTGAATTAGTTGCCATAATTATATAATGGGAGATTTTCCATAAAAATCTAGATTTATAGTTTTTTCTTTAAAATCATAATTCATGGCAATGTTGGGCCCCTTAGGGTAGGCCTCTTAGCTTAGCAGAGTACACACTATTCCTATATCCACACCAATGCCAGTGTGATCCTCTAAAACATATATTCTTTGTCACTCTTCTACCTAATATCATTCAAAAATCTAAATTCCAGAAATATAGGGGAGCCTTCTATTGTCTACCTCTCTGATGTAACTTCTGCCTACTTTTCCATATGCACCTCCACCAAAAGAAATTATTTACAGAGCCTTGAAAGCATAGTGCTCTGCTGGCTACACACAGGATGATTCTACTGCCTTGAGAACCTGAGCTCCACCCTCTTTGCCTAGCTAACTCCTTCATATCCCTCAGGCTCAGGGACTATCTCCCCTGGAATCTTTCCATAAACCCAGTCTGGTGCTGATCTGTGTCATAGCATTCATCTCACCTACAATTATCACCTGTCTGATCATGATGCACAAATGTTTATCTCCAACTGCATTGCTCGTTTGTATACCATTTAATTCCCATATGTATCCACATTTCTGATTTCTATGTCCATACTTCAAAATTGTTCATTTGGATGCACCTAGCCATATGCAAACCTGAATTTGTATCCCCAAGGATCTCCCCAGGAGCTAAGCAAGCTCTTCCCAATGATCTCCTATTTTAACAAATGTCCCAATACTCAAGTAAGAATCCTAAGGATCATCCATCCATGGTGACCATGAGCATGCACTTAACCACATTGGAGGGCTACAGGTATCCTAGTCTACTAGTCTACTCTTCACTTTGAAATCCATCCCCACATCTGTACTGAGGCCATGACTCCCAAGAGCCATTCATGGAATGCATCAGGGATCCTGTGGTAGATTCATTCCTAGAGACAAGAGACTCTTCAGATGGCCCAAGTTTTAGCTTGAAAACTCCCTAACACATAACTTCGCAGAGGATTTATTAGAGTGCACAGCATTCTAGGGCACTTCCACCTAACTTTCTCTTTCTCTCCTTCACTTGCGGAGAGACTTGCACAGTGATCTGCCAGCTTTCCCAAACTTACTCAGCTCCTTGCCTGTTTTTGCTCGCACAGGTACTTCTCTTAATACAATTCTTCTGTGTTTGATCACATGCTTCCTTCTGCTTCTCAGAGTGTCTGGACTGGCATACTATTTAGCATTTCTTAGCCAAGTCTGGTGGATCCTTTTTCTTAAATACACCCTTACTTTATTCCTATTGCCATTAATATGGTAGATCAGGCCACCAGAAGTTTTACCTAGTTCTTTTTTAATACAATGACTTTATTGAAATATAATTAATATACCACATTATTCACCCATGTAAAGTGTACAATTGAAGGATTTTTAGTATATAACAGAATTGTGCAACTGTCACCACAATCAATTTTAGAACATTTTCTTCACCCCCCAAAAAACTCCAGTCAGATAGCAGTCACTCCCTATTTCCTGCCAATATTCTCAGTCCTGGAAACTACATACCTACTTTCTATCTCTATGGATTTGCCTATTCTGGACATTTCACATAAATGGAATCGTACAACATGTGGTCTTTAATGATTGACTCCTTTCATTTAGCATAATGTTTTCAAGGTTCACATATCCCATAGCATTTTTCAGTATTTCATTTTTTCTTTATTGTTGAGTAATCTTCCATTAAATGAATATGCCACATTTTACTTATCCATTCATAAATTGATAGCCATTGGAGTTCTTTCCCCTTTGGGTTATTATGAATAATTTTGCTATGAATATCCACGCACAAGTTTTGAGTGGACATATATTTTCATTGCTATCGGTTATATAACCAGGAGTAGAATTACTATGTCACATGGTAACTCTATGTTTAATATTTTGAGAAAAAGTTTTCTATAATGGCAGCACAATTTTCATTCTCATCATCAGTGTATGAAAGTTTCAATTTCTGCACATCCTCACCAACAGTTGTTATTGCTAGTCTTTTTGATTATATCTTTCCTAGTGGGTATGAAGTGGTTTCTCATTGTGATTTTGATTTGCATTTTTCTGATGGCTTATGATGTTAGGGATCTTTTCATGTGCTTTTTGGCCATTCATATACCTTCTTTGGACAAATGTCTATTCAGAACTTTTCTTATATTTAATTGGGTTTTTGTTGTTATGTTACTGAGTTTTCAATATTCTTTATATATTCTAGATACAAGTCACTTAACAAGTATATGCTTTGCAATATTTTCTCTCATTTTATGCACTGTCTTTTCCCTTTCTTGATGGTGTCCTTTGAAGCACAAAAGTTTTAAATTTTGATGAAGTCCAATTTAGCTATTATTTATTGTTATTGCTTATCGTTTTGGTATCATACTAAGAAACCATTGCTAAGCCAAGGTCACAAAGATTTATGCCTATACTTTCTTCCGTGAGTATTATAGTTTAACTCTGACATTAGTCTTTAATTTATTTTGAATTATTTTTATATATAGTGTGAGGAAGGCATTCAACTTCATTCTTTTGTATGTGTATATCCAGCAATCCTAGCACAATTTATTAAAATGTCTATTCTTTCTCCCATTGAATTGTCTTGGCATTCTTGTTAAAAATCTATAGATCATAAGTGTGATAGTTTACTTATGGGTTCTCAGTGCTATTTTATTAATCTATATAGCTACCCTTATGTGAGTTCCACACAATTTTGATTACTGTAGCTTTGTATTAAGTTGTGAAATTAGAAAGTGTGAATCCTTCAAGTTTGTTCTTTTTTTCAGGGTTGTTTGGATATTCTAGGAGAATTTCCATATGAATTTTAGTATCAGCTTTTCAATTTCTGAAAGAATCCAGCTCAGATTTTAACAAGGACTGTGTGAATCTATAAATTAATTCTAGGGGTACTGCCATCTTAAGAATATTAAATCTTCTAATCCACGAACACAAGATACGTTTCCATTTATTTGGGCCTTCTTTAATTTCTTTCAATAATATTTCATAGTTCTCAGAGTATTATATTTGTACTTCTTTAATTTATTCCTGAGTATTTTATCTTTTTGATACTGTTATAAATGAAATTGTTTTAATTTTATTTTCTAATTGTTCATTGCTCACCTTTAGAAATACAGTTGATTTATGCATATTGATCTACATCCTATAAACTTCCTGAACTCATTTATTAGTTGTAATAGTTTTTTTTAACAAATTTGGCAGAGATTATTGCAATAGCCTTCAAACTTGTCTATAGTTTTGCATCTGTCTAATCTATTGTTCAGAGTGTACCCAGTGAGCTTTGAAAACCTGAGTCTAAACTTATAATGCCCCCATTTAGAAGTCCTCAGTCACTCCCCTTTGGTCTTATAATAAAATCTAAATTTCTTCATATGATCTACAAGACTTGGCTTCTTAACATGCTTCTTAAAATAGTTTTCCTACACCGGCTTCTCTCCACTTGCCAGGTTTATCTCTTGCCACTCCTTTCCTGACACAGGCTATACTAGTTTCATTTTCTCAGGACCACAAACACACTAGACTTTCCAACATGCTGCTCCCTATATCTAAAACACACATTTTTTTCCTTCCCCTTCACCTGCAATATCTTCTTATTTTTCAGGGATCTGCTTAACAAGGTTTCCACTACCAATCCACTATCCTTGAATAAGAAACCTTATTCTTCTTTCATCACTAGTCTCTTACTAAATCCCTTAGTCTTTCTCATTTGCCTTTGTGTAATTGCATGTCTTCTGTGGAAAATTTTTAGATCTATTGCTCACTATTATTCCATTTCCATCATTAAATTATTCAACAAATATTGCAGATACATAGATGAATAAAACGTTTGTGGTTTTTAGAGTCATGGAGTTTATGATCTAATATGTTAACAATTAAAGCAAATAATTACAAATTTTAATTAAAACTGTGGAAAGCAAGTCACTAGAATTGAAAACAAACATTTTTCTGTTTGGTAATTCCTATCATTCCTATATTTCTGGCACTAAGTAAATTCCTGCCATATAGTAGGAGTATAATAAATATTGGTTAAATAATATGTAACAAAAAAAGGACCAAAGAACTGAGATGGAGGCTAACAGGATATTATGGGAAACAACAACATGGAAGCTATAGATGGGGGACAGGAAAAATCCTATTAAGGAATATGGCATTTAATCTAGGAACTAAATGACAATAGAGACTGCCATTTAAAAAGTAAAGGAAAGAGCATTCTAAGCAAAGAAAATAGCCATGTGCAAAATTCCTGATAGATGATGAGTGAATAGATGAATGAATGGATACATAGAGTGATAAATAATAGGCAAAGAGATATTCTCTGCCTTCTCTAGCAATGACTTGCAAATGATTGGTATTGAGTTTGGAGAAGGGCTTTAGAAACTATGTAAGCCCAAAGTATACTTGTAGAGGATGACATTAGGCTCCCACCCCACCCCCCATAGTTAGGTCTGAAACAAAATGTGTTAAACAAATTTCTTCTGTTCTCTTTTGGCCTAGAGCCCAATGGTGATCTCCAGTGCTTGGCTAGTGCACAACCTGCTCACTGCATGGGGGGACCAGGCTTCAGGTCCTGAACCATTTGCTACCCCACGTTTGCCCATTTGATATCAATATCAAGTCTCATTCTACAGTGATCCACTTCCCAAATAATCTTTAATCATGTATCTTTTCTGGATTCAGCTAAGTTCTAATTTACCACGTACTTTGGACACTATATTTGCATCACCTGGGAACTTACTAGAAATACAGATTCCCATATCTACTGAATCAATGTCTTCATTTAAGAGGATGATGTGTATGGACATTAAAGTTTGAGAAGCACTGCTGTAAGCAGTCTACTTCTCAAATTCCACTTCTACCTATTTCTAGCATCCTATTTCTCCCCACTGGCAGATTCATGCAAGTACCAGGGCAACTCATACTGAACTTTTCTGAATCTTGACATTCCTGTGAATAATTTCTCTTTTCCTTGCAATTAAAGAAAATGGTCTATTGTTATGGTTGATGGGGGTGCAGGAAGGAATTAATTTTAGGATGTTGTTACAAGAACAAAAAAGCGCCATTTTGATGAAAGCTTGAATTGCCCTTGTTAATCTGATTAGGATATGATCCGCATCTACTGCATATGAGGAGGGATCCTATTAAAACTAAAGGGGGCACAGTATAAAGCCTTCTCAAGCTCTATGATAGAACTACTTTAGGTTACTACTTCAAAGCCTTTGGCGCATTCTAAGATTACATGAGTTGCTTCATATGTTTAGAGAAACAGCCTTTGTTAGAGTATCCTTCAAATGTCTGTCCATCATACCAGCATCATAATGCCTTTACCACATTTCCCTCACCGAGAAACAAGATGTTTGGTAGACTTGTGGAATTCTGGATAATGTCTTCACCAACAGCATCTGCTATAAGTGAGTTTAAATGCCACAAGGAAAACACCTGGCCTGCTGTGAGCATAGGCAGTTATAGTAAAGAGATAAGCCATCAAGAACTGGTATCAGGACCCACCATTGTATCCCCTGTACTCACTGCTCGAACTTGGGGCCCTGTAGGATTCAGGAAAAATTTAGAGCAAGCAGAGATCAGGTGACTCACAGAAACTTACATTTCTCAACTATACTTATCTATTAAAACTATGAAGTCAAACATAGCTTTGGTTCAAGGCTGAATAAAAGAAGATACTAAAGGTTCTATAAACTCTACTTTCGCAAAATAGTCCTCAGTCCCCTCCCAATTCCTCCTTTCTGACATTATCACCACAAACATAATGAAGAAGGGAAGAAGTAATAGTTCTGATATTTATCTTACTCAGGGGCCTTATCCTGTCCTTTGATTTCCATAATTTATATCACCAAGGAAATCATAGCCAGATTCCTTATCACCTACAGCAAGAAGTGGAAAGTCCTAAGTTACCTAGATAGTATAATAAATACCAGCTGGGGAGGCATATCTAAAGGGGAAAATAATCTTTATAAACACTGTGTTTAATATCTATTAAATTTTTAAATTGATATTTTATGTAAATAATTTTTTCTTAAGTCCTTTAAGCTCAACTTACAAATCTTGCTATTTTAGTTATAAATCTAATGATTTGGGGGTTAAAATTAAAAATACTCATTTTTGCTTTTTCTTTGATTGACTTATAAATCCAACAGTTTAATGTTCCCTAAACATTTATAACCATTATCAAATTTAGTTGATTAAATTCTGGTAAATAATTTAAATGTGAATCATAATATTCCTAAGAAATTAAAATACCTCAAATTTAAGTTATGGTTTTTCTAGGGATTCAAAATACCTTAAGAAGTAGAAAAAATCTAAACAGATCATAAGATATTTTTAAAAATTATTTTTCTATTTATAGTTGAACCAATGAGTTTGATGCACTGATTCATCATCTCCATCCTTACTTTCACACTTTCACTGGGGTTGTAGAGTCATATAACATTCATGGGGAGCAGAATAACAATCTCAAACTGAACCAAGTCTGATCAGTAGAAAATTTAGGACTAGGATACATTTACAAATTTGGGCAATCAATGGGAAGGCTACAACGGGGACACAGACAACTGAGTACCTTTCAGAGCCATTTGAGTAAAAGTGGCAGGTATTACGGCTAGTGTCCTCATGATAAGAGTATTCTCCAAGCTCACATCTTTTCCTCCAAATCATGCTTTATATATTACCCGGATGTTCTTACCCGGTTTTCATCATATGTAATTATTACTGAATCTTTAATGATAATTTTCACAACTCTTTAACCTCTATCACAACATAATGTTACCTAATTTGACTCCAAACTGGAATCACAACACTTCATGGCTTGGACCATAGTTACCTCTCAGCCATCCATTACATTCTTCCTTGTCCCTCATAAAATCTGATTTTGTTCAGGAATTCACCCCCCAAGACAGTGCAGGTGATTGGGGGAATCTGCCACATCCTTAGATTCAAGGGTATTTGCTAATGCATCTAAATCATTCAGAGCAAAGGCAGACACCTCGAGACTCTTGCTGATCCATAGGTAAACACAGGGCTAAAGTTGTCCCAGGCAGATTGAAAGAGCAAATCCTCCTTCCGAGTACTACTGGAGGCTATCTATCCCTAAGATCATGAAACAACCAGCCTTGTAGGAAAGCCAATGCTGCGTGTGATCAAATGACATGCAAAAGACATGTATGTCTGGTAACATGGATATTAGAGCTTACCTTACCTCTTGGATGATATTTTATGTGAGATAGTATACTTTTTAAAATAATGAGATGCCATAGAAAGTTATGGAATTTTGCAAGGATATCCTACCTTTAGAGATTCAGCAAAACTTGAATGTAGTATGCATCCCATTCAAATTGTTTATTACAAACAATTTTCACGGTAACATGTTGGAAAGTTATGGATGCCGTCATAAAAATACCTATTATTTGTCTATTTTGAATATTATTAGGGACATATAGCTTTAAGGAATTATTGTTTTCTTTATGATGTTCAAAATATAACAGCTTTACCTATGGGAGTCTTTTTAACCTGGTTTCTTTGTGATTTCAACAAGGTCTTCCAAGTTTTTTTTTTTTGAAATATTATTTATCTCCAGAAACAATAAGAACATCCTGGCTCATCCTGAATTTCTCGCCACAAGGATTCCTGATTCTTTTTGGGTAAAGAGCAGTATTAGACACCAAAATTTGAGTGCAAATCAAATTGTTCCACATGATTGATTGTGGTTTAAAAGCATTTGTACCCATGTAATACTCTGAAATAAAAAATAAATAAATAAAATTGGAAAACAACGTGACACTTTTTATAGATCCTTTTAGTAACATAATTAGAAAAGCTTTTTAAAGGTGATAAATTCATATTGACATCATTGATATTTCTGATTTAGCTCTTGCAAAACTAGATGTTTTTTTAAAACTGTGTTCCAAAATAAAAACATTTATAACTTGCCTACTTGGGTTTTTTAAACTCCTCACTCAAATTGTACATAGAATCATCTCCTCTTTCAGAGTCCTTGTCATCCTATGAAACAACAATGTATAGTCACTTTAATAACATATATTCTAGCATGATTACCTACAAGTAAAAGTAAGAAAGGAAAATTATCTGTAAGACAGGACCTTTTTGTTTCAGAAAATAGCAAAGAATAGGGGAGAGGATAATTCAAGTTTTCTGGCTCTCTTACTTTATTCCAGTTTTCTAGTTGTGAAGATCTCCTCATGATTGATATTAGGGCTCTGTACCCTTAATTCTCACCCAAATTTACTAGTCCTCATCCATACCATCTGTTTAAACCTGGAAATTTTGAAGATCTATAAATGATGAACTGCAGGCTCATCTTACATGTGAAATACAGCTCCCCAGTGATGTATCTTGACTGAAATAAATGCAACATTTATAATGTCTCATAAAAAGCACCAGGCAGTAAGCCTCTATCTTTATAAGCCAGATAAATTTTAAAAGTAGCTTATACTACACATATGCAATAAACAAGCTTGTAAACAGATAATCTAAAATGTGCCTTATACTTGAAGGAAGGAAAGTGAAGATCACAATATTGGAAAGGTACCCTGTAGTACTATATACCAGATACACCAGCTCCATGCCTTCCCTACCATTTTTAAAAGGCAAAACGTATATTCCATACAAGGAAGGAATAATCCCAGGTACCAGACCCTGTCAGATTTCATTAAAAATTCTTATGAAGCAGCAGTTTTATGTTCCATTGTACAATATTATTGTTTACATTGCAAACACAAGAATATTATAAATTATTCTGAAAGTATAAGATTCTCAGAATACATAAGACCAACTGAATGTACAACGTGAATATTGGTCCATGTCATGTTTAATACAACTTCTATATTTTCTCAAGCAATTGGATATACTGTATATTCTCGAATATCCATGATCAAGATGATACTATATCCAGATGTTGTCGTGTGAATCTAAGCCAGAACTTTTTCACAGGGAAAATTTTATTCATCACAGCAAGGGGGAGTACAAATATCTATTGGGAAGAAAAAAAATTAGTTCACACCAGGAAAAAAAATCAAAGTACAAAGGATTTTACCATTAAAACAGCCTGGTGGAAGGAAACTGTCAATAGATTTCCTAAATTAGTCTCAGAAGAACTGAGGACTTAAATTAGACAAGGAATCCAGCATGATTCCATCTGGATCAAGCCCTTGTGCTAATTTACTTGAATTTTAACAGCATATGTGATGCCTGAAGGAAGGAAACTGAGGACTACTTTGAGCCTCTAATGAAGAAAGGCACCCTTGAATCCGTAACATACAGAAATTCACCAGTGTGTGCCCCAGGAATTTTCTCCAACCTGAATGCTATACCATCCTGGACACTGCTGAGGTGGGCTTAATGAAGTCCACAAAACATAATGTCCTAGAACAGTACAAGTAGCTTTATGAGCTTTAGAACTACTCATTTTGGGGTTCAGATCCTTACTCTACTAATACTTATTAACTGGGTGAGTTTGATAAGAGACTTAAGTCTCTGGACCTCATTTTCATATGTCTAAGTAAGCATGATAATAGTGCTCAGTAGCATGGTTGGAGGAAATGAAAGATATAATATGTAGAAGCAAATGGCACAGTATCTGAAGAATTCAGGCTATTTATAAACCAATATATCTTTCAAAAATGATAGAAAAATTGAGTTTTTCAAGGGAGTATTTATCATGGTGCCTTAGCCATCCTCTGTAGAGCATATCCAGAAATTAAGTAAAATCATTCTCTTTAAGTTATACCCTATTTGGGTATTGAAAAAAGTATCAAAAATATTATACACATGTATAAACGTGGCATGATTTATGAAAGGTACCTAAAATAATCATCAAGGATTCATCCTAAAGGCTACCAGTATTAAGAAGAAGGTATTCACATGCTTCTTAATATCTGTATTGGTTATCTATTGTTGCATAACAAATGATCCCAAAACCTAGTCACTTAAATCAACATTTATTATCTCAGTTTCTGTGAGCTATTAATAGAAATCCAGGCATAGTCATTACAGATCTCTCAAACACCATTTGGAACACACATCAGAAATGTTGAGCATTTTTTTATATGTCTGTTGGTCATTTGTATATCTTCTTTTGAAAAAACACCGTTCGTGTCTTTGTCTACTTTTTAATGAGGTTATTTGCTTTTTTCTTGCTGATCTGTTTGAGTTTGTTGGATGTATAATTTGTGAATATTTTCTCCCATTCTATAGGTTGTCTATTTACCCTGTTGATTATTTCCCTGACTGTGCAGAAACTTTTCAATTTAATTAAGTATCATTTATTTATTTTTTGTTGTTGTTGCTTTATTTGCCTTTGGAGTCTTAGTCATAAATTATTTGTCTAGGCTTATGTCTAGAAGAGTTTTTCCTATGGTTTATTACAGAATTTTTATAGTTTCATGTCTTACATTTAGGTCTTTAACCCATCTTCAGTTAATTTTGTATGTAGTAAGAGATAAGGATTCTGTTTCATTCTTTCACACGTAGCTATCCAATTTTCTCAGTACCATTCATTAAATAAGGCTTCCTTTTCCCAGTGTATGTTTTTTGTCTGCTTTGTCAAAAATCATTTGGTTATAGCTATATGGTTTTATTTCTGGGTTCTCTATTCTGTTCCATTGGTCTATGTCTCTGCTTTTATATCAGTACTTTGCTGTTTTATTTAGTATAGCTTTGTGATATAAATTAAAGTCAGGTAATACGATACCTCAAGATTTGTTCTTTTTGCTTAAGATTGCTTTGGTTATTCAGGACCTTTTTAAATTCCATATGAAGTTTAGGATTATTTTTTCTATATCTCTGAAAGATGGTATTGGTATTTTGATGGGAATTGCATTGAAGCTGTAAATCACTTTGGGCAGGATGGACATTTTAACAATTAAATTTTTTAAAAAATTGTTAAAGGCATAACATACTAATAATGTATATGTAATGAAACAGTTTATTACAGAAAATAAACATACATCAAAATTAGTTACAAGATAGAAACTACAATTTTACGAACCATATATCCTGAAAATTTTCTACCAATATTGTAAGGGATTCTTAAAGGTGTATCAATTGAATTCTTAAAGGTGTATCAATTAAATTAGACAGATTATAGCCATTTGAAAGTCAAGGAAACTTGTGATAGATTCTATGATTATTTGCCTAAATATTAAACAAATATATAGCATGCCTTTATTGCTATATAGTATCTTTATTGCTGTATAGTTACAAATAAAATCTGTTAATCCAAATAACAACAAAAAAAGAACACACATTTTAGAATATGGCAAAGCTCAATAAGTTTTGTTGATGTCAATGTTAATGTCATTGTGTGCCCTCTACAAAGTGGAGAAACATAAGGGAGAGTAAGGCTTTGTACTTGGTCTCAGCTAACACTGTACATAGGATACTAAGAGGATGAACCATCATGAAACGGGATCTTCCACCCTGACTATTGTCTCAATATTCACTGCTTTGTCTTCTGGATGGTGAACACTTCCCAAGGCTTAGGATAGACTACCCCCACTGCTCTTGGTAGTTCTTATAAAACATTTTGGTTTAGGCACAAGCTCCCTGGGCAGTATAGATACTTAGGTTACGAAAGTATGGTAGAGCTAAAAAGTGGATAACTTACTTTCAGGAAGTAACTTTATCCAGGAAATGTTGCATTTTTTTTTCTCATTACTTGCGATGTTATATATTGCCCCCAGATTTCATTCTGGAAGGATTTTGTACAACTTAAAGTCAAATTTCACCAATGAATACAAAGTTAATATAGTTTGGACTTAAACTTTCTGACAATTTTATATTTAGAAAATGTGTAAATAGATGTCAAAATCACATAGATTATAGGAAGATCTCA
This sequence comes from Propithecus coquereli, assembly GCF_000956105.1. Lineage (NCBI taxonomy): Eukaryota > Metazoa > Chordata > Mammalia > Primates > Indriidae > Propithecus > Propithecus coquereli. The sequence continues at coordinate 573,465 of NW_012151274.1, read as the reverse complement.
TGTACAAGTAAGTAACCTTCCGTGTGGTAATAATAAAGATCAGAGCATACATTACTTTTTTAAAAGCAACCTCTCAAATGCTTTCTTTGACAAGCCTCAATTCTCCTTGATTTTTACTTTATTTTTTTATATCCTCAGTATTAAATTAGTTGTCTTTTTCTATTTCTTTTTAAATGATTGAAGCTTATTCCCTAAAGGAATGTATTTTTCACTAGGTGCAAACTCTACCCTTTTGTGCCCCGTTACTTTCTTATACAATCCTCAACACTTAAAAAGCACTGCATTCATTTTGCTGACTAATTGACTATAAGAGTTTGAATTATCGCACCAGATTTTCTCATTCATAAATTATGACTTGATCGGAAGTTGACCAATTCATAAGTTGTATCAAGTTGCGTAGAACACCAGAACCTCATCTAGAAAATTACTGTTCAAATTTACGTAGCTTCCAAATTGCCCAATTAATTCTCAAGATGTAATTTATTCCCTGGAAGAATCTAACTTATTAAATTTATGTTCCTTCAAATTAAAAGATTATTATAAAATAAAGGATGTTGCACACTCAATATCTCTTTGTTCTCTGAATAAGATAACCCGAATGTGACTGTAATTACCTTAATAATAGTTTTTTTACAGTGTTGTATAGTTTTTAAAGTACTTCCACGTAAGAGTCCTCTGAGTCTGCCAGACCCAATGTTATTGACTTTATCTGCCAGTGTAAAAATGGTGACTTAGAGAAATAAAGTGATTTTTCAAGGTCGCACATTTACAAGATGCTGTTACATACCTTGGCTGGCACCTGTTCCAGCACCCTTTCCATTATGCCACCCTACCTTTCTCCCATCAATATTGTCATGATTTTACATGCTCTTCATGAGCCTACACACCCACCATAGTTTAGTGACAAGAATGTCATTATTCTAGAACTCTCTTCTTATGGCAAGAGAAACCACCTGCCTTTACTGCACATATTTCTTCTACTGCAGCAGCAATATTCCTGAGGCAAGTATGCATTAAATGATGCCCAATTGATCAGGGTGGTAGAGATAGTGGGAGGGGAAAGAGGAATTCTTCTGCCAGTTTTAAGGACACTCTTCATTACCTCTTTTCTTCACTCCATTACATACACCTCAGAGCTTGAGAAGACAAATCAGCATAGTTCACCATCAGCTGGCATGTTTGCAAAGGAGCAAAAGGGAGAAGGAGTCGTCCTCCAGAACAGCAAGGGTGACAAGCAGACAAACAAGAATGGTGAAGCAGAGCTCTGCCTTTATCTCAGGCTCATATTCAATTTGTGTTAACAACACTATAAAAGGAAATGAGCAAAGACAATTCAACAGAACTTAATTTGAATTTACCTCTTGCAGTCCTGATAAACCAGTATCTCTCAATAAAATAAAAAATAAGTGACAGAACAAATGTGACAATTACATCCCTAGGACATAAGGGTGGGGACTGTCAGGCAGCTATTTTTCACTAACAATTTGACTTATGACATCATTGAATTGGGTTCTCTGTTTTGTTACCTTCATTTTAAATTCTCAATTTAAAAAAAAAAAGGACAGAAAAAGACATTATTGTAAAGAAAGAGACTTCCAGCCAAGAGCTGCATCTTCAGGAGCACAAGTAGCAGAGCTGTGAGACCATGCTCTCATGGGACAGGACACACACACAAAAAGAAAAGATTCTTTCATATTTTGTTTTTGTTTAATTTTGGCTAGAAAAGGGAGAGAGCACTTAAGTGTCATGGACATATTCTCTCCTGAAAAGCTCTGACATGACAACTCAGTTAAGGCCCACAAGACCATAAAATCTAGTGAGTTTGCTCTCACAGATCCACATATTTAGGCCCTATTCCTACAAATATCTATTACCCTACCAGCAAGATACAGAAAAAAGGAAGTAAAGAAGGGCTCTTTTGATAAGCATTTGGTATCAAGACGGGTCTCCCACCTATATTCAGCTCTAGCTTGAATGAAGGTACCCGGATCTATAGCAAGTAAGTGTGAATAAGGAGATATGGTCTAGCACTCAGGAACTAGTATGAAGTGTAGCAGGATCCAGGCAGCACCCTATGAATCTTTTCAATACATTTTGTTAATAAAACTGAACGTGTGACTCATCCACCTGGTTTCCTGATTAGTTTTATGAACATGGTAGTGGAGTGGCATTCTGTGGTGGGTACCTTTAAAAATTTCCACAGAATCTGCCACAGCAGCAGGGGCCTGAGTTCTCCAGATGGCCAGAGGTGACCCAGCTTTGGGAAGACAAGGGGCAGCAATAAATAATAAGTCATGGCAGGAGGGAGTTTAGACTCCAAATTTTCCAAGGTCACCAAGGGTCAAATGGGCATAAGCACCCACATATGTGTGCAGTCCTGGAGATTCGGGAGCTGATGGATAATGCAATGGGGCAAGCAGTGGTCCACAGTCAGTACAATGATTAGGAGTTTAAAAGAGGACAGACAACCACCCAAATCCAGCAGAAGTTAATAATCGATGGAGAGAGAATACAGCTATTTTTCCCC
>NW_012151274.1:564262-567873 GCF_000956105.1 Propithecus coquereli | reverse complement strand
TCTTTAATCACAATTCTTTCATAATGAAATCAATAGGATACCCATTAAAAAGCAATGAAAATACAAAATCTATTTTAAGAGTACATGTGGTATGATATATTTTAAGAGTATATATGCTAACATATAGTATGTTCAATGTAGTATAAAATTTTGGTGTTTGTTATATTAGATACATAGAAGATAAAATGTAATTTAAACCTGTGCAAACAAATTTTTTTGCACAGATAACATATAAACACAGATAGTTTATATGTTAAGGAATAAAATCTTCTGCATCAAGAATTACTAATAGAAAACAATGAAACTTAAAATATTCATGAAAATTAGGTGGAAAAATTCAGGTTATAACATATAATTGGAAGGCTTTTATATTTTGGAAGCAGAAAGTCCCCTAACATAAATTTAATAGGACAATAGAAAACCAGGTGATAAAGGTATAGGAAGTGGTCCTACTACCTAGGAACTTACATGCACATGTATTTAATGGGAATGGAAAGGAAAATATATTGTATTGTTGAAATGAAAATAAACAGTAAAATCCCCATGGCTAGAAATTTGCTGCACAGGAGTATTGATAAAAAGTCAAAAAAAAAAAAAAAAAAAAAGGCCACAGTGCTGTTTGTTGTTGTTGTTGTTGTTTTTTTAATGAATTGAGAAGAACAAAACCTGGAAGAGAGTAGATCAAAGCATTAACTTTATGATGACGGTTTAATAAATTCCTGTTTATCATTTCATTAATGACTGAAGGCTGAATGCTTAGAATGGTATCTTTGGATACCAACTCAGATACTCAAACAGGAATGATCAACAATCGAATACTTGTTTTTCCAGAGGCCAAGGGCTTACAGAAAAAGCAAAGCTCTCAAAAGATGAAATAAATAGAACTGAGAGAAGAAGCCAGCCACCCTTACATGTATTTGATTTATTATTAGCTATGACAAATAAAAAAAGAGAGAGAATGCGGGAGACAGAATTTCAAGTTCTGTTGGGGAAGGGGTAGGCAATTTTAAATAATGGGGTAAAGGTAGACCTCCTTTAGCAGACACTTGAACAAAGATTCAGATGTAGAAGGGAAGGGTGGTAGCTATAAGGATATTTAGGGAAACAGTGTCCCAGGAAGAAGGAAACGCCAGTGCAAAGTCCTCAGGATGAGAGCATGCCTCATTGTGTATTCCGAATGACTGTTAAGATGTAATGTATCTGATGATTTACCCAGGAGAAACAAAGAAGGTTGAACTACCTTCTCAAGGCCACAGACTAAGAAAGAAAACACCTTCCTACTTCGATTCCTTCAATGATCTCAACAAACCATGCCATGAGCAATCTCAGGTGGGTTTGGGTATAATCCCATCTAATAATGATTTCAGAGGGAAAGTGCACATTTTTAAAATTAATAGGCCAAGCCATGAATCTCAGCTCATATTAATGTAAGATGACCTCATGTCATCTAACCAATCCTACATGCTCTGCTTTGTAGATTATCTCCACCCCTATTAAAGATCTGAAATACAAACACCAATCATGGCCTCTGCTTCCAACAAAGATATAGATTAGCAGGAACTAGATGTATGCCCACATTTAAAACAACCAAGAGAAAATATATGAAGCAATGATTTTTAAGACACTGGACCTCAGGTAACAAAGGACAGTGATCCCTGAGAAATGAGAAACAAACAAGATGAGTCCTATGAGAGAGTTCCAAAGCTATGGCACAGTGAGGGGTCATCCAGGCAGAAGCTGGTGACCTCAGTGAGCGAAAGACATGGAGGTTAGGGTCTGAGAAATGCAAGACAACTAGAGTTTAAAAGAGGAGAGAGCCACACTAAAAGAGAACTGCAGAGGGTCTTGACTATTAAGCAAAGTGCTAATCAACGTATTATGTGTGAGGAAATTACTGGAGGCCTGGAAAAAGAATGATCTGAACATATGAAATGAAACAATGCCTTGCACTCACACAGGACTAGGAACAGTGCCTGTTCCCACAAACTGTATTGGAAAAGCTCAGCATTCGTGGTAGCACTTCAGGAAAGTCTTGCCTCGGCCATGGGAAATAACTATCTATAGACTGGGCATTGCTGAAGAACCACCTACCAAATCATAAAATCAAGACCTGATAGGATACAACTTTTCTCAAGTAACTTAACTTACCCCAGAAAAAAGTGGAAGAATATTTACAGAAATACAGAAATATTCAACATCAAACAAGGTAAAGTTTGCAATGTCTGCCATCAAAGATTACCTGTCATGCAAAGAATTAGAAAAACATGGCCCATTATAAGAAAAATAATCAAATAAAAATGACTTATTGTCACAAATGTTAACATTAACAGACAAGGAGATTGAAATATTATAATTGCATTCTATATGTTCAGAGAATTAAGTGGAGACACGAAAGATGTTTTTAAAAAACAAACTGAACTTCTAGAGGCAAAAGCTGCAGTATATGAGGTGGAAAGACACCGGATGGGAGTAATAACAAATTAAATATTACAGAAGAAAACAATAGCAAAGTTGGAAATATAGTAATAAAACTATCTAAATTGAACCAGATGGAGAAAAGAGAATTTACTTAAAAAATGAACCCAACTTTAGTGAGCTGTGAGATAACTCCAAGCAGGTTATTATATATGTAATTGGGAATTCCCCCAAAAAGAAACGGAAGGACAAAAATATTTGAGGAAATATATGGCTGAAAATTTTCTAAAATTGACAAAAATTATCAACTTGAAGATCTAAGGAGCTTGACAAATCCCAAGCACAAGAAACATGAACAAAGCATATCATAATCAAATTACTCAAAATGAGTGAGAAATAGAAAAACTTAAAAGCAGCCCAAGTAAAACAACGTATATGCAGAGAGAGACCAGGATAACAGCAGATTTCTCATCAGAAACAATGCAAGCAAGAGCAAGGAGAGAGTGGTGAAATGACTTTATGATTAAAACAAAACCAAATAAAATCTTATAACACTGTGCTAACACTAGTCACAAGAAAGCTGGAGTGGTTATGGTAATATTAGACAAAGTAGATTTTGGAACAAAAGATATTATTAGGGATATGTGAAGGTCAAGTCATCAAAAGTTCATAGCAATCCTGAATATTTATGTACCTAATAACAGAGCTTCAAAAAGCATGAAGCAAAATTGGTTGAACTGCAAGAAAAAACAGACAAATCCACAATTACAGTCACAGATTTCAACGCCCTCACTCAATAAGTGATAGAACAAGTAGAAACAAAATAATCAGAGATATACTAAACTGGAATAATATTGTCAACCAACTTGACCTAATTGACTATAAATAAATTCTCTACCCAACAACAGCAGAATATAGATTCTTTTTAAGAACACATGGAACAGTTACCAATATATTTGGAAACATAAAGCAAACCACCACAAATATTATATGATTCAAGTCTATAAGGCATGTCCTTTGACCAAAATGGAATAAATTAGATATCAATAACAGAAAGATGTCTGGAAAACTCCCCAATATATGAGAACGGAATTCTAAATAATCAAAAGAGAAATTAGAAAACATTTTGAATTGAATGAAAATAAAATACACTATATCAGAATTTGTGGGATGCCACTATAGCTGTACTTGGAAGA
>NW_012151274.1:562849-564062 GCF_000956105.1 Propithecus coquereli | reverse complement strand
AATGTGGTAAAGGTAGATCTCCTTTTAGTAGACACTTGAACAAAGATTCAAATGTAGAAGGTAAGGATGGTAGTTAGGATATTTAGGAAAAGAGTACCCCAGGAAGAAGTAAATGCCAGTGCAAAGTTCTCAGGGTGGGAGCATGCCTGGTGTGTTAAAGAAGAGCAAGACCAGTGTGGTTAGCACTGAATGAGTGTGGGTAAGAGATTTTAGAAGAAGCCAGAGACTAGATCACACAGAGACTAGTAGGGCATCCTAGGTAACCTTTGCTTTCATTAGGGATGAAATGGGAAGCTAATTCAAGTTTGAGCAGAGGGAGACAATACTGAACACACCTTTAAAAAAATCACACTGACTTCTTCAGTGACAGCAGACTATAAATAGAAAAAGATAAAGCAGGGAATCCCAGCTAGAATGCTATTGGGGTAGTTCACAGGAATAATGGTGGTGATGTCTGAGACTGGTATGGTAATAGCAGATGTGACAAAAAGTGGGCAGATTATCAATCTACCTTGAAAATAGAGTTAACAGAATTTTATGATATCAAGTGTCAACAATATCTCCTTGTAATGAGGAGATATTCTAATGAATTCTTTGAAAAAGTACACAAAATATATATTCATCATAGATATACCAATATCACATACTGATTATAATATTTAGAAGAGAATGTTCTATTCTTCTCCAGCTAACAGTCATGCAGGAGGAAGGCCAGAGATTAAACAAATCCAGAAAACCCTTTAAAAGAATGAAGTTCATTTATGACCAAAGCCACTTTTAGAGAATCCATGTGGTCATTAGGAAATGAACATTTTAACCTTATATGCTAGCTGAAGTTGGCCCTTGGGTATTACAGTAGTAAATTAAAATGTATCATGACTTTTGTTGTCTTCATTTAATAATATTAATAGCCATGGTCTCAATTTTTTAATTGAAGTGCTCTTTGTCCCAAGGATACAATAGATTCCTAATTGATCCATTTTTCAGGTTATGCACTTGTGTTCTCTTTGATATTATCTCTTAATAGCTAAAACTGTTTTACATCTCCCCCTTGAGAATATCTGAATCGTGTCTCTCATTAAAAAGTCTTTTGTAGTCTTCCTGGGATCTTGATCTTGCAGAAGAAAATAAAAGTCTCTAAAGGAGAGACAATTTTGATGAAATAAAGAACAGATGTTTTTACATATCTATTATTGAAATAAGATGTATAATA
>NW_012151274.1:548865-550609 GCF_000956105.1 Propithecus coquereli | reverse complement strand
TTCAAATAAAAATAAGATTATAATAGCATCGAAAAATGAAATACTGATAAACCTGACAAAATTTGTAAAAAACCTATGTTCTGAAAACTGTAAAACATTACTGAATTTAAGGAAGTCCTAAATAACAGAAGATTTATACCTTGTTTATTGATTAGAAGATTCACTATTTTTAAGACATCAGTTCTCCTTGAATTGATCTGCAGATTCACTACAGTCCTAATCAAACTTGCAGCAGCATTTAAATATAAAACCCAAAGGTATGTAAGTGTAGTCAGAGTTCATTAAGGTGTAAACAGTGGTTCCATATTTTACATATTTTTCAGATGCTGAATAGAGAGGGGAAAGGCCATGGTTCTGCTTTCTTTTGTCCACATAAAGGTACAAATTTTAAGGACATAAAAGATGGAATTTTCTTGCACAGGACATGGGTGTTCTTACTAAAGGGTAAGAGGAATCAAGGTACAATGCATATGTAGGTTTTACATATGAGCTTCATACAAACACACACACACACAGCAGGAATAAATAGAAATAGAATATGACCCCCACATAGTTTTACTGGTAGAAAAATGCTTCCGTGAACATGTCACCTCAAAGATAAGTTGTTTGGATAATAATCATGTTACTGAGTGAGAGAATCTTCACAAATATAACCCAGATATCCAGTGATCTTTGATTTTATACTGTTTTTATTTATGACTAGCCTTGATGCAGTTCTTCATAAATCCTCTACAAAATCCACTCATAAAAATCATTACTGCGTAATGAATAATTTATCAAAGATTTCGTAGAGAAACATAGAAAAAAGTTTACCAAAACAGCAAATCCCATACCAAACCCACCTCAATAATCATCACCTGGTAAATGAGGCAACCAAAGTTTTTTCTTATGTGCCCTGCCACATGGAACTACTCCCTCTCTACCATTTCAGTGCCCTGGGTCTCGACTTGCTCTCGAACTTTCATATCCCATTCATTTCGGTGTCTAGCAAACAAATGTCCTCCAATCAATGAGGTGCCTCTTCTTCCTTAGAAGCAGCTTATTGTTGAGTGAGCATGCTATATGAGAGTTCCACCTCCTACCTCAAAAAATTTACCAAAGTATTCCTTCCAACAATAAATCTTTCCTTGAGAGAGATCAGTTAAATAATAACTTCTTTATCACAATATATGCCATGAATATAAATAAATGAATGACTAACCCTATGTGTTATAGGAATGTATATTGACACTGACATGCAAGTGTCAATTTTTACAGATATTCACAGCTAAACAGTTGCCCTCTTATATACATTTTTGGGGGTGATTCTATGAGAGTCACTCAGAAGGCCTAAAAATCAAAATGTACCCATGCAAGGTTTAGATTACTTTGCGAATGGTGGAACCTGATCATATAGTTCAGGATGTCTGCTAGGATATAAAAATATCCTAGTTTCACTTTTAGGTTCTTTTCATCAAATTCTGGGCACTACAATATTACCCATTCATTTATCCACACCAAATATACTTCCCATGAAAGAGCTATGCTCTAGACTGTATGTTCTTTTAAACTTTGATTAGAGTAACTCACAATATGGATGGGACCCCGCTTCTCAGTTCAAATTACAAAACAAGAGAGAAAAGTTTGAGGATATCTAAATTTTAAAAAAACTCATACATTTCCATTTTTAAAATGTTTTCTCAATCGTTAGTATACTTTTCTCAAACTGAAACTAAATTAAGGTTATATTAACTTTTTAAAAATA
>NW_012151274.1:543892-547725 GCF_000956105.1 Propithecus coquereli | reverse complement strand
ATAATTGTGTGTGTGTGTGTGTGAGAGAGAGAGAGAGATTATTAAGGCAAGGAAAAGGAGAAAAAGAACTTAAAACAATATTCACATCTTGGTGTGTATCAATTAACTTATTGTGAGTCCACTTAAACACTGTGAAAAATGTGGGGAATTTTTTAAAAATGAGTATGACATCCTTTTAGAGAGTGAAGTATTTGGGGGAAACGGTTAGAAACAGGAAATTGGTAATGCAGGTTGATAAGTGTGGTGAGTGACAGAGTACAGGAGCACATGAAAGGAAGGTGACGGGGAAATTTTCTTAAAGAAAATGACAATGAAGCCTGAGTCCTTAGAATGAATAGGTGTTTGACAGGAGAAGAGTGAGTTTCTGAGTAGGGCTGGGTAAGTGATGGGGCTAGGGTGAACTAGTTCCAGGCAGAATGAAGCGGTTTTGTAAAAGCTCAGTGGTAAGAACCATTACAATCATTTTCAAGAATTTTAGTATGTAAAAAGCTTTGAGTGTTATGAGGAAGAGGAAGGAAATGGAGCTAAATCTGGGCTCAGGTTTTCAATATTTACAATTTTTCCTCCTACTGTGATTCCCGAATTGATACTAATCTTCAACCTACAGTTAAATGGATTCAGTGCCCATCATAAGTCCTTTAGCCAAAGTTTCCTCATTCATCTTTTGGTTGGGTGAAGTTTATCATCTGGTAGTTTCTTTGGGAATATTTTGTATGACCAAAACTGTTTGTTGCCTTTATACTTGAATGTCTATTTGGTTAATTACAAATTCTGAGGCATGTTTTATTTCCCTAAAGAGTTTGAAGGCATCTTACCACAGTGTTCTTGTGTGGAGAAGCTAAAAGCCAGACAAATTTACATTGACTAATGTAGTTGTTTTATGAAATTTTGTACCAAATGTTAGGGAGAACTCTTGTCATGCTATCAGGCTCCAATGTTATAAATTATATTTTTAATAGGACAATGAGTAAAAGGTTAATGTATCCAAGAAACAATCATTGGTCTGAAGAAACTTTTAGCTAAGTGCTACCACCTAGAAAATAATAATTCCAGGGGACACCTCTCTATGCCTATATTTCAGGATTGCAAATTTACACACATTATGTTCAGAGTGGAGATAAAATGCATGTCTTTACATTTCCTTAACTCATTTTATTTTCTTCGCAACCCTTTATTAAGTAGTGAAGAAACATAAGCTTGCCAATTAGTGATATTTCTATTTTATTCCACTTAAATAGTTTCCTCTTAGCTGAAAGATTCCTTTAGTTTTCTGTCAGTTTTTTTTAATTCAAAGATTTTTCCCACTCCATTTTCCTCTCCCTAAGGGCACCTGTAAGTACAGAAGTGGGATTGGGATGGGAAGGGCTTATTACACATTTCTGGAGCAGGGGTAGGATCTTAGAGCTGCAACATTTTCCTCTGGGTCCTCTGTGGTGTCTCTTGTCCCCTCCACTGGTGAATTCTGCCTTTCTCTCTTGGCCTCTCTTGATCTGTTTCCCTTCCCTGATTCCAACCACCTCTAGTGGGGAGGACTGTATGTTGACAGGCAGAGAATATATCTAGGCAAAGAAACTACTTAGAAGTCTATTGTAATAGCCCAGGAAGAAATGAAGATATTCTGTACTAAGAAAGCAGTAGTAGAAATCCAGACACGGAATGTACAAATACTGTTTTACCTAATTCTTTCTATAACATACATACATCTAGTATCTAGTGTTATGTACTATCATACCTATAGATTAGATAATAGAGAAACTTAACACATTGTATAAAACCTTGAAGTTGATAATTCTATCCATCTGACCCATTAATGGATGGGTTCATGAATGAGTTTATGAATTGGCCAATCAATTGATGGATGAATTAATGAAGGACATACGTATCTTGAGGTCAGTAGAGAGGACCATCACCATATATGTGGAGCCTGATTCTTGAAGTCCTAGAGGGTGAAATGTTACCTGGCAGGTGTTTGCAGAGAAAACTAAGAAGTGAACTTTTTAAAAGGTGAATATGAAAGGACTTACAAATATTACTGGAATGGTCATATTCAAGCTATTTATATTATTATTTCTAAACTCATAACCTGAAGAAATTCTGCAGGTATAGCTTTGCTTCACATTTTTACCCATAGCTGATCCACAGGTCAAGAGAAGCCTCAATTTCTGTCCCTCCTTGAGAGAAGCCAGTTAAATCACACTAGCTTTTTAACCCACAGTTGGGATGCTTTGTTTAACTCTCTGGATCCATGTAATTCTCATTTGGAGGCAGGGTCCAAATTTTTCTGCCACTCAGTATTCTATTTGCTGAGTATTAAAATTCTAAATAGTTTTATTGGATGCTTCAGTTTGCTATCCACCGAATTGAATGATTTGACTATTTTCTCCTACTTGTCTTTTCAAATCTAATCTAAATTCCAGTTACACACTCTGATTAAAAGTTAATGACATTAGGACTATGAGAAATTTAAAAATAAGCCAGATGTTAACATCACAAGAGTTATGTTTCAACTTTGCTACTAAATGTGAATGACTCTCAAAAACACAATTTTAAAAAATCCTTCTCATCTCAGTTTGAGCCTCTTTGAAGTGAAATTATCTCCTTTCCTAGCTTTTTATGCCTATTAAATCTAAACTTGAGGGAGTATTTGTTTTTATGATTTTCCTCCACTAGCATTGCCCTAAAAGTAATATCCATATGTGTAGTTGGTACAAGTCCATGCATGGCTTTTACATGAATCCCTTCACCAACATCTGAATGAAACCACTGCCTTTCATAAAAACAATCTGAAGCAAAATAAAAATACAAGGGGGAATATTAACATAATAATGAAATAACTACTACATATCTATTAGAAGAGCTAAAGTCCAACACACTGATAACACCAAATGCTGGCAAGAATGTGGAGCAACAGGAACTCTGGTGGGGATACAAAATGGTAGTCACTTTGGAAGATACTTTGGCAGTTTCTTATAAAACTAAACAATCTCTTACCATATAATCCAATTTTACTCCTTGATATTTACCCACATTATTTGAAAACATATGTCCACACAAAAGCCTGCTCATAAATGTTTATAGCAGCTTTGTTCATAATTGTCAAAACTTAGGAAGCAACCAAGATTTCCTTCAACAGGTGAATGGATAAACAAATTGTGGCTTATCCATACAATAAACTATTATTCAGTGATAAAAAGAAATGGATATCAAGCCACACAAAGACATAAAGGAAACTTAAATGCATATTGCTAAGTAAAAGAAGCCAACCTGAAAAGGCCACATACTATATGATTCCAACTATATGACATTCTTAAAAATGCAAAATTATAGGGATAGTAAGACCGTGGTTATCAGGATCTCCGGAGAGGGAGGGATGAATAGGTGGAACACAGAGGATTTTTAGGGCAGTGAAACCACTTTATATGATGCCATATAGTGGCTACATGCCATTATACATTTGTTAAAACCCATAGAATGTACAACACAAAGAGGGAACCCAAATTTAAAATATGAACGTTAGTTAATAACAATGTATCAATATTGGCTCATCGATTCTAACAAATGCACTACACTAACACAAAATGTTAATGGGAAAATGTGAGGGGCATACAGGGGTATATGTAGACACTGTACTTCCCATTTATTTTTCTGCAACCTTAAAACTACTTGGAAAAATAAAGTATGTTAAGAAAAACATACTTCCTATATAATTCTATCTACTACGTCTATCGTTGCACTGTGTTCTTTTAATAAAGTAAGTTTAAAATTATGATTTCCATTTTGCTCATTTCTTATAAACTACTCTAGGCAGTTTATATTTGATACAAATATTATTT
>NW_012151274.1:540747-542612 GCF_000956105.1 Propithecus coquereli | reverse complement strand
ACCTAGGAATAAACTTAACCAAAGAAGTGAAAGAGCTCCATAATAAAACTATAAAACAGTGATTAAAGAAGGTGAAGAAGACACAAAAAAATGGAAATATATTCCATGATCATGGGTTGGAAGAATCAATATTCTTAAAGTGTCCATAATACTCAAAGAAATCTACAGGATTCAATGCAATCCCCATCAAAATACCAATGACATTCCTCACAGAAATAGAAAAAATAATTCTAAAATTTATATAGAACCACAAAAGACCCAGAATAGCCAAACTCATCCTGAGCCAAAAGAACAAAAGTGGAGGAATCACATTACCTGACTTCAAATTATACTACAGAGTTGTAGTAACAAAAGCAGCATGATACTGGCATAAAAACAGACACATAGACTAATGGAACAGAATAGAGAACTCAGAAATAAATCCACACATCTACAGTGAATTTATCTTTGACAAAGGTGAAAATAACATACAGTGGAGAGAGGACAGTCTCTTCAACAAAGCTGGGAAAACTGGATATCCCCATGCAGAAGAATAAAACTAGACCATTATCACTCACTATATACACAAATAAAATGAAAATGAATTGAAGACTCAAATCTAAGTCCTGACTCTATGAAACTACTAAAAGAAAACATTAGGAAAATGCTTCAGCACATTGGTCTTGGCAAAGACTTCTTGAATAATACACCCAAAGCACAGGCAACCAAAGCAAAATTGGACAAATGGGATCATGTCATGCTAAAAAGCTTCTACATAGCAAAATAAACAATCAACAAAGGTAAGAGACAACCCACAGAATGGGAGAAAATGTTTGCAAACTACCCATCTGACAAGGGATTAATAACTAGACTATATGAGGAGCTCCAACAACTTGATAGGAAAAAAATAACACAATTAAAAAATGGGCAAAGGATCTGAATAGACATTTCTCAAAAGAAGACATACAAATGGCCAACAGGTATATAAAAAATGCTCAACATCATTCGTCATCAGAAAAATGCAAATCAAAACTATAATGAGATATCATCTCACCCCAGTTAAAATGGCTTTTATCAAAGAGATGGGCAGTAATGAATGCTGGTGAGGATGTGGAGAAAGGGTAACCCTCATACACTGTTGGTGGGAATGTATTAGTAAATAAATGCAACCACTGCAGAAAATAGTATGAAAGTTCCTCAAAAAACTGAGAATAGAACTACCTTATGAGCCAGCAATCCCACTGCTGGGTACATATCCAAAGGATGGGAATTCAGTATATCAAAAAGATATCTGCACTCCCATGTCTAATGCAGCACTATTCATGATAGCTAAGATATGGAATCAACCTAAGTGTCCATCAACAGATGAATGGATAAAGAAATTGTGGTAGGCATACACAATGGAATATTACATAGTTACAAAAAAGTATGAAATCCTGCCATTTTAAACAACATGGATGGAACTGGAGAATATTATGTTAAGGGAAATAAACCAAGCACAGGAAGACAAATCTCACGTTCTCACTCGTATGTGAACTAAATATTTAAAACAATTGATTTCATGAAGACAGATAGAATGATGGCTACCAAAGACTGGGAGAGGTAGCAGGGAGGGGATAATAAAGTGAGAATGGTTAATGGGTACAAAAATATAGTTAGATAGAATTAACAATATTTAATAGCACAACAAAGTGACTGTAATCAACAATAAGTTAGGGTATACTGTGAAATAACTTAAAGAGTGAAATTGGAATGTACCTAACACAAAGAAATGTTAATGCCTGAGGTGACAGATGCCCCAATTAACCTGATTTGATTAATTCACATTGTATGCCTGTATCAAAACATCATATGTACCCTATAACAATATACAACTATTATGTACC
>NW_012151274.1:536835-538791 GCF_000956105.1 Propithecus coquereli | reverse complement strand
AATTATAGTTATAGGTAGACAGATATAGCTATATGAGATAGATACATACATGATTAATAGATGATAGATTTAATAAACAAGTGCTCACAACAACCCTGTGAGGGAGGGTTTATTATCTCTACTTTACAGATGAGGAAGCACAGAAAAGTGAAGTAACTGCTCAAGGTTAAATAGCCGGTAATTATCGCCAGTGTTCCAACCCAGGGCTGCAAAAAACCATTTGCTTTCTATGTTGACCTCCTTTGAGATTTTTTATTTCTAGCAAAGAAATAAAAAAGAAGAACAGGTGAAAAGTGAAGGACTTAGCCCTTTGCCTCTCTCTTCCCAAGGTGCTATAGAGAACAATAAAAATGCATATGAGTGATCATAGAAGCTAATAGTAAATTGTCAGGTGAACACTGAGGTATAACCACTGAGAAAATGAGTGAGGTGAGAGGCAGGTTGGGGATTTACCTATGAGTGAGAAGAGACTGAGACAAGTCATCTAGCATTGGGATGGGGTTTGGGGAACAGAGGGTCAGAAAAGAAATAGCATGTGCCAGGACTTTTGTTTTTCTTTTGTTTGACACTTTGAATGAGCTCTGAAATAGGCCAGAAATAGAGAGGTTGAGAAGTTAGCTTCAGCATCTGAAATGATTAAAAGAAAGGAAGAAGAGAACTGATGACCAAAAAGGAAAGTAGGACTAAAAGGGGCTGATTTCTTTGGCCATCCAACAGGAGAAGCAAGTGGCTATCTATGGCATGAGTGGCCCAGGATTCGTGAGCATCTCTTTGCAAACCAATAAACAGGCTGAAGGGTGGCTCTAAGGCATTGCCTCTTTTCTGGAATGATTTTGTCCACCACCCCCAAGGGACACTTGAAAATGTTTAGAGATATTTCTGGTTGTCAAAACTAGGGAGTGGTGCTATTTGGGAGTAGTGAGTAGAGGACAGAGATGCTGCTCAATATTCTACAATGCACAAGACAGCCCTTCAAAACAAAAAATTATGCAGCCCCAAATGTCAGTGGTGTCACTGTTGAGAAACCTTGTGTTAGGGAATCTGTTATTTGTTTCTGTGTTTGTATAGACACAGGACCCTCAGAGGAAAGTTGGGAACAGATGGAAGGAATAAAATGGTGTCTGTTCTCTCCTCAGTCTCTTGGATAAGTTTCCAGTTCCTGTGGAGAAAGGATTTAGGACTAGAAGCTGAAAGAGCTGTTTTTAGGAGAAGCGTTATGAGCCTGTGAGCAATGATTCTGCTGCTTGGAATTCAAGAAACAAAGTGCAACCAAAGATGGGGGAAATGGCTATTTTTCCCTATGTCAGCCTGGATACTATATGGTTCTAGCACTTTAAGGATATCTTTGGTCAAAGCATTAGTACTTTAATCATGGTAATCATCAGCATATAGTTCTCTCAAATAAATTTGTGAAGAGAGGACAACTTCAAGAGGTAGCTGGAGCAGAAGAGGAATGAAGGGTGTGAGAAGGCAACATACAGTGACTATCACTGGTGGATGTGTGTATGAACACGTGATTTTAGCCCCAATCCTCCACTTCCATGACTGCCAGGTATACTTGAGGGTGGAGGTTTTGGTGGTTTACTGGGGAACTTGGTAAGTAGACAGGAAATGTGAGGTTTCAAAGTTTTCGTGGCCACATTATAGGGACATGCTAGTGAAGCCTTGGAAAGCATTTGTGTTACACAAGACATACAAAAACAGGACATTTATACGTTGGGAAGTTCCCATGTAAGATTTACTTCAAATATCGAGACTGATTCAAAACCTCTCCATTCAACCTCCCATAATCTCATTTGCTCTCATCATCAGGCCACTGTGAACAGCCACTTGTACCTTTATCATCCACCTTTATCAAGAGACCTTTATCAAAAGACCTTTGTAAAATGTGTTAGCTCTAGTGCCCAAAGCTTGATTTCAAATATCATTCTCAACTAAAGGGATCCAGAGAGCAAT
>NW_012151274.1:533721-535375 GCF_000956105.1 Propithecus coquereli | reverse complement strand
ATGGGGATAAACAGCAGTTCCAATCTCCTAATGTTACTGAGGGGTTAAAGTGAGGCCAAGAAAATAAAGTGCCTGGCACGTAAGTATTGGCTGTTATCTTGTTATCCCAAATATCTTCTAATGTGTTCCTTAACTTCCAAAGAGTATAAACAATTTAGAGAAGGATAAATGCTTTTTAAAAGAAAGAAAAGTGAGAAAAATATTTTTCCCAAGAAGAAGAAATAATTAACTTACTTTTTAAAAACACATTAAGGTAACCAGCTTTACTGTGAGACACAGCTGAGCATGCCTTAGTGCATAACACCAAGATGAGCCCCATGAATGTCTAGAGTTCAGCTGTGTGCCAAGTCTCTGGGAGCCAGCCTTAGCTTAGCTGACGTTGTTATTTCTGAAAGGCCACATATAGATTCCTAAAGAAATGATCCAATAATAATAACAACAATATTATTTCCCGTTTATTGGGCATTACAGCAGGCCAGGTGCTTTGCTTATCTCGCATGGATTAGCTTATGGGCTCATAAAAACACTTTGAGGCCAGTATTATTACCCTGTTGTGCAGTTGGCGTAGGTGAATTTTGAATCCTGGCAGTAAGATCTCGTAATCTTTGCTCTTAACCACTGTGCTCTGCTGCCACTTTGACCATGTTCCCGCTGAATAATCAGAGCAAAATCATAGGGATCCCAGGCGGGCAGGGGAGTGACAGGTGGTCAGGGGAGTAACTTGGAGACTTCAAAAAAGTCAGCCAGGAAGCAGTAGGACTTCACCTGTGGTGGAGTCAGGGGACAAGGAATCTAGCCCCTGAATAAGATGTATGCGGAGATAAACTTATAGCAATAATACATTTAGAATCTAGGTCTAGAGAGCACGGTATACATAGCAAATCATCAAGAAAGGACTCAAATAAAGGACACAGGCAGAATTTCAGTTTCAAGGAGAACAGTAGACCATCTATAGATTTGAATTTACTACCAAGTTCCAGAACATTAAGCCAGGCTATGAGCTTTGAAGTGAGTCTGATTTTGGTTGGAATCTCAGCACTAACACTAAAAGATTGTTAAATTATATGTAAGTTAATATACATAAGTTTCTCAATTTTAGCTTCCTCACCCGCAAATAGCATGTAATAATACATATTTTACAGTATTATTGAGAGTATTAGAGATAATTTATGTTTAAAGACTAATTTACTATCTGGCCTGAGCAGATAATAAATGGTACTCAGTAGTAGAAATAATGGGAGAAGTGATGAGAGCCCTGGTAGGACTGATCTTGGCATGAAGCTGAATCTTCAAATAGGGCCAAGTTGGTCTGGCCATACAGTATAGGGTAAGGGGAGTCATGTAAGGGTTTAGATCAAGCAGAGAGGGAAAAACTCAATTGCAAAGAAATTTTGCTTCCGAAATTCACTGTTTCTTGCTGCCACTCATTATCCATTTATTCTTCTCCTAAGTACTAAGGCCTAATTAATTCTGGAAATCAACCTTTACCCTTAATCCATGTGGTTGTGAGTCGAATGGACCATTCTTTCTTCTCGGGAAATAAACCCGAGACGTAGACCTCACCCAGTCAGAACATTACTCACCCCTGGCTGCAATGAGTGACTTCGTTACAGCCACATGATCCTGACAGAGCCTATTGGCTGCCCAGAAGCTA
>NW_012151274.1:530625-532889 GCF_000956105.1 Propithecus coquereli | reverse complement strand
AGAGAAGGAGGGATGGAGAGAGTGAGGGAGGAAAAGAAGGAGAAAGGAAGAAAGTAAAACAAAACCAAAGACTAACACCAAGTCAAGAAGAAATATCAGCAGGTAAATCTGCTTATTTTCACCCCAATGTAGTAATGCAGAGAGAAACTAAGTGTAAACTCAAGTAGGCTGTATGGGCCGCCCCAAAATGCCAAATTTAGAAAGAAGCACTAATTCAATAAAATAAAGGAAAATAGAGTGCATTACTTAGATTCAAAGTTATTCTTTTATGTTTAAAGCCTTCATTTTGTAATATAACTGGCTCCATAAGCAAAAACACTGTTTTATAGTTTTCTTATGTTTCAAGTTCCCAGGCCAGTAAGATTTGCTGACCATCACTTTGTAACTTTCTGTTGCATTGATGCATTCCCTTTTGAGGTTTTTTTCCTCCCAGAAATTCCAGAATGGTTATCGCCTTGTGGCCACGAGGTAACTACAAAGCCTTACACTACCTGTTTGTCCAGAGAAAAGGTAAGTGACACCCCACCACAGATCATGCCCAAGGGACCACTGAGCAACCTACTCTCCACATCCCACTGTGCACTTTTGACAGAGGATTCCTAAGACAAAATCAATAGCATAAACACGATAAATGGAAACTGACAATTACCCTCAGTATGAACTAACAATAGGGAATGGTGGAGTCTGTGAGTATGCAGTGATAGGAAAAGAAAAAGAAAATAGAAAAATATTACTCCAAACTGTATTTGGAAAAGGTCTAACAGTTAAATCTCAATAAACATACATGCACACACATTTTGCTAAGTGACATCTAAACTTTAGGCACCACAGACTAGGAATTTAAACTCTGGCAATAGTGAATGAAATTGTGCATATAAAATGATATGGGGGAGGAGCCAAGAGGGTGGACGAGAAAAGCCTCCAGTCAGATTGGCTCTGCAAAAAAGACAAATTTTAGAAGAAAGAGAAAAAAATAAACTAGCAGAGAAACATAGATCGGGTGAGGGTCAGAAGGAAGGGTGCCTGAAACTACAGGAGACTCCACGGGAAGACGTTGCAGAGGAGAACTGGAAGGAGAAAGGTCCCGAGAGGCTTGGAGACCAGCGACCAGGGTAGGTGGAGCAGTTAACTTCCCCCTCCCTTGCATCTCGGACTGCTGGTGGGCTCCTGAGAGTTTGGAGAGACCTGCTGACACCAGCCCAGAGACGGCTGCCGCCAGTGAGCAGTGGCCTCTTGTGGACACGGCACCGGGTTCCCAGCCCCTTTGGGGCACCTCCCTGCAGGCAGACCCGAGCCTATCGGCAGATGCCATAATGCTCCATTCTCTTTCCCCTTCCCTACCCGTGGGTGCCCAGAGAGACAATTTAGCCATCACACAGAGGCATCTCCAAGGAATGGGACCTTTCCTTTTGGGGCCCTATAGCAGACTGAGGGATACTCAGACTGCGAGCTCCCTACCTGCCAGCCCTCCCAGGTGCTGCTTGCCTGGGAACTCCAGGAGAGTGAGGCAAATCCTGAGGTGGAGTGAAATCGATGCAGCTTGGGCAACCTGTCGGTGATTCAAGACCAGCACCCCTCCCCCTGGCAGGCTCAGGGATTCATCTCCAGGGCACAAGGGACAGGCCTGCAGACCAGACCCCATACACCCTGGTCACGACTGCATTGACCTGGGGCAAGGAGGAGAGATCTGTGAAAGAGCCTACTGAGGAGTGTGTGCCTTCAGCGGCAGATCAGCATGCCTGAGCAGCAGCCCTCCTCACAAAAGAGGGCTGTGCATCCAGCTCAGGCTGCAATCCTGGGTAGGGAACCTCCTGGCCCACGTCACAGCCAGGGAAGATCCATTGGCCTGAGGTCCTGCTTGCTGGCAGAAGCCTGGGAGAGGCCATGGAGAGGGGACGGTGGAAGGGAGCGAGACCTGCTCCAGAGTGTGGGTCTCGGACAGCCCCAACCCCCAAGCCCAGACTTTCAGCTGAGTGCAGCCATTTCAGCCCCTCCCGGCAGCTTTGCACAAAAACAAAGAGCAGAACTTTGACCCCTGCTAACAGCAGCTGTGGAGCCTGAGGGCAGGCTTACCCAACCCAGCCCCATCCAGACTCACTCCTGGTCCTGCTCCAACTGAGGTGGAGAATAAGGACACACCTGAAAGTCCCAGGGCCCCACCCATCACCTGAGGCACAAGAGGGCCTCACTAGAGGAACAAGAGCTAGCTACAGGAACCAAAAACAGCACGCTCCTCCCTGCAAGTGCCACCTACTGACAGGGAG
>NW_012151274.1:520102-521455 GCF_000956105.1 Propithecus coquereli | reverse complement strand
GAAAGAATTTGCTAGTTGGGAATTGGTTGATTCAGAGAGTCAGGGGAGCCCCAATAATCAGGCTTAGAAAATAAACAGAAAGTCTTTCAGTTAAAGATCATAGATTGAACATATCTAAGTGCATACATTCATTTAACTATAATTCCATCTGTAACATTTCTAAAATAACAGGTAAGTAAACACATACATGGCAAAAACCCACTAGGCCAAAGAAGGTGATGAGAATAAATGGTAGCAACCACACTGGGGAGCCGGAATGCAGATGGATAGGGGTAACAGATGTAGCAGACTTGATAAAGCTGAATACTAAGCCAGCAGAAGGGGAAGCCGGGACACAACATGATTTATACACAGCATCTCCAAATGGTTAAGGAATTGACAAAACCTCCAGAAGTGGGGTAAGGATGAAAGGGGAGTTACGGAAGAGTTTGAGCCTAAGATCTCTCTCACTCTGCATAGCCAGGTGATTTCACCCATAGAAACACAAGCCCAAAGGTTTATTTTCCATAAAGGATAACATATAAGGTTTCTACATTATGAAATATCAGATGCAATTGAGGGTAAGAAACAAAAAGATTAACTAAAAATTTACAAGCTGAATGTTTAGACCTCTAGGGGGATCCAAGAATAATAGCAACTAAACTTAGAAGTTTTAGGTAAGAAAATGGAACATGCTTCTCTTGGGAATTTCATTGGCTTAAGATAAGAGATCTAAAGTTCTGACATCAGTATGTCCCAATGAAACACCTGCCAGCCTGTGAAGCCCAGAGTTGACAAGCTCCATGCATTCACATAACTTCTCATCAGCCTCCGTTAGCACTCTTAAATGTGAACAGACAGGTGAGTTCACTGCACATTTGAGACAATCTCTTATTTATTTCAAAGTATTACGGGGGTACAAATGTTTTGGTTTTGTAATGCTTGAGCCAGGGTTATAAGTGTGCCCATCACCCAGAAAGTGTTCGTTGTACCTGTTAGGTAGATTGTCCCCCATTCTCTCCTCCCCCCACCTCCTGATTGATTTCCATTGAGTTATACTTCCCTCTATGCACATTGCACTCATCGGTTAGTTCCAATTTAATAGTGACTACATGTGGTGTTTGTTTTTCCATTCTTTAGATCCTTCCCTTAGGATAATGGTCTCCAGTTTCATCCATATTGTTGCAAAAGGCATTAAGAAATCCTTCTTCATGGCGTGGTGGTATTCCATAGTAGACATATACCACATCTTGTTAATCCATTCATGAATTGATGGGCATTTGAGTTGGCAGACACAAAAACAAACAAAACCACAATGAGGTATCACCTAACCCCGGTGAGATTGGCCTCTATCAAAAAAACACAAAACAACAA
>NW_012151274.1:512935-517256 GCF_000956105.1 Propithecus coquereli | reverse complement strand
AAAAAAAAAAAAAAATTATTATTTATGTTTAATTTTCACCAGAATTCATTCTGATAACCACCCACATGTGGCATTGCAAGATTACACACAAAAGAACAATCACTTGCCTAAAAAGAAACAAAAGGTAAAAAGAAAAGACAAAGGAAGATGAGGCAGGTGAGCACTATTATAATTATTCCTCATATGACACGGTACCAGAGATATTCAAAACCAGCCCATTAAAAGTGTCTACTATTCTCAGAGTAGCTGATGGACAAAGAAATGTGCCAAGAATCCTAATGCAAATGTAAGATATTAGATCCTTCATTAAGGAAGAAAGGTTTTCCTACCAAAACATGAAATTGTATTTTTGAATCAAGATAGGCAAATTCATTGATCAAAAGCTATCGACTTCATTGTCTTTTTATATGACTATACTTTCATTTTCTCTTTGAGGATTTTCCAGAGAGATATTTCATATGCATTTATATCTTAGCCTACATTTTAAACTAGTTTAGAGTCTTTTTAAAAATGGTTCATTGGGTATTCTGTATGAGCTACTTTGTTTTTCAAACAAGTCTTTCTTTTCTTGCTTAACACTATTTATACACTTCACTGTAATTCTGCAGTTACAAGCTATCTTCAGTCACGTTTGACAAAGTGAATGCAATTTAATAGCATCCTAAATACTGGTGATGCTATTCTAAGGGAGTTGTTGTTATTATGCTGAGCATCAGGCAAGTAGGGAAGAAAGTTGTTCACAGAGCCACAGGATTGAATGATTCTCCTTCAGGTGTGTGGAGGTCGGCCTCAAGAAGAATGCAAACTACTAGTTTCTACTAGAGAGCTTAATTTATGAGCTCTTTAAGTACAAAGCTACAGAAATAATGGGCTTAAAAATTAACTCCTTTAAATAGCAGTTTTATCAGCTGGCAACAGTGGGCAAAAAAGTAGAAAGAAAAAGAAAAGCCCGTCTTTGGAAGAAAATAATGTGCCATTTCACCAAGGTAAGAATAGCTTGATCATAATCATCCCATTTTACATCAAATGCAAAGGGGAGGGGAGAGAATTATGTGTTGAGTAGCATTTCTTTATACTTGTATAGACATCAAACAGTAAATAATGTCATCGTTAGATTCAAAAACGTAAGGTGTATTAAAACAGTATCAGAAATTATAATATGCTATGATAATATGATGGTAAAATATTGAGATGGGTCATTGCTCTTCAGTGAAAATGAAGTTTTCTCTCCTTCATTTCTCCAATCTCCTTGCTTTAAATGACTGAAGGAGCTGAGGATTCAAAACTGTTCCCTGCAGCTGAACTTTGATTCAATAGGGTAGGTGCTCCCCAACTATTAATGACACAAATATACTAACACATGAATTTTTAATTACGCATTTCCTTTTAAAATGGAATTCTAGCAATTACTGTATTTTGAGATCTATTAAAACAGATATTGGGGGGGAAATACAACTAATACTCGTGCATCTCTCAGAAGCAGGCACAGAAGCCTGCTGTGCTTCTTCATTCTAAACCACCATAACACTGGCTTTCCCTGGCCCAAGTACCCTAACCTCTTCGTTTTGCCATTTGGGACTCGACTGTGGTTTCAAAGGGGACACTAGGAGTGGAAAACGCTCCACCTCTCTTCTACTGCAGATTTCCAATCACTCTAATCTTCTTTCTTGCATTAGAGATCAGATTAGAACTTATTATGGGAAAAGATCCATTTGCCCATCTGAGTTTTACATTCTTCCTTCTCAGGAGCCTGAACAATAAATAAATAAAAAATTAATAAAAGCAACCCTGCTGACCTATATAAATAAGTCTATGATGATCTGTCCCCAAGGAGGAGACCCTTAGAACTATTTTACTGACACATTTCACTAGCACAGGTTTATTATTTAAACCAACCATATTATAAACTGACTAATAACTCATTTTTTGTGTTTGCTATTTTCTAGCACTTAATTTCTAAGCACAGCTTAAAAGAACATGATAAGGGTCTGGAGTGTTGTTTTTTTAAACACGGATATAAAGCAGTTTCCCCCACAGAATTATGTATGTTTTCGGGAAATCAGAATACTACTTACTTCAACGTCAACCTCACCCTCCAGTGCCTTTTGAAGTAATTGTCCTACTAGACAAGTGTCTTAGCATCTTCGCCCCAAATCAGATACAAATCCTTATTATTCAGTCACTCTTGATGAATTCAATGCTATAAACAGCTCCTACCTACAGGCGAATTAGGAGTAGTGAATTAGTGTGTGAACTGCCTCCAGCAAGAAAAGAGTGTTTCCAGCAGATGCATGTACCATACTTGTTACAAAAAAAATTCAATTTAATGATAGTTCTTTCACTGAGGGGAAAGAAAAATCTAAGTAGAACTCTAAAATTTTCATAAGTATTAAAATATGTTCTGTTACAATGAGAAAAGAATTATAGCCTAGACAGATCTAGTATGAAACTACTTTTAAAGGTCAATTACATCCTGTTTTGCCCTGACTATTGACATGTATTTAACATAGAAAGACCATGTGAGGGACACTTATAATTAATAGACTAAACACGATCATCATTTTGTGAGAACTAAATATTTTACAGCTTAACCCAGAAATCTTGAGCACACATTACTCCAAGCAATTATATTTTTGTCTAAGATGAAGTCTTACACAATAACCATAGAGAGAAGAGTATCTCAAACTTTTCCGCTCCTGAATTATCAATTAGCTTGTGGGTGGATACTTACAAATAACTGCACAGACTCTGGTTGATTGATCTCCAGTATACTAGCAAGCTGGTTGCAACAAACAGAGCTAAGAATTAACTTTCTAAGGGAAAGCAACAAAAATCCAGCAAAAAACATCCATCAGGCCTATTAGAGAGATTTTTTTCCCTTTCTTTCTTACTTTCGTTACCCCCCATCCCCCAACTTTCTATAGGCCTTGGGTTTGTTAAGTCTGGAAAAAATGAACATGTCAGATTTCATTGCAAATCACTGCCTGGCTAAAATGGAATTCTGAAAAGATGTGCCACCTGCTTCATTAATAAGAACATCAAATTTTTTTTCTTGGTTTGTTTTATAGACATATCCTTCTCTGTCCCACAAATCATTTCTTTATGTGACTGTGGATCTTTAAAAAAAGTCAGGAAGACTGAATTTTTTTCTTCTGTCACTGTGAATTACACAAAGATAAGATACATAGTGAAGTCTTTCTGCCTGAAATACCAAGAAATCTCTACCAACAAAATAAGAAGGAAGAAAAAAAAAAAAGGAAGGAAAGAAGGGAGAAGGGAGGGAGGAAGAAAAGAAGAGGAGAGGGAAGGGGAGGGAGAAAAGGCAGAATCTCAAACTGCAAAAGAAGTATTAAAAGCAACAATATCAAATGACTGTCTTAATTCTCAAAAAAGGTAATAAGTTGTTAATTCAATCTGTTAGTTTATTTACAAACCACTTTTATTATGCATAATGCGTCATTCAGAAGCCAGAATAATATTAAAGCTCAATTATTTATGATTTTGCATAATCTGCTATCATGGAAAGTTGTTCTAATGCAGTACTTACATGGTGCAGACGGGTTTAACTTTAGTAAAAACCCAATAACAACTAGCTTATCTTATATTATGTGAGTTATCTTTAGTAATGGCACATTACTCTTTTTCCCTGTCATCAGCATTTGTCTGCTGTTTGCATGATCTGATTAATATATGGCATTTGTATTTCACAGGTACAGCCATCAGACTGTCACTTTTGCCTCTAGGTAGACAAACACAGTTTGAAGCAATTGTTCTTTATAATTTCCCTACTAACCTCTGATTGATGGAATGCCAAAGTTATAAAATGCTGTCAGTAAAACAAAAACTTGGTCCAGGTGTTTTGTGATTTTTATGATCTTGGCTTTCAAGGGCAAAGCAATACTTTTTCAGTCAGCCTTCACTACAGCTCAAGAAAAAAATGGTGACGTCTCTATGGGAAGGTACCAGAGCCTTTCTTTCCAATGCATGGGCCACAGAGCAGCAGCCTCACATCTGCTGCTAGAAATGCAGAATCTCAGGCCATGCTCAGATGTGCTGCATCAAAATCTGCTTTGTAGCAATAGCCAGGGACTGGTGATGTGATTAATGTTTAAGAAGCTTGCTATAGAAGTTGCCTCCAACTGTGCAATACATTCAGCAGCTAATAGCCCTTCGGGTGGACTGTGAGAACAACCACTACCAACCTTAATCCTAGGTTGTTTTACTCTGTTACTTGTATTAATTCATTAATCTCTCGGACATAATCCAACAACAAAAATGACATTCATATGTTTGCAACTCTTAGAACTACTGTGCCAGTTAA
>NW_012151274.1:500272-501653 GCF_000956105.1 Propithecus coquereli | reverse complement strand
AAAAATTCTCAAGAAATTTCTATCCATTCTTAGAAAATAATTGGAGGCGTTCCAGAAAAATCAAAAATAATTTTAAAAAAAAAGAAAGACATATCTGGGAAACAGGAAGTCTAACACAACAGAGAAATAAAGACAAGCTCTAGGAAGACAATGAAGGGAGATCCCAAAATGATACTGTATTTCAATGTAGAAAGAAACCATTCCAGATTGGAGATGGCCAGAATATTCCAGGAAAGATCACTCTAAGAAAATGAAATTATAAGAACATCTGAAGTATTTGAAAGCATTGAGATGAATTTCATACAAATGAGAAAGAGTCTGGACTAAGGACTTCAAAAACCAAGCTAAGCAGAGAAATTAGGCAATTATTATTATTGATATAAGAAGGGAAATGTTAGGCAAAAAAGAAAAAGTAGTCATTATATATAACATGGCTCAGCTGAATAAGATTTACATAGTCATAAAATGCAAAAACACATTATTCATCTAAGCAAAATTATTAAATACTATATTTGGAAGATCAGCAAACGGGAAGTGTACCCATTTTTGGTACAGGGCAGGGAAGTGAAAGAGAGCTAAGTCTTCATCTCACATAGTGGAAAGCCAATGTGCCTAAAACTATCAAACAAAGAATTGACTAAATAATTGTTTTACTGGAGAGATGTGGAGACAAATACCAAATAGAAACATTAAAAGGCTTGGAGGGATTGTCTCTGAAAAGCAGGAAATGTTGTGGGGGAGAAGCAAGAGGGCCACGGCTTTTTAAAAACTTTTGTGGGCTCTGACTTTTTAAACCACGTGTATGTGTAATTGCTGAGAGTAGAAACCTACATTAAAAAACAAAATGAGGCAAGGTATGGTGGCTCAAGCCTGTAATTCCAGCACTTTGGGAAGCCAAGGTGGGAGGATCACTTGAGGCCAGGAGTTTGAGACCAGCCTGGGCAACATAATGAGCTGGATAATGCTAGTTGCTGCAGTATTCAATCTGTTGACATAGCATGTCATACAGCCTCTAGAAACTTCACGTACATTCATGATAAAATGAGTGTGAAAGAGCCAAATAATGCGCTAGTGTTATTATGAAGTTAGTGTTGACATGCGAGGCCCCCTAATAGGGTTCCAGAAAGCCACGGGAACCCACAGGAATGTTCTCAGACAATTGCCATTCTAGACCACCTTACTTTTTATGTTACTCATTCTTGAATTAAATTCCAGGCAGGAGCACCCGTTTGAGGTTTCGATACAAGTTATCAGAAAGAGTGGACATATAGTCTTTTTTCTTTTTTTCTTTCTAGTAGAGGAAGGCAGAGCTCTGCTTCCCACCATAATTCACACAATTACAGTTTCTCCAAGCATAGGAAGAAGTTTCAGACACTGGTCA
>NW_012151274.1:483374-493023 GCF_000956105.1 Propithecus coquereli | reverse complement strand
AGCTTTATTGAGTCATAAATGAAAGACAAAAATTATATATTTTAAGGTACGTGATATTTTCATATATGTATATATTGTGATGTGATTACTACAATCCAGTTAATTAATATAACTATCATCTCATATAGTTATCTTTTTGTGTATGTGTGCTGAGAACACTTATACTCTCTTAGCAAGTTTCAAGTATATAATTATTATTAACTACAGTTATTATGCTGTACATTAGATCTCCAAAACTTATTCATCTTACAAGTGAAATTTTATGCCCTTTGACCCAAATCTCATTTCCCTAGCACCACCATTTTACTCACTGTTTCTATGAGTTAAATTTCTTTAGATTCCACATATAAGTGAGATTATACAATAGAGAAAATAATCCTAAAATTTGTATGGAACCATAAAAGACCTTGAATAGTCAAAGCAATCTTTTTTTTTTTTTTATTTCAGCAAATTATGGGTGTACAGATGTTTAGGTTACGTGTGTTGCCCTTGGTTCCCCCCTCCCCGAAGTCCGTGTTTCAAATATGTCCATCCTTCAGGTAGTGCGCATTGCACTCCTTGTGTATACAAATACCCAAAGCAATCTTGAGAAAGAAAACAAAGCTGGAGGCATCACATTGCCTGATTTTTAAATATAATATTAAGCTATAGTAATCTAATCAGTATGTCAACAGCATAAAAACAGAGAAGCCAATGGAACAGAATAGAGCCCAGAAATAAACTCACACATATACAGTCAACTAATCTTCGATAAAAGTGCCAAGAATACAGTGGGGAAAGGGATAGTCTCTTCAGTAAATGATGTTGGAAAAACTGGATATCCACAAACAAAGGAATGAATTGTACCCTTATCTTACACTATACATAAAAATCAACTCAAAATAAATTGAAGTCTTAAAACATAAGACCTGAAACCTTCAGGTAGACTGTGAGAACAGCCAGAAGAAAACATACGGGGAAAGGTCCTTGACATTGGTCTTGGTACACTTTTACGAATATGACTGCAAAAGCATAGACAACAAAAGCAAAATTAAACAAGTGGGACTACAGCAAATTAAAAAGTTTCTGCACAGCACAGGAAACAATCAACAAAATGAAAAGGCGACCTACAGAATGGAAGAAAATATTTTCAAACCACATGTCTGATAGGGTTAATATCCAAAATATATAAGAACTCATTAAAACTCAGTAGCAAAAAGTAAAATTTAAAAAAAAGTTTAAAAACAATTTAAAAAATGGGCAAAGGACCTGAATGTTTTTCCAAAGAAGGCATATAATGGCCAAGAGGTACATTAAAAAGTATTCATCCTCACTAATCATCAGGGTAATGCAATTTAAAATCACAATGAGACATCACCTTACACTTGTTAGGTGTCTATTACCAAAAAGTTAAATGACTTAATTGTTAGTGAGAATGTAGAGGAAATGGAACTCTTGTACACTGTTGATGGGATTGTAAATTGGTACAGACATTGTGGAAAACAGTATGGAGGTTCCTCAAGAAACTGAAAGCAGAATTACCCTATAATCCAGCAATCCCACTTCTGGGTATATATCAAAAGGTATTGAAATCAGTATCTGGAGTGAGATGTCTGCATTCAATGTTCATCACAGCCTTATTCACAATAGCCAAGATGTGGAAACCACCAAAGTGTGCACAGATGAATAGATAAAGAAAATGTGGTGTGTCTATACATATGATGGAATCTTATTCATCTCTAAAGAAGAAAGAAATCCTGCCATTTGCAACAACTTGTATGAACCTAGAGGAAATTATGCTAAGTAAGATGAGCCAGATCCAGCCTGATTTTGATTTTAAAATTCTTTGATAAAATTTATTTTTTAAAAATCAAAAACTTTCACATGCAGTAAATTTCATGAGCTAGTATATGTGGTTCAGAGTAATTAGGTGTTTCTCAAAGTTATTTAAATGTATTATTATTTAATTATATATGTACTTATATGTGGAGTCTACAAGTGTTTTTTATAAAAGGACCAGCTAGTAAATATTCTAAGCTTTCTGGATCAAGTGGCAAAATGGCCTAATTTGTATTTAAATTTAGTGTTTCCTATCATCAAAATGTAAAAATCACTTTTAGCTCTTGGCAGTACAAAGCAAGGCAGTGAGCAGGATTCTGGCCCACAGGCTACAGTTTGCTGATCTCTGATTCAAGTCAACAAACTAAACTATACTTAAAGAATGAGGATCTGAGGGCTAAGAGATGCCATTCCAGAACAGGATCCAGGAGCCACTGTCATATTTATTCTACGGAGATAGCAGTCCAGCTGACACTGTGGCCCCAAAACCAGCTAAGGCTTTGATCTGGTGTAGCCAGGAGGCAATATGACATATTTCTGTGATTCTGAAGAGAAAGAATAAGAGTAATATGGATTTATTAATAGTTATCATATCTCATGTATTAGAAACCCAAAGAGAAGTATGTGTCACCAAACTAAAGAAAACTCTTCCTCCGAAATAGCAAATTTACTACATTCTTTGCACCATGAAATGACAAGGACAGTTTGTTTATAAATCACTTGAAATACTGAAAAGAAAAAAGATGTTAAAGATCAATGATTACAATTTTGTACAAC
Source organism: Propithecus coquereli (assembly GCF_000956105.1). Classification (NCBI taxonomy): domain Eukaryota; kingdom Metazoa; phylum Chordata; class Mammalia; order Primates; family Indriidae; genus Propithecus; species Propithecus coquereli. The sequence goes on along the minus strand of NW_012151274.1, from coordinate 490,428 downwards.
ATCATAGCTGATAAATGTACAATTTTGCATTTTCTTTTCGCCAGGAAATATTCTGCAACTTAATTAATAGCAAGTTCCAAATAGGTTATGTTCAAGGTCAGAAGAAATGTTTTGCAGTTGTTCTTAAACTGTAGAAGTCAGTTTTAGGGGCTACTGAAAACTCTCTTTTCCTCCCACAGCCTTGGCAAATATTGCTAAGATTGTGTAACACAGCACATTCCCCTTGATCCCGAACAGATGGCAAATCAATTGATCTGGCATTCAAAAGGAAATCTATGGCAATCCTTGGGCTGTGTACCCACACTTTCCCAAAGCAAAGGGCTTAGTGCTAAAAACAAAGACAATGCCTTTGGGCATATAGGAATGTGGATTTGACTGCTATATCAATGCTTCTACCCACTGTGTGGGTGACCTACGATGAGATACTAGGGGAGCCTAATATAACACTGTATGTCTCAATAATCCAGTGAAGAGTGGCCCAGCTTCCTCAGGAAGTTCTGCCACATGCTACCAGTGTCGAGTATTATCCAGCCATCAGTATATGCTACTTCCAGATTGCATTGCTTAATGCCACTGGGCAGCAATAAATGGGGCCTATTCTAACAGTATAGCATTATATACAAACGTCTATTTTTCGCAAAGACTCTCTAAGTTCTATTAAAGTGTTTATTGCCCAAAATGATTCTGGGAAAAGCCTACCAGCAGATTCTTGTCCTTCAGAAAAAAATTATTGATCCCAAGATATGTAGCTTTGATGTAAGAGAGCTGGGCTCTCTTCCTACATGTCTGAACTCACAAGCCCAATAGTAGAATCGTTACCTTCAGCAGTAGAAGGAAATTGGAAGAGAGTGAATGAAAACAAAGTTTTGGTTTTATTAAAATATAATAGCCCAGGGCTTCCCCAGGGAGATGACAACATGGATGTCTGTGCTGGCTGCCATTTCAGTGAGCAGGACTTTAATTTTTCTATATGCTAGTTCAGATACTACTTATTCTATTTTGCTCAATTTATATGCCCATAATATGCACATAAAAGGCTGTATAGGAAAAACATAAAAGTGCTTTTTGCCTTTGCCTCAGAACTCCATACTCAGCCATTCCTCCCCTAACCCAATTTGTCTGCCCAACTCAGCATGCATGGATGCTTGGTTCACCCAATTTTGGCTCTATGCTTAAGTTGCCACCTCTTGTCTAGCCTCTGGATATTGTGATCTGGTTTTGGACTGTTCATTCTGGATTCAACTATAATCCTTCAGGAAAGTTTTAATGTTCTCTCAACAGCTCAAAGTACCAGTGTTCCCAAACCTAAGCAAAAAATATCACCTGAACTTCACTTCTATTCCTTTAACCAAATACATGATAAGAGATAAAGAATGGAAATCCACCAGAGACTTTTCACAGAGTCCACACATTTTAACACCATCTCTGTGGAGCCCGGAAGGCTTCCAACATGAATGAAAAGCATTTCAGGTTTTCTTTGGTATATTAGACCTAGGTAGTTTCTATACCCTAAAGGGTAGTTTCTTTCATACCTCCATTGCCACATTTAGTTCTATGGTGCTGAAACCTAAGCAGGTGTTACAGCTAATATCTGTTTTCTTTGCCGATCTGCAAAGACACCCAGGTAGAAAGTCACAACACGTTGCCTAAACTCATTCAGCAAAAGAAGTTCATTGAAAGTAGTCAATCACCAACAGTGAAAACCAAGGACTCTGCCATGAACAGGAAGTAAAGACAGAGGAAGTGATGTGACAATTGATCACTGATGGCTATGGCTCATAGGGTAGATTGGGAAAGCAAGGGCAAAGCAACATTCCTCAAATTGTCTTTCAACTTTCCCTTTGAAAAGGGAAATGTTATTCAAAGTCTAGGTTATATAAAAGAAAACATAAACTGCACAGCTTTTCTCTTCCATCATATAAAGATATCATCATCCACTATCTTAAATACTAATAGCACATAATATATACATTGATATTATATTCTTGGTCACTCCCAGATTTTGAAGGTTATTTACCTTGGGCAGAGTCCTCACACTTTTTCTACTTTTGTCCCCATTTGTTAACCTAAAAAAAATCCCAGGACCATGTGGAAATTCTGATATACCTACTAGGAAGCATTCTCTCAAGGTTACTGATGTATTAAACTTGACAAATATTTATGAAGGTTTTGTTATGTTCCAGACATTATTCTAGACATTTGGTATTCACAAGAAAACAGACAAAGATCCCTGCCTGCACGTAGTTTACATTCTGGTCAGGGGGAGAGAGAGAGGAGAGTACCAGAGACAAAGTATAATTGTAAATTAATCAATGATACAGTATAAGAGAAGAGAAACTAGACCAGAGTCAGGGGGAAGGGGAGTATAAAGAGTGGGGAAAAAGCTGAAAGACCATCTCTGGTAGATGGTAGGAACCTATGTCTCCTTTTTCCCAATAGAACCTTACAGCTCTTATTTGTACCCACCTTGTATTTTTTTTTTCTTTCAAAATTTTTATTGAGACAGGTAGTAGCTAAGCAACCAAATTTAGAGTCAGATCTAGGATCCAAACCTTGGCCCACTATTTATTAGCTGTGGACTTTGGGTAATTTAATAACAGTAAGCCTTATTTTCCATTAGCCTTTTATTGTTTTTATGAGAAATAAAGGAAATTTTTAAAAATATCACCTAAAACAATGCCTAGATATATTAAGAACTAAATTAATGACAGATAATATTGCCTTCTGCATACAAGACAATTATTTTATTATAATTATTTGTCTACCTGCTTTTTTATTCTCTAGTAGATCTACAAAGTTCCTGAGAATAAGGCTCTATCTACCGCAGCAGCATCCAGCAGTAGGAATCCTGAATTAATAAAAGATAGAAGATTTTTGCACTCTAGCCCCATGTCTAGGCTTCAGATTTCCTAATCTGTAAAATGAGAACTTTCTAATAAATATTTAACAAACTGATAAAATGAATTAAGGTATTAAAACTCTGTAGTGCAAGGTAGATGATCAATAAATGTCTCCCAAATTGAGACAGTAAAGATTGTGACTATAATGGATTTGACTGGAGAGTATTTTCCTGATAAATAGCTGAAGTTTGTTCTCTGTACAGAAAAGAGGATTAGACATTGATAGTCTCCTCATCCTCTTTAGCATGACAGTGATTCTTTAAAGAAGTCTCTAAGATAAGACTTTAAAACAGGCTCTTTTTTACAGTGCATAGAAATAAAGTTGCCCTGTAACTTTCAACAAAAGGAAAAGGAATATGATGAACGGCCCTAAGTCTCCCTTTCCCTAACCAAGGTTAGGTGCCAGGATACCATGGGAAGAGTACATGCTTAGCAAGGTTTTCAGAGTACAGTGTTTATATAAGCACTGAGTTTGCACTTTACAATATTTTAAAATGAAGTGGAATTTCATGGATAATGAAATAGTGCTTCTTGTATAATTGTTTTCTCTTCCACTTCTCCCTATTCAACAAGGCCCAGTGTGGTTTTTTTCCCTTACATTTCTCTTCAGCCCAGATGTTGCCTCGTGAGCCTATGAACATCTCCATGTGGACGTCCAAGGTCCTTATAGTTGCAATTGCTATTACTGGCTCATGGCTGCTGGAGAATTTATCAGAAAATAAAGATATGTTATTGAAGTTAATAATAGTCTGTCACTTTCACAGTTGGGTCACAGCTGTGTAACATACTCAATAATGGACTGAAACTTAGAGAATAAGTAGCGTCATCATCATATAATTAAAAGGAACCAACATGGACAGGGCTCAAAAAATTCTTGGCTAAGCAAAGCATGTGATGAGAAAAAATATTGAAAAAAAAATCACTATAGGACATATTGTTTTAAAAGTACGTTTCTTTTCCAGACACGAGACTGTAATTTTGATTGCATTTTTAGAGTATGAGAGTTCTCAATGATGGTCTGTCAGGATATGTGGTGAATATTTCAAGCTGCTGACCCATCTGTACGTCTTTGTTTAATTCTTTGCTATTGTCATACTTCCTAAGAAGGCTCTTCATGCATTCTGTGGTTCATCTTTCCAGACCCATGGGGGGATTGTACTTCCTTAACACCTTTGGAGTTAGACATGGCTATGGGACTTTTCTGATTTAATGAAATAAGTGTAAAAGTAACATATGTGATTTCTGAGAAGTTTTAAAACAGGCACAAGATTGTCATGTTCCCTTTACCCCATCAGAAATGATCTTTGAGGCACAGGTAAGATGGAAACCCCGTCATGCTCAGTTCCTGCACATTGACAATGAGCAGAGCTCCATCAGTAGACATACAGCTTGTGTGAGAAACAAGCTTTTTTTGGCATTTGGCCACTGATATTTGGGGGATGATTGTGTCCACAGCATAATGTAATGAATTCTGATTAACACAGAGGCTTAATCATTAATTTAAAACACTTAATGCAATCTTGGTGATGGTCTGAGAAACAAGCATTTTTCAAACTAAAGTCTTCAATAAAAGACTAAGATAGGACAAATCAAAACAAGTCTCCAGAGGTCTCAAGTCTGACTAGTTTCAAAGCAGAACATGTGCTGAGATAAAGAACCCATTTCCATACATGGCAAGTAATGAAGGTCGTCCCTCTACTTCACCCTCTGCCGATGCGTCATTCGGTTAAGGACAGATGTCTCAACCATGACAATTCTGTTTAATTCCTTTAAAAATCTTTGGAAAGGGTCAAGAACAAATAAGAGCCAACTGAAATGAATAGATAATCAATCCCCTTTGTTTTGGCTGCACTTGAGGAACAAAAACAATGGGCTTGTGTTTGGCTCCCTATTCCTCAAGGTAAAGCCATGGCTGACAGCAAAATACATAAAATAAAGAAAGGCAGCTCGTTGAACTGTATGTATGCCATGAAGGGTGAATCTTTCTATATGATGATTTTACATCAATTAAATAATTTTTTAAAAGGCAAGGAGGCAAAGAAAACGGCTTGAATGAAGAAAAAATATTTTAGGGAAGATATTCCAGTGACAATATCAGACTTTTGTGGGCACAAGTTATTTACTAAAATTTTTTGAGCTCTGCGGGATCTTAGAAAATGCCTGGTTCAAGCCTCCATTAATTTGATTTGGCAATCTAGACTTAGGATGTGCACAAAAGGATAAGTCCTCAAATGTAATATTTACACATAATTTCTTCCACTAATTAAATAATGAGTATGTATTAGGCCCAGTAGAAGTCTTTTAATGAAGAGTGTATGGCTTCCTGACGTGCTTTTTGGTCTATGCCTTGCAAATATGGAAGAACAAATTGTAAACTTCTCTAGCAGTCTTTAGTCAAAAGGGGGCAATCAAAATTTTAAAGGCTGACCTGGTACAGCATACTGTTATAAAATTAATAGTGACAGCCTTAATGAAATCCTTTAATGTGATGATTAAAGAGATCCTATGAAATAAAGTGCAAGCATAATTCCAAAATGCATTCTTAGCCCTAGAGAAATGAAGGTTAAGCAAATGAACTGAGTTTTTAAAACTCTTTTTCATTAATAATAGCTTATATTTGTATAGGGATTTTAACTTTTCCAAAGTACATTCATGACTTCCACCTAACTATATCTTTACATCATCTCTGTAAAGTAGTAGGAGGGAATAACAATTCCCGTTTGCCATTGTGGAGACTGCTTCCAAAAGAGGTTATTAAAGGACTTGTTCAAGGCCAAGCAAATCAGTGGGGGAACTAGCACTGGAAACCATATCTATAATTCCTAACCCAGTCAGGTAACCAATTCCAGTGGGTAATGATAATATCTCTTCCTCAGGGAAAATCATTCTCATAAACAAGATTGTATTCTGTTCAGGGAGCCACCACTTGAAGTAAGAAAGAGAAAACTTTGAGATGGTTTAAAGACAAATTTAAAATAATACATGTTTGAGAAATATATCCAGGAGGATAACACCCTAAAAACTGATTTATTGGGAAATTTTAGCCTCATGGACAAAAGACCAAGCAAGGATTCGCTAACATTAACTCTACAAAGAAAAAACATACAGCTTTTTTTCTGTTTCAAATTTAAGACAGCAAGGTATGTTACATCAGAAGATAGGATCATGCTGGATTGCTAACAATATTCTAGGATAAGAATTTCTACATGCTTATCATACGGTTTATGCCAATCTGTTCCTGAGAGATTTTAAAAGTTGGGTACAGAGTATAGCCAATTTTGGTATGACAGACTCCAAAGTAAAAAAAAAATGCAATTGATAACTAATCTGATGGTTCACTCCCATCATAGCTAAAGGATACTTTAGTCTAAATGGAATAGAGCTTCTCCCGAGTCACACTGAACTTTGGTAACTTCATTCTGCAAACAGAAATGTTCACTTAGAATTTTCAGAAGTTACAAAAACTAACCAAAACCCAGTAGCATCTTGTAGAATCTGCACAAATTTCCATCCGTCTCAACAAGCCACTGCATGGAAGCATACATGAGATAAGTTGATTGTGCTAAAGTGGTTCTCTGTGTTTGCAATTGATTTGGGAACACAGGGTGGCAGCTGAATACATACAACATTCACATATGTTCTAAATGTTTGCAACTATAGTGATCAATAAGTCCAACAGAAGAGCTTTATATGAAGGAAATTCAAAAAAGATAGACACTTTATCCTGCAGACCAAGTACAATAAGAAAGCAGAGGCTGGGCGCAGAGACTCACACCTATAATCCTAGCACTCTGGGAGGATGAGGCAGGAGGATCACTTGAGGTCAGGAGCTTGAGATCAGCCTGAGCAAGAGCAAAACCCCATGTCTCTACTAAAAATAGAAAAATTAGCTGGGTGTGGTGGCAAGTGCCTGTAGTCCCAACTACTTGGGAGGATGAGGAAGGAGGATCACCTGAGCCTAGGAATTTGAGCTGTGAGCTCAAAGTAGGCTGTGAGTTAGGCTGACGCCACGGCACTCCACTCTACTCAGGGCAACAGAGTGAGACTCTGTCTCAAATAAGAAAGAAAAGAAAAGAAAGAAAAGAAAAGAAAAGAAAAGAAAAGAAAAGAAAAGAAAAGAAAAGAAAAGAAAAGAAAAGAAAAGAAAAGAAAAG
>NW_012151274.1:476765-483324 GCF_000956105.1 Propithecus coquereli | reverse complement strand
AAGAAAAGAAAAGAAAAGAAAAGAAAAGAAAAGAAAAGAAAAGAAAAGAAAAGAAAAGAAAAGAAAAGAAAAGAAAAGAAAAGAAAAGAAAAGAAAGAAAGAAAAGAAAAGAAAGAAAGAAAAGAAAGCAAGCAAGCAAAGAAGGCTCATGTGATTTTTCCAACTGTAGGTAACACCATCATGATTAATTGCCAAGAAAGAGCCAGCCAATTCAGGCATTATCCTTTATAATCCACATATAATATATAGTGATATTAAGAGGCACAATCTGAAAATAGCAACAGGATATGTTGAAAATGACCAACCTACCTTTTGGAATAAGAGCTATTAGACAGTTTATTATACATGTGATTATATAAAATAAACTTAAAAAACAGGTTTTACATGTTTCTAATTCTTCACTAAAGAACTTCTACACAACCTTAATTACATGCCTAAGATAATAAATATGGTAAATTTAAGACATTCTGTGCCTCATAACCGAGATCGTAAGTGTTGATGGTTTACCGAGTTCCAAGGAAAGATTAAAATACTGGCTGAGTGACTAATTTGCTAAGCCCAGTAATGACTGAGATGATGTGGCTGGCTCTCTAGTGCCATCTAACCTTAGCATTCTTCATATTCTGTATCTATGGCAGGGGCATATTAAATTTGATTAGGAAAAGTTTCTACTTTTTTTCTACTCTAATATGTTATCAATAAGATTCACCAACACCGATTTACTCAGTAATGGTTTTAAGAAGGGATGGGGAGGTACTGCTACAGAAATTTTGCACACAGTGTGAGATGTATCCTAATATCAGGACCACTTGAAAGTATCCAAGGTGCCTCCAGACTTGATAACCATGGTCCTTCTTGCTTAGAATCGAGTTGAAAATAAATTATTCATTCCATGGTGCCCCATCACTTTCTGAATTACATACAAACCTATGTCCCAATATAGGAACTCAGTGCATGACTGGAATCCCATTCTATATTCAATATTGTGATCACTGCACAGGGCTACATGGAGCCCATGCAGAATTATTGTCATATCTGAACATAATCCATTCTTCCTGCGATTTCTGTTCCTAGAGCATTTCTACTATTTTCTCATATGTCTCCTTCCCTTGTTGACCAAGTTTTAGCCAGACAGGGCTTGTCAAGAGGAGACAGAGACAAAGGATACATTGACATTTCATCAGTACTGATGCAGTTAACTGACTGTGGCTTGATTTTACTTACCTTATAGGATTGATGTGAGGATTAAATGAAATAATATAGCATATGAGCATTTAGCATTGAGTCAGGAATTTGATAAGCAACCAACAAGTAGTAGCAGTTATTAGTTTTCCTCACACTCCACAGTTCCTCCAAAATTTCCTGTGAAAATTCCCTCCATTTTCCTAGGGAGCCCACCATTTGTCCAGGAATTCTGTATCACAAAATTCCCAAAGAGCTAGTCTGGCAGTGCTAGAGCCTTCCTTGAAGAGCAGGGGAGGAGAAGAAAGAGGAAAAGCAGCAACACCAGAGTCCTCTTTTGTGAATGAATTAAGGACAGAACAGGAAAACCCAAGTACTCATATGTTTGGTCTGCCCCATCTCTATGAGAGCTGGTCTTATACAGGCCATGGTGATTGTGATGAACAAGACAAACCCAGTCGCTGTTTCTCAGAGCTCAGCTTCCAGGCTGTGGTAATAACTAAATGTGGTGAGTTCATAGCCTGAACTATCACTTTGTATTTGTGTGTGGTGGCGGGAAGCAGGGGGAAGGGTGGTCAAGGACAGCTGTTCTGAGGAAGATTTATGTTGCGATTTGAGAAAGAAACTGGAATTGGTTGATGAGGTGAAAAATATTCCAGAAAGAAGAAATACCATGTGTAATAAACTTAAGATTCAAATGACCTTTTGAAAAACTGCCCCCCAGTGTGAATGAGACATGGTGAGTGAGGAGGATGGTGGAGTGAGGTGAACAGGAGGAAATAGCGAGGGCTTTGACACACAAGGCCTTGTAGACCAGGTTACTTGGCATAGAGCCCACCATATTACAGATGCTTGCAAATGTCTACCAACTGAGGAATGAACTACTTCTGGAGGCTCACATAGGGTTGCATTAGCCAAGGAGCACCTTTATCAGGAAGGATCGCTGGGTCTAATTCCCAGACTCTATGAGCTTCCTCTCTCCCAACTGTGCATTTGCTGTATGTGTACCATCTTTGGGCTCTGCTCTGTACCAGCATCTATGACAATCTTTGTAATAATCAGAGTGATCAAGTAGATGGATAGTATGTAGACATAACAGACTCTCTGGACTCAATCAAGCCCACATTAAATCTAGACTCTAAAAGAGGAAAACAAGAAAGACAATGTATGTGCTGTGTTGGGGAAGATGAAGCAAAAGTAGCAGTATGTCGGTAATTATCAAAGCTGAGTGATGGCGACACAGGTGCTGTATACTGTATATTATTCATTCTACTTCTGTTCATCTTTGAAAATTTCTATAATAAGATGATTTTTTAGAAATCCAGTGTCCATAACATATAAGTAATTTAATTTTGGGTTGGTTATTTAACCATTCTGAATTTCAACTCCTTCATTTATAAATGAGGAAAATACTCACCTCATGGACTTAATGCAAAGATGAAATGAAAATATACGGGAAAAGAACTAAGTGCAAGACATAGCATGAAGAGGGAACTTTGTAGGCATCAAAGTTCAATATTTAAGGACCTAGCATCAAGGCAAACCTCTTGGCCCTCTATCCCTGGCCCTGAGTCCTAGATCCTCTCTAACTGCAATGAAGACATGAAACATCTAGAGATCTTAAATGTAGATTCTGACTCAGTTGATCTCAGGGAGGGCCAAGATTCTACATTTCTCACAAACTTCCAGGTGATGCTCAAGATGCTGGTCCACAGACCACACTTTGTACAGCAAGCCCTGACGTCTGCTTTATTTCTGAGACTAAGCTTCCAATTGTGCTCCCTTTTGGTTGTTGGGTTTCTGTCTTATTCTTCTGTTCTGGCTGAGTTCCTGGCTAGATAATTCCCTCAAAGTTTCATTCCTCCAGGACTGATGTCCTGGACACGTGCTACCAGCTGCCCTCAGAGTCTGAAATCTTGTTCCTGAGCTTCCACATGGAAGTTATTAATATCTCTCTGGCATCAATGCTTCATACTGTTTTCCAGTTTGGATCCCTGAGTAATTTGTGCTTCTTAATTGACTGTTGCTGCCTTACCTACGATTTTTTTTGTTGTACTTACCTGCACCTCCATTAGACTAAACTGGACACCACTGCATACATGGAGCAGGACTAGTTATTTGTCTTGGCACCATGTGGACCTGCCCAGTGGCATATCTTCCAATTGCCTGCATCTAGATTTTTCCCCTCAGTGTTTTTCAAAGCCCAGCGGGTATTCTTAGGTCCATATCCTTCTCTATAACCCTTTCCTCACCTTCTTGTCAGCTAATGCTTTCATATCCATTTGTCTTAATTGCTTTGTGCTGCTATAACAGAATACCACAGACTAGGTAATTTATAATAAACAGAAATTTATTGGTTTATGATTATGAAGGCTGGGAAGTACAGGATCGAGGGGCTGGCATCTTGTGAGCACCTCCTATTATAACATACAAAGGCATCACATGGGGGAGAGAGAGAGAGAACACTCAACTCATCTTTTTACCAGGAACCCACTTCTGAGATAAACAACCTACTCTTATGATAACGACATTAATCCATTCATGAGAGCGGGGCCCTCATGACCTAATCTCCTCTTAATGGTCCCAACCTCTCAACACTGTTGCATTGGGGGCTAAGTTTCCAACACATGCAACTTAAGGGACACATTCAAACCACAGTACCATTTGTGACAAGAAAGAAAATTTCAGTACTGGAAGCAAAGAAAGATATTTAACCCCATCAAAGATATACATTGAGTAATGTTCTTATCAGTAAGAAGATGACTTATTTGAAAGCAATTCTCCATGTATGAAAATGAAACTTATGTAAATTGGTGTATGCAGAACCCTAGAACAAGGCTTATATTTTTTGTAGTCCACTAATTATAATCACCCTTGTAACTTTTAGATGAGCTGGATATATGAATTCTGAAACCTTGCTAAGATAAGAAACCCATCATCTTTGTTACTTGTAGTTGGATTATAAGATTATATTCTGGCAAGGCTAATGGAAAGAGCCATCTGCTAAATATATGCTTTTCATCCCCCCAGGAACAATCACAAAAGCTATTAAAAATCATGACAAAAATCAAACATTGAGAATAATGCACTCATGTTTAAACATGACTGTTCCATTTGACAGGAGTGGCCTTGACGAACTACTATTCATCAGTGCTTTCTAAACTGATAGGGGTATTCCACATCTTTCCAGCAACATTAAAAGACAGTCTGCAAAATTATCATTTCACAGTGAACCTTCAGGGAAGTTTCTCATCCTAATGAAAACAGTATCTCTTGGGGTTCACGGAAACTCCATGTTCATGAACAATTAAAAGAACTTTTCTTAGAACTCACACTTGCTCTTAGAACTTATTGTGTGCATAATTTTTCCTCTCTCATGAAGCTTCATGATATTGTTCAAAAGAGTTGATTTCTTAGTTTTTAGCTGTTTTGCTCTTGTTTTATTTTCATCCCAGACCTGTTAGGGCAACATAAAATATAGGATCTTGGCTATAGGATCCTGTTTGTTGGCAACTGCTTTCTGAGTTGTAAACTTTACAGATTTAAGTAGTAATGATTGATACTTCCTGGACTTTGGCTATCCAGCATTCATTTCCTCATATTCATTTGAGGAAAAATATTCCAAACTATGCCCTGAGAAAGGGCTACCCCTGCCCTGTTTGTGGAGACATGGGGCGAGCCTGGCTGCTGTCGACTCTACTCCCAGCTCCAGGGATCAGCATTTGGTGCAGACTTGACCTGTCCACAGTGATTGGTTCAGAACCATTTTTAAAAATGAGATTTCTGCTAGACTACGGGGAGAGAGGCAGTTGTTCTTTCCTGCCCTTGAATATGAGAAGATATGGGCTAGCGTTACTTTAGACATCTTGCCTTCAGGGAGAGAGAGCAAGTCTGAGAATTCCACCAAGAAAGAAAAAGTGGAAGTGACAAGTGGAGAGAGAGCCTGAGATTTGCCTGAGCTCCTGGCCTGAGGCAAGCCGTTTTGCTGACTCGTTAATTGCCTGGCTCAATAAATTCAATTTTTGCTTAAAGAAGCTTAAGTTGGGTTTCCTGCCTGCAATCAAGAGGAATAGTAACTAATGTAGTATGTTAAGTGAGGCTAGGATGGAGAGATTGAGAATACTCAAGAAATATAATCCTTCTCATAATGTGCAAAACCTTGGAAAATTCTCAATTACCAGTATGTAGAGAACATGGAAAAAATAATATAATTAACTCTGAATATTACTCCTTTTTACAGATTTATGTCTATAGGTCAAAAGTCTTTTCAATTACTTATTTAAAAGTCAAGCTCATTTTTTCTTGGTGTCATTTAGACTTACACACATGTTAGTTGTGAAATCAAATTGTGTGGAAGTCACACCAACCCGGAATATATAAAGATATTTTCTATAGAAAAATTAAAACATAAAATGTCATTTTATTTAAAGATTTTACCCATAATCAAAAGAAGAGTTGAACTAGTTTCAACTTTTTGAACACTGACTCTCTCACAATTATTGTTCTTTACTTTGTAATAATATATTACACCTGACATCCAGTTAGTATTTAATACTGTTTTGCATATGTATTGTTTCAGACTATTAAAAAATAAAAAAACACAAGATGGATATTACATATCCTTCACACCAAACCACGAAGCCTATCCACACAAGTACCATTTCCCAAATTCTATAAATGCAGACACTGGCATTCAGGGGTTCTAGAGCACAATGGAAGAACCATATTTTAGCACAACGTGTACACAAGCTGAATGTTATATGTGGCACGATTTACTTTACAACATAAGACCACTTAGTAGTGAATCTGTATCTGATACTGATATAACACTGCCATGGTATTGACACGCATTTGGAACTAAACTGCAAGCCCATTACCTAGTTCGAGATAACATGACAACCCTATCAAAAAGTGAAGATCAAATCAAAAACGCAATTCCTTTTACAATAGCCTCAAAGAAAATTAAATATCTAGGAATATATTTAACGAAAGATGTAAGAGACTTATACAAGGAAAACTACGAAACACTAAAAAAAGAAATTGTAGAAGATGTAAACAGATGGAAAAACCTACCTTGCTCATGGATTGGTAGAATCAATATCGTTAAAATATCCATACTACCTAAAGTGACCTACAGAATTAATGCAATCCCTATCAAAATCCCATTGTCATTCTTTACAGATCTGGAAAAAATAATTCTGCACTTTGTATGGAACCAGAAAAGACCTCGTATAGCCAAAGCAATCTTAAGTAAAAAGAACAAACTGGGAGATATCAGTTTACTTGACTTTAAGCTGTACTACCAGGCTGTAGTGATTAAAACAGCTTGGTACTGGCACAAAAATAGAGACATTGACCTCTGGAACAGGACTGAGAA
>NW_012151274.1:455473-475747 GCF_000956105.1 Propithecus coquereli | reverse complement strand
AGGAGGGGGGAGGAGGGAGGAGGGGACGGGTATTTGTATACAGAAGGAGTGCAATGCACACTACCCGAAGGATGGACATATTTTTGAAACATGGACTTGGGGGGGGGGGACCAAGGGCAACATATGTAACCTAAACATCTGTACCCCCATAATATGCTGAAATAAAAGAAAAAAAAGTGGGCAAAGGACATGAAAGGAAACTTTTCAAAAGAAGATAGACCAATAGCTAACAAACATGAAAAAATGCTCAACATCTCTAATTATCAGGGAAATGCAAATCAAAAACACAATGAAATATCACTTATCCCCAGTGAGAATGGCCTTTATCAAAAAGTCCCAAAACAATAAATGTTGGTGTAGATGCGGAGAGATACGAACACTCATACACTGCTGGTGGGACTGTAAGCTAGTACAACCTCTGTGGAAAGAAATATGGAGATACTTCAAAGAGCTACAAGTAGAACTACCATTTGATCCAGCAATCCCATTACTTGGCGTCTACCTGAAAGAACAAAAGACATTCTATAAAAAAGACTTCTGCACTCAAATCTTTATAACAGCCCAATTCGCAATTGCAAAGATGTGGAAACAACTCAAGTGCCCACCAATACATGAATGGATCAATAAAATGTGGTATATGTATACTATGGAGTTCTACTCAGCCACAAAAAACAATGCTGATATAGCACCTCTTGTATTATCCTGGATAGAGCTGGAACCCATTCTATTAAGTGAAGTATCCCAAGAATGGAAAAACAAGCACCACATGTACTCACCATCAAATTGGTATTAACTGATCAACACTTAAGTGCATATATAGTAATAACATTCATCTGGTGTTGGGCAGATGAGAGGGGAAAGGGGGGATGGGTATACATATACATGTAAGGGGTGTGGTGTGCACTGTCTGGGGGATGGACATGCTTGAAGCTCTGACTCGGGTGGGGCAGGGCAATATATGTAACCTAAACATTTGTACCCCCATAATATGCTGAAATAAAAAAAATTATTAAAGAAAAAGAAAAATTAAAAAAATAAAAAGCATGATAATTTCAAGTGAACATTGGAACATTATCTGGATAGTCACATCTTTAGAAGACAGACAAAAGAGCTCAGACTTTGGGGAGAGAATTCTAAGAATTTGGAGACACCTGTGTACTGCCATGTGGCCTTGAATAAATTAATTATATAAGCCTTTATTTCCTCATGGTAATCACAGATCCTTCAGGACAGCTCTGAAAGGCCAGGCCCAGAGCTGCCCATGGGAGAGACAGAGACCTCTCCTATGACTACTTGGAGTCCAACTTCTCCTTCTGTCCAGTCCTGGTTTCCTCACTCTCAGGTGTGGATCACAAGAGCATTTCCCATTTAACTTCCTGCACACAAATCTTCATCTTAGAGTCCACTTTTGGGGAAGGCTGACCCAAGACACTGTTACACGGTAAGAACTTAATCAGTATTAGCAGTGATGAGGATGATGGTTATGAAGCTGAAGGGGAGTGTAGAAATGTGAACTTCATTGTTTCATTTTATTAAAGTGAATCTTAAATATGTACATAAACTGTTTCCTTAAAGTATTAAATATGTTCTCTAATAGCATAGGACAAGTCTCATGTCAAAAGTAGAGCTGCTGGCAATTATGACTGGCTACTCTCCACTAACAACCAGCTTAATTAGTAGATTGTATCTAAACTGACACTTCCATTTTCAACTCAGTGATTGTTTAGCTATTTCTATTTTGGAGCTTTTATCACATTGAATAAGTGTCGATCAAAAATTTAAAAAAATAAAATCCCTCTAGACAACAGTTTCCTTCAAGGGCCTTTTATACACTAATATTCCATGATTCTATAATTTTGATGATGGCAATATCTGAATAATACATTCTCTGGGAAATAAGGTCATTTAAATACCAAAATTGTCCTTGAAAACAACACCTCATAAGTTATGCAAAGCAGTGGTAGCGTGAAACAGACAATTCTAGTGGTAATACACAAACTGCAATTGAGGAAGCGTTAGAATGTCCGGAAAAATCATCCCGGCTTTTGTCCTAACAGAATCGTAGGGCAATGATGCATAATTTGGCCTACTTTGGATGTTGGAAAGCTTCTAGTAATGGACAAATAATGGCATACAAATTGTAGTGCTGGGAAGGACATTGGAGATGTCAAATCTTCTCTCTTCATTGGCAAATAAACTGAGGGCCAGTCATAGGCCCATGGCCATCCAACTAATGAGGGACAGAGCCCATATTCCAAACCAGCTCTTCTCACTTTTCTGGCCACTTTACCTGGACTCTGCCTACATGTTCTTTTTCTTTTAGACCTTGGGCCAATCCAAGAAAACTACATCCCCCCGCTCTTTTTTATTCCCATCAATTATTCTATGTCCTTAACCTGAGCCCAGGCAGATCTTCTTTTCTTTAATATCCCTTTATAAAATTTCCATCTGGGAATTTTTCCAAGATATACATTTTTCTATCATATCTGAAATAACTATAGCTATTATTAAATAATGCATGATGCCATAATACACATATTCATGTGCTTTTAATAAATCCATTTGCTTTCTATATGATTTTTACCAATAGTAACAAAGTTATAGACAAATGTAGTGAAGTTAAAACAATCTCTTCATGTACAGCTTTATTAGTATAGTCTTTGGAACAAAAGAATAAAGGAAAATATTTTGTCTGGTTCACAAAATACTATTTTAATGTAAATGTGGGCTCCAGTTAGTCACAAACAATATGATAGCAGTTTTTGGAGATGTTTTTTCCAATCATTTTACAAAGTTTGATAAATGACACTCTAAACTTTAGATTAAAGAGTTCTCAAAGCCACTTTACAGAGACTATTAAAAGGTACTAAGAAAACGAATTTAGAAAAAGCTGAAAAGTAATTTTTAAAATAAGTATTTTTAGGACATCCTGATAAAAAATGGTTTTGACTGGCTTTGTGGATGAGAGTTTAAAGTTAGGAATTGGATGATCATAATAAACTGAAATTGGATCAAATGCTCTTGAACAATAAGTGTTTTCGACAGAATTGAAAAATGTGACACATTTTAAGTTAACTCATCATACATGTTAAATCTCTTAACATGTATTATTTATATACACTGAAGATATCCTCTAAGACAAAAACATAATTTAGTCTGGTGGCAGTTTCGAAGGCAGATGTTTCTTAATGAGCTGACACTAAGTACAATCATTACTTGTGCAGTGAATTCCATACAACACAGATACACAGATACCTGTCTGATTCCTTTGAATTACTCACAAACTAGATCTTTTGAGTGTTTCATATGCTTCCACCTGTATTTTGTACTTTAAAAACACATGTGTGCTGCAGGTAAGAAGAGCATTTCATATTTCTAAATAATCCTGGGGAGGAAACCCCACTCTTTTTTTCCTAATCACTTTGTTCTATAATTTTTACCAACTTCCCTATGTTGTTCTGCTTTGGTAGAAATAAAAGATGGGGAGGTAAGACATCTGTGTTTAGTTCTTGGTATTAATTTATATGCTGCCAAGGATATGTTCTCCTTTTCTTATTTAGAAGGTTCCTTATAAATACATATGAAAAAATAAACCCTTTTAGCCAATACTTTTGAAAGCAGGTTTTTGCATGCTGATATACTCCTGTGGTGAGGTAACTGTAAGAACATTTGTACTGTATTAAGGCTGAGTCAGTAAGAAATTGAAATAATTATTAGTTAAATAAAAAATTTAAATCTGTTGCAGGGAGGGGGAATCAGTTAAATTTGGAAGTCAATCAGATTGGATTTTTTTACTTAATTCAATCAGTTCTGTCAAAGTATCAATTGGTAAACTGCTGCTTAATAGGTATAATTTTAAAATGCTAATATTTGCTTCCACTAATCTTGTACTTGTCATGTACCAGGCTCTGGTTTATCCCTTTAAATATATAATCTCATTTAATCCCTACAACAATGCTGCAAATTAGATGATATCATTCCCATTTCACAATGAGTGAAATAAGACTTAGAAAGAAAAAGAAGTTTGTCCAGTGATAGATGAGGAGTAAACAGCTGAGTTGTAGTTGACTGTCTGGCTCCAAAGCTTTTGCAATTTCCACTCTATCATGTTGCACTTCTTTATATGTAACATGCAAACATTACAATAGGAGTGTAAAAGCCACAGGCCATCATGGACTTGCCTCTCCCTCCACCAACTCCTCCCTCTAGCCCTCCACCAACATTCCCCGATGGCTGGCTGAAGATGGAAAGTTGGAAGCAAAGCTGGGTATACATACACACATGCGTGCACACATACACGCAGTTTAATCCATAAGGAATTGTAATATGACCACCCTGATTCAAAACACAGCACATCACAAATGGGGTTGGAAGTGCTAAGCCCTGTAGTATAAATTTTCCTAAAGGCTTAGTCAAAAGCTGAGCACAACTCTTCCCTAAGCCCAAGCCACACCCACTTGTAATGATTAATTTTATGTGTCAACTTGACTGGGTCATGAGGGGCCTTACCTATTTTGTTAAAAGTGATTTCTGGGTTTTTCTGTGTGTCTCTAGGTGACATTAGCATTTGAATCAGGAGTCTGAGTAAAGCAGATTGTCCTCCCCAATGTGGGTGGACATCATCCACTTCAAGGTGGGCTGGAATAAAATACAAAGGCAGGAGGAGGGAGATTTTGCTCTCTGACTTCCCGAACACAATCATCAGTCTCCTGCTCCCAGACTGGGCCATATATCCTTGGCTCTCCTGATCATCAGGCCTTCAGACCTGGACTGGAACTCACACCTTTGGCTCTTCTGCTTCTCAGGCCTTCACACTCAGGGTGGAACCACAGCACAGCTCTCCAGGGTCTCCGGCTTGCCAACTACAGATTGTGGATTTCTCAGCCTCCATAACCAAATAAGCCAATTTCTTATATAATACATAAACAAACATACATGTACATATAGACATACATATAGATTAATATATATATATGTATATACATATAGGTTCTGTTTCTCTAGAAAATCCTAATACACTCTTTGAGCAATCCTGTACCGCAAGCTATTCTGATACTCTGAGGTCTTATACTCTAGAATGGTACATTGTTTACTTGTTTACTACATTTATCATTTTTAAAATATTGAAACATCTTAAGAATCTCCTGGGAATGTACAGAACATTGAGGAATGACAACCAGATAAATTATGAGATAAAATTCAAGAGTTGTCCATGGTAAAAAATTGAGAAAGGAAGCAAAACTAACAGAGGTTGACAAAGCAACCTAATTCAGGGTGGGGAGGGGGATTTTTCTTTTTTTTAGAGACCTGGTCTTGCTATGTTGCCCAGGCCGTCCTCAAACTCCTGGGCTCAAGCAATCCTTCTGCCTCAGCTTCAGTCTTCCAAGTAGCTAGGATTTCAGGCACATGCCACCATGCCTAGCTCGATTCTGTTTTTATACTTAATATTTATGCTGGTCATCCTTGAAAGAGCAAATGTGGCTTACTAACAGTTTCCTATTTGAATGCCACTGACTGTGCCATAGAATGAATAGTGCACACACATCAGCTGTGCAAATCACAGGCTTTGTTTATCTTTTGTCGATAGGTTGTCTGTGTGTTTCTGGTTTCCCACAACTCGTTGCTAAAATGAATTGTTATGCTCTGATTCACAATTTCCCCATTCCTCCTTACTACTGAATCCAATAACAGAAAAACAGGAATCAATTATATGCTGTTCATTTGCCTCTACAAGTAGAAGCAAATACCCAGTGGTGGAAATATGCTTTGCTCAAAGTTTACTCATTAAAAGAAAGACTGGATGTATAAAACTCAAATTAATTACCCCCAAATGACTGGCTGAGGTTGGATAAAATAATAGGCTCATTAACATTCAACAGTGGTGCTCAGAAAAGAGAGGAATAGAAAGAAAGATTAAAGTTAGATGAGAACAAGTATATTTTCAGTATGTGAGTTGGTTTTTTGAGGATGAATTCTTCCTCTATTCCAAATCAAATTTTATTGATAAGCTATTAATAAAAATGCAGACTCAAGTGACAAATTCCTTGGGTTTAAATTCTAGCTTACTACCTGTATAACTTAGGCAAGTTATGTAACTTCTCTGAGCCTCAGTTTCTTCCTCTACACAATAAAGACTATTATGCCACCTACCTTGTAGGGTTGTTTTGATGATGACATGACTTAAAACTCATGTAAATGACTTAAACAGTAAATGTAAATGCCTAAAACAGAACTATTTGTAAAGTACAGCAGCAGGGATCTAGAGAACCACTCTGTCACCTGGCATAGAGAACTTGCAATCCTCATTTTTAGATAGTTTCAACTGGATTTAGTAGTCTTTTCCCTTTCAGAAGTTATTCATTTATTTGTGAAAGGATTTGTTGCTGCTGTTCTTTTTAAGAGCTGGAAAACATCCCTTTGAATAAAATAAAATACTATAGTGAAAGTATTTTGAAAAGCATTACATTTATATAAACGTAAGGAAAGGAAAGAGTGACAAAGGAGAGCAGGTGCTCATGCTTTTTTGGCGAATTATGACTTTTACTAAGATAACAATAATAAAGATTATACCACCTGTTTGTTTGACCAGTAGATAATTTTAAAGCCACTACTGGGTTGTTATCTTCAAACCATTTTTAGAAAAGAATTATGCTATCTATCTTAATATAAGATTAAAAATTCTAGTTATCTTCATTCCTGATTTCCCAATGATAAACTCATTATTTAAAAAAAATCGATTTGATCTAAATGCTGCACTCTTTTTGCTAGTGCTGATGGCAGTGCTGACAACGTGTGGGTTGTATGCTGGGGACAGTTGTCTGCAGCCCTTTTTGCACCCTTCGAACATGCTGTTCATTGAGATGACTATAGCTCAAGAGGCCAGATGAGAGAAGAGATGGTGAGTGACCACTGTGATGTAGTACAAGGATGAAAAGTCATTATTCATCATGACTTATGTTTGCATAGGGCCAATGTGTCATTTCAGTGTTATCCCTAAATACAAGTGTATATTTATCATCTCAGAAACTGAGATCTCATGATTTCAATTTCTTCTTTTATTTACATATGAAGTTCACATGGTTGATATAACCCTTCAGCCTACAATTTAAAAAATCAAATAGTGCAATAAACAGTATAAAGTTCTCTGGACTTTAAGATCCCTGAGATGAAGAAGCAACATGTCCTTGAATATGCCACTCGCTAAGATATAGTCTATAGCATCTGTCCTGTGCCAGGGAAGCTATACTGCATTGGGCTAAGTCTCACTGAAAGGCCATGCTTGATGTCCCCACTGCCATAAAACACACAATGGAGGACAAAGTCAGCAATATTTTGAATTTAAAATGCTAGACGCACTTTGAAGCATCCAAGTGGATGTCATACATCTAAGACCTTCTTGTCATTGCTTAGACTCTAGGTCTTATTTATTTGTTAGGCATTTATTCACTACAGGTACATATACGAATACCTGCTTTCCATGTCCCTTCTACCTTCCTCCATTCCTTATCCTTATTAGGAACCTAAAAAATAATTATAGATATTTTTCTGCTGCTGCTAACAGGCAAACAGAAAATTATACTATGTGGAAAGTAATTTTTTAACAACCTAAACAATGTACAAACTGCAATGGGATTTTATCTGTATTACTACCCAAAGACAACACCTTATACTCTTAAATATATGGCTGCGTCATTGTCTACCCTTTACAGCTTCACTTGTGCTGAGCAATAACTCAGGGCCTCAGGAACACTGAGGTAATTAACACTTGAAAATGTGACAGTTCCTGCAGAAGTGTAATTGCAGCCCTCGCCTTTTCAGCCTGGCATGATCCCTAATAGGAGATTATGGGAAATGGCTTCTGGATCCATTCTCCTCTCCCTTCTTAAAGTGATTACATTTTCTTATCAGTGGTGTTTGCAGGTGTCCTATTTAAAGGAACATAAAAACGTTCCTAGGAAATCAACATTTGGTAAGATGGTTCATAGGTATAGCATAGAAAAAGAAAAGGACTTTAGTTATAAGTTCTTGCTTTTATTGCTTACTAATTTAGGTGGGTCTCCAAGTGGTGATTCCTTTATCAAATAAAATAGTGTCAATAATAATTGTTTGTTGATTTCATAGAACTGTGGAGAGAACCACAAAAAATGAAATGTGAGCCATAAAATTCAAGAGTTGTCCATGGTAAAAAATTGAGAAAGGAAGCAAAATTAACAGACAAACAACCTAATTGGGGGGGGGGATTTTTCTTTTTTTAGAGACCTGGCCTTGCTATGTTGCCCAGGCTGTCCTCAAACTCATGGGCTCAAGTGATCTTTCTGCCCCAGCTTCAGCCTTCCAAGAAGCTAGGAAGCATAAAGTATACCACAACTGCAAGAGAGGATTATTTTCTACCTCTCTCCCATTCTTTTTTTCAGAAATATAGACATTTCATTACAAAGTTCTTGCTATAGAAAAGACAAAGATAACTGAATGAATGGTCATTACACACCTGGATGCCACCCAATTTAGGATTATTAAATGAGGCTCTCAGAACTCCTAGCTGAGAGCATGTGCTCCTGGGGAGACAGGAACGAATGACTCCATGTAGGAAAAAGCATATTAAACCAGCATGAAAACAGGCAAGGAACAGACAGGAGATGTAGGGTCTTTCATTTTTCTTTAATATAGGGTCTCTTCTTAGGTAAAATTCAAGCTCTGTAAAGCTGTTCCTCATCCTGAAGCAGACAGGTGCGGTATAGATATTGCCAAGATTAAAGAAGGTCAAAGAGCTGAGAAGCCACAACTGTTCTATGGTTTTTAAGAATGTTGAAGCTGAATAATCTTAAATTTTATAAATACACATCTTCACAATAGCTGGAACACTAAAAATGCAGGTGTTGAGGACTCTGAACTTAACACTAGACTTTTCAGAGACTGACACTCCTTTGGTACTGATAAAATGTACCTCTGTGCATGCTTACACTGATTGTATAGGAAGCTTCTACAGCCCTCCATTTTTTGTGGAGGTTTAGTGATTCATTATAAAGCCCTGTGCTTATGAGAGATAGACAGAGGGAGATATGTATAATTTGGAAGTTAATTGACAGTTGCAAATGACAAACTAATCAAATAAGCAAGCAGCACCTATTATAGAATGGTGTTTTACCAAAGCTCAACATTATCTGCTTCTGCTACAAGTTATATACACTCCGTGGAAAGTAATTTCTTGACAAAAAATATACATATACAAAAAATATACATGGAATTTTACATGTGCCATTATCCAAAGACAGGCCTTCTTACATAAGGAATAGAAAAGAGAGGTGACATACTCTTACATTTATGGCAGAGTCATTGTCAACACTCAATAGTTTCAACTGTGCCAAGATATATCAGCAGGGAAGACATTCTGAGTTGTTTGTATGGGGTGGTCACATCTTGTTACCCAGAGCTCACGTCTGGCTATAGCCTGGGGCCATCCTACAAAGCTATTTAGGTTCCTACAAAGCAGTTTATCAATATTAAGGTAACTGGTCCAGGTGAGAAATGAAGCCTCTAGCCTTAGTATCAAAAGCAGGAAGTTATAAACAACTGTGAGCTAACTGGCTAAAATTTAGCTAAGGGAACCGTGACATTCTTCAGTTCTAATATGTAATCATTTATAAGTGTTCCAAGTTTATTTCTTCTGGAGGACTGTACTTTATTAAGCCTAATTTTTATAGATTTCTTTTATACTTTTGTTGGTTTAAATAACTTTTCACTTGAAAGGAACCATATATTGTTATTACTTTGCTTTCTTAGAATATAATAAAGCCGATTTTGTCCATTTATTTCATGTCTTTAAGCACACACACATATACTCACTGTATTATGGCAGGACTAAAATAAGATATTGCAGGGTCTACTTATATAGCAGGTAGTCTTTTTTAATCACATTTTTTCTGAACACCTACTTTCATCTGCCAATCCAGTTTCCTTTTAAATTACATCTGATGGCTTCTTTCCCTTGATTCCTCCATATATCTGTGATTTCTGATCCAGTAGCATTCTTATAATTTTTTTCAGCTCAACACAGTCAACGGAGTCATTTTATTATCAGGCAAAAATAATATTTCTCCATTTCTTTTCTTTAGTACCTCTAGCTTAACTGACAGGGTACTTTATAAAAATGAACCTTGCAAGAAGAATAAGGCGCTTCAAAAACCTTCTCAGAGCACACACACTCTCAAAGTTAGGTTAAGAGGAAAAAAATAAAACCTACTGGGCTTTTGTAGGTTTTTAGGTAAGAAATATGGCCAACAACTTCAGATTTCTTCCAAACTTCTGTTTGAAAGATTTCCTTTAAAAAAACTCTAACTACTTATGATCAGAAATACAGGAGAGATTTTTTATTTTCATCTTTAAATTTCACGCCACTTTCAAAGCATCCTTTCCATCTAGTGCAGCATGGAAAGGCTGTGAATCCAAGCCTGGCTGCTCAGATATCTAGATGGCTTTAAGGATGCATAGTGCTCTGAGAATTTATTTTCAGTATTTTACAGAACTTAATGAAAATGGCTAATTTTTCCAAGATTGGGAGGTACAAACTGACTAAAACCACCATGGGCTGTAATATATTAACCCAAGGTAGCTATTCAGTTCCCCTCATGGTCATTAGTAATTCTGACTGCTGTTTTTTGTATCCATAGATTTTAATATAAAGAGGAAAGACATGAATTATTACTTCATAACATTTTTGCTTCATGGACACCATTTTTCAAAATATCACGTACATTAGAAATAAATTATTCAAGACCTCTTCATTGACAGAAAACTTGAAAAATGATGAATCCTTCAGGGTCTGGTCATTTAACCTTACTTTGAAATTCCTTTAATTATACACTTTTAAAACATCCTCCAGAAGTCTTTTGGTTTGCTCTCAAACCACACCATATATAGTCTCCTTCAAACTCAGAAGATAAAATATTTATATTTCTCTTTTCTATCCCTTATGTAAGCAATCTGGAATTCAATATTTTTCAACTGTAATTACCCACCAATAAGAACAAATTCACTCCTTGAAAATCCCAAGGGAAAAAAGTAATAGTATACGAATCACTGTGCTACCTATTTTGCCCCATTTCTATTGTACTCTTACTGAGCTACTTCCTTGTCTCCTATCTGTATTAATTATCTATTCACTTCAAATCACAATACACACTCTCTTATATTTATTTATTATGTCATACCTAGTCAGTTCCTTGACTACAACGTGTTTTCACTTCTGTCCTTTCCAACCACTCCATCACAAACTGTAGATGTTTTGCCCATCAGCATTATAAACACTTTCTGCTACTATATACTTGGTACTTAATCCTCTCTAGATTGATAATACTTCTTCATTCTTTAAAAAAATTTTCCACAATAAGTAACTTTGTATGTCTCAAATTTCCCCTCAGAAATTATTATTTCTTAATTTTTGTATGCTAATGTTCTGACCCTGCCGACACAGTGCTCTTGTGTATATCCACACAGCAGCAGCTGACAAAACAGGATTCTGCAAAGTGCGAAGTTTCCTAAAATAATAAGAATGACACTACCAAAAACACCTTGCTCCCACTGAAACATCTGAGACATAGCCATAAAAAATCCACCTCTAAAGTTAGAATACATGGATGTCAAGAGAAAGGTATTCTTTCACAGGAATCAGGAAAAGGGCAAAGCAGTAATCCCCAAAGCTGGAAGCAGCCAAAATGTAACTGTAACCATACACACAAAAAAAATGCTATAATTTTATGAAAAAGTTTTCAAGTGGTTTTTAAAATGATGAAGCAAGAGCCTGAGGTATGAATGAATTGTCTAGACACAAAGTGAAGTGCCAAATACATGCAGATCCTAAACTATAGAAAACCTAGTTGGGATTGTGAAAACAATCAGTTAAACACTCAACATGGGAGAGTGGGATTTAGCAAATAGTTGGAACTTACAACCTTGGAACTAATGTGCTCAGGGATGAGTTAACAGATGTCACATATTGCACAAATCCTGAATTTGTATTCATTAAGAATGAAGGAAAATCAGTAAGTGTCCCATCAAAAATCTATATAGAGAAGCAGAGTTCATGTGCAAGAAATATAGGTTAGATGATGTATAACCAATTGTAAGCACCTAATTAGGTAGCGCTGATCATTTTAACAATAGGTGCTAATTGTTGGGGCAGCAGGCAGGTGACTTGGATAAACTATCATGGCAAACCTAAAGTTAACCAGCCAGGAAAAAGTAAGATTATTACAAGTGTTTGCATAGGTTTTTTGTGTGTCAAGGCTGTTACAAGCATGCAACATTGAATGCAGAATGTATCCTGTAGGCAAACCATCCTTCGCTTCACCAAAGTACCCCCTTTGGGAAGAGCTCTGGGTTGGCTAACCAGGAGTGCTTCCACACATAACCCAATTTCTCCCACATACCAATATCTTCCATCTCGTCTCTGGTTTTAGGCTCAAGTCAAGTCTCACCCACCTCAAAATAAAAGTAAATGCCTTCTCTGAAGTCTCATGCCTTTAATTCTTGCCCTAGTGGTTTCCCGCCCCCTCCTTTCAGAGTGAAGCTTTTCAACAACTCATATAAGCCTGGCTTCAGTTAACACCAACACAGTCTGCACCCTAACTTAACAACACTGAACTAATTATAAATCATGGAGCTTACTTCAATTTCTCTCCCTTTTGACCATGGTTATTCAGCATCTTAAAAGTTCTTAAACCCTACTTTATTCTTCCTCCAAATATAACTTTCTGATTCCAGCTGTTCTCATCAGGAAACCCCTATTCTCATTCACTTACATTACACTTACAGAAACAGACTTCTTTGATTCTCTGTCTCTGGTTTCTGACCTATACCACTCCCTTATTCACACATGCCTGCCAAAATAATTTCCCCAAATC
The DNA here is from genome assembly GCF_000956105.1 of Propithecus coquereli. NCBI lineage: Eukaryota > Metazoa > Chordata > Mammalia > Primates > Indriidae > Propithecus > Propithecus coquereli. The sequence goes on along the minus strand of NW_012151274.1, from coordinate 462,848 downwards.
TTTTCCATTTCATGTCTTTAATCAGATATTACAAAGGTGATTTCTGGTTAAAGTTGGCAAACTGAATACATGTGTTTTTCACTGTTATTTCCTGGAACCCCATTAAAATGACAGCAAAGACGTTTCTGAAAATACAACTAGCAAGGACAACGAAAACAGGAGAGGAAAAGGAGCAGGGGATGGATGTCCACCAGTTTGAGGAGGCTGGGAAGAAGAGATAGGTGTGCCATCTCACTTAACAGGGCATAGAATATTAGCACCTAAGGACTCCGGGAGATGGATGCTAGTCAGGACCCCAGAAAGTCTCCCTTAGATGAACCACCAGGAAGAGCAAAAAGCATGAATGGCTGATTGGGTTGAAATCAAGAGGATTTGTTAAAAATCTGCATAAGGAATAGTGGGATTCCCCTAGGTCTCCTCCCCTCTTCCAACTAAGCCAAGTGACAAAGTGAATACATATTGGACAGGCAAGATACAATTGAGATCCATTTATAGGTACTCCACTATAAAAACAAACATGTACCAATAGCAGTTTTAAGTACAGGGTGTCCCCAAAAGTCGGCATACATAGAGAAAATGGGAAATTACAGCTAAATGTACCTTTATTTATAAAATATTCATTTTTACAAAATTTTCCTTTGTATGGAGATTTGTGGGACATACTATACGTTAAAATTGATGAGAGCAGAACAAGATCTTCGTTATAATTTACTCCAACACTGGTGTATAAGGATGAGGAAATTTAGGCCTATTAGTGGAAGTGCCTTGCTCAAGTTCACTAATTGTTAACAAAACTGATATTTAAACATGAACCTCTTTACTCCCAACCCAATGCTCTGAAGTGGCTTTACAACTATAAACTTCAAGACTGTAACATAAGAAAACATGTTCAGATGAGGATACCATCCTGTTGTTAAAAAGATGGGTAGGAGTGAGTATTTTCCCTGTAGTGGCTATAGGAGATGATATTTTTAAATGATTGGCTTCAGGTCTTTAGATAGACAGTTCTAGAGTCTGGAATAGGAATTTATCAGCTTACTTTAGCCAGAAAGGATATCAATTCTCTCTGATGAGATTTAGCATGTGGAAAGAAGTCACATGCTTTATTTTATCTCCTGAACTGAAATAACCTTCATTGTCGATGCTTGCCAACCCCCCTACCACAATCTCCTCCGCACCATCTCTGTCACATACCAGGTCCTAACAGGTCTCAGGTGAAGTGATTCCCTACTGTGAAATAATTCTGATTTTTGAGTCATTCTCTTATGATTTTTTTCAGTATGTATCTGTTTGCAGGGACTGGTTACATCTTGGAGAATTGATGAAATTAAATGCCTTATTCTGTAAACCTGAGTAAAGACACCTGAACCAAAGAGCAACTGCTGGCCCGGCCTGAAACAGTCAAGAAACTCCCCTCTCGACCTCCATCCCCTCAGTACTTACTGCATCAGCCCTGAACTTTTGGAGCAGCTCCAGTCTCCTTTATTATTGTTTCCCAACAGCTAGACCCATTCATTTCCTGTCAAAATCTTGCTTATTCCTCAGTATTTTCATAACTTTGCTGAAGTTATCCTGCAATTCTTTTACAGCTAAATTTCTTTTGTGCAAATATTAGCATCTGCTTATTCTGATCATTTCTTTATGGGACTTCCCCTCTGGAGTTGGAAGCCTGGGATCTAAATCCCAGCTCTGCTGTTTGCCAATTAGGACAAGCTGTTTTACCTCTCAAATTTCAGTTCCCTCATCTATAAAACAGGAATGCCATATATTATACTTCTGGGGGGGGCAGAATTGATGAGATAATGAATATGAAATCCCTTAGCAAGATATATCACTAATAAACATTTGCTCATACAGCTAGAGCACAATGGTATACATCAAAATACAGTGATAAAATTGCATAGAAATTGGAATTAGAGTACTAGGTTCTAGAACAGTCACTATTCACTGAGTAAAGGATTCAAGGTAAATGATTAACTTCTCTGAATTCCATTTGTATCATCTGAAAAATTCATTCATTCAACAAATATTTATTTTGAGACTTCTATGAGCCAGGCCATGTTCTAGGGTCTTGGGGAACATTAATTAACAAAACAAGCAAGGATCACTGTCCTCCTGGGATGGGAATAACCACAAAACCTAACTCACAGCATTATTATGAAGATTAAAAGAGATGCTTGAAGTGGAAAGTACTTGATAAATAGAGTTGTGTTCCACTGATGTTAGTAGTTGTTACCTGCACTGGGTACAATCATAAGCTGGAGTGTCATAGTATGGAAGATTTCATCAGTCTCATTCTGAAGATAACGAAACCGACACTGAGTTGTAAGTGACATCCAGGATCACACAGCCATAGAGTTGGTGTAAAGATTTGAGTCTCCTGCCTACCACAACAGTTCTATTTCCCCTGTATCACAGTGCCTCATTCTGTGGGGACCAAGTATGCATGCTGCACAAGTGAAGAAAATAGCATGGGTATGCTAAAGATTTAAAGGTAATAATAAAACAAACTAAAAAATTGGTCTGCTTTAGGGACTCAAACAGATATTTGTATACCAATGTTCATAGTAGGATTATTCACAATAGCCAAAAGGTGGAAACAACCCAAATATCCATTGACAAATGAATGGGTAAACGAAATATGGTATATACAATCAATGGAATATTATTTAGTTTTAAATGTAGACTCAGCTATGTGTGCTCATTTTTTACAGTAAGTTCATAGTAGTTAAGAATCACTCAAACATACTTCAGGTGTGCTTTGCATCTCTCACCCCCGAGGTACTAAGATTTCCGAATTTAAATGTTAGATTTGAAATTAACAATAACATGACAATTGTGAGGACAAAAAAATTAAACTTGGGTTAATTCAATTCTATCATTTCATTTGATCACTTGGAGTTTTTATTTATGTTTAAAGTTTAAAACAGTGAAACAGAAGGTAAACCACAAGGGATAATATTTTTGTTGGGAAAGGCAAATCTTAGTTATATATGTATGTTTCTTTCACTTTATCATTATTACAGAAAATGATGTTGAAATATATGGCAGGGAGGAGGGTGTTGAAAAATGGTCTGCTGCAGGTATCAAATATGTTAAATACAGCAATGCCTTAATAAATGCCTAACGAATTCAATGAATGAATGAATAATAAACTCAAAATGCAAATAATAATGTCAAAAACATATCATCTAATTCTCATTTGAAATAAATAAATCATGTACTTTTAAAGGAAATTACTTTAAAATATTCAGAGATTCTGTCAGATGACAAGATATGCTAGAGCTGTAGGAGGAGACACCACACAGAAACATAGGGAAGTATCATTTTTTTTAAATAACTTTTTTCTTCCTTTGGTCAGTTAATGTATGTTTGAAGTATCAGCCATGTTTATGAGTTTTCTGGCACATCTCTATGCTGAGGAAAACACACACACACACACACACACACACACACACACACACACTTGCACAAATTTTTCTATCAAGTTTCCAGTCTGATTCTGCTGATAGAATTAACATTTTAATACTAATTCCATTTTCCATCTCAAAGACAACGATGTAGTTACTCTTTTTCTGGATAGACTTAGGTCGATTCTTCCCTTTCTCAACATAAAGAGGAAAATTGGTTCACTATGGGTAGATTCAACAGACAACAATTCTCATGCTACACCACTTCCTTATATACACACTCCAGGATAAATTTCAATCAATCGAAATAATTTGTAAAACAAATGACTGGCTTTAATTTCATCTTTCTGAAGTATATGGTATATTAACTTTAATTGAGTTTTCTTCTTTTTAGAGACTACTACAGAGGTAAAGTTGTGCTGTATACAAATCATATAACTCATTCATTTAGTTCTCCTTCACGATTTCTTTAAACAGTTATTATTTACCTATGGGGTCAAGTTCACAGTGAATGCTGCCTTCAACTCTAAGAGCAGATTACATCACTCAGGAGGTCAAAACTAACACCTTTAGTTGTGCACAATAACATCTAAGCTGTTGTACCACCAGAAACCAAATTTTCATTCATAAAACAGTGTGGACAGCTTACCTTAAACTGCTAGAGAGAAAACAGGCAGGCACAAACCCCAGCCTTGCTGAGTCTCATATTGATTTGAAAAAGAGTATGTTAGGCAGTGTTTATTTTGGCCTGGGAGAGGATTTTTTTCAATTGGTAACCCACTGTGTCCCAAACACTGAAGTATAGAAAGGTTTGTTTTGTTTTGTTTGGATCTGTTTTATTCTCAAAGAAACACAAATGACACTTTTTTAATGTAAAATTAAATGTACTCACAGTTCTTGTGGTGCAATTTAAATATGCTTTCAGTATTTCCTCCAGAAATTCACGTAGAGTGTAAAATGATTTGCACAGCTTGAGTTTCTTTTTTTATTGACATAAAATTAACTCTGCTGACTTGATAAAACAAAACTAAATTAAGTCAGAATTACATTAATTTTGGTTTTTTTAAAAAATAGCTGCTTCAGCTAAGATAGCCTTAATAGAAATATCCATTTTATGCTTTATTTAACTCTGCGGAATTTCTCTCTCGTTTAAGTCTAAGTATTAAACTGCTTCATTTGGATTTTTTTGTTTACTTAATAGTTTGGCAAAGCATCAGTTTGGCTGATACTTTTTGTTTCCCTTTTATGAATTCAAACCTTCCAAAATGTGAAGATCACTTGGACTGACTAGGCCACTCCGAAAATAGAACAAAAGATAGTGTGTAGTAGAAGTAAAGCTCTAGTGTTTTCCATCTCCCCTTGGATGCAAAGAATTTTCATAAATATATAACCAATAATACAGATGAACCATCCATCCCCTTTCCTTAATAGGGTATTTCTTTTAGAACCTACCTTAGAATCTTGCTCTATGATTCAACATCGTAACTAATCAAACAGGAGATTTTTCTCACTCCCTATTCTCAGAGAATTTCATGCTAAAAGTGTAACATCTACCCAGCCGTCCCTGGCCTTGGCCTCCATATCAGATATCCATTGCTACCCAGTGTTGCATAACAACCCCAAAACATCAGAGGCATACATTTATTGTGTATCACTCATGCATCTGGGGTGGTTGCCTTGGTGGCCCTATTGATCTTGGCTGGGCACATTCACACATCTTGAAGTTGGCTAGCTGTCAACTCATTTGGGCTGTGCTTGGCCAGGAAGAGTAGGGCAACCCAGCTCTGTTCTATTCTAGGCCAGTATGTCAGTTTTCTATTGCTGCCTTAGCATATTACCACACAAATTTGTTATCTCACAATTCTGTAGGTCAGAAGTCTGGGTTTTCTTAGTTGGTTTTTCTGCTCCAGATCTCACAACACTGAAATCAAGCTGTCAGCCACCCAGGCTCTTACTGTGAGGCTCTGGGAAGAATCCACTTCCAAGTTCATTCAGGTTGTTGGCAGAATCTACTTCCTTATGGTTGTACATCTCAGAGCTGGCAGCAGTGCATTGAATCCTTCTCCTGCCTGGAATCTCTTGACTTTCCTCTTCTTCTATATCTCCTCCCTGCCCCCCCCCACTCTTCTACTCATCTTCTGACTTTAGCCTATGAGACTTCTCTGCTATTACATTGAAATCACATTGGCCCCACCCATATAATTCAGGATAATCTCATCTTGATGTCTGTAACCTTAATTACATCTGAAAGAAAATCCCTTTTGCTATGTATCATAACATATCCACAGGTTCCAGAGATTAGAGTGTGGACACACCCACCACACTCAAGAATGGTGTCTTGTAGTGGCAGAGGCATGAGAAAGGGGAAGCCCCTTCACACAAGTACTTTTCATCCTTCAGTAGTCAAATAGAGTCACATCGTCTTGCCCAGTGTCAGAGTGGGAAACACTATAGTTACATGGTAAAGGATGTAGACATGGGGAGGGTAAAGATTTGGGGTCATCGTTGTGATCTACCATAGATTTCTAAAAACAACAGTGTGATGACAGTGTTTAGTATTAATATGCTAACCATCCCCAAACCCCATGTGGTAGATAGGAGTAAATGTCTTCGCAACCTAGAAGCGGTCCATAATGCAGAATCAACTGTACAATTACCATCAGCCTTAACACACTGTGAGCAGCTATTGGTCAAAGACTGTGTCTTGTCCCTCACTAATGGCTGGCATATAGCAGATGCTCAAAATAAAAATAATATTTAGGGCTAATATTCTATGCCAGGAACTGTCCTAAGCAGTGAACATATGTTAATCCATAATAATTCTATGGGGTAGTTATTATTATATCCCCTGCACATATACACTATATAGACGATAAAACTGAAGGAACATAATGTTAGGAAACTTGTCTAAGGTCACATAACTAGTAAGTGGTAGAGCCAGTATACAGACCCAGAAAGTGCATGAATATTTGATAAAATAAGCATCTGAGATCCTCACAATCCTTATAAAATATTGGATCACTTTCTTTGAGTTTCAGAAAAAAATTGCAATAACGATTTTGATTTTTAAAACACTTACCCTAAAGGTTACACCACTGGATAGGAGTCATGTATTAAGGATAGATTCAATTAATCATCAATCATTTATTAGATGTACACTCTAGTACAAAGCCCCCAGGTCAATGCTGGAGGATTTTAAAGATGTCTCACTGCCCTCAAAATCAATAAAACACGTATTAGAGGCTACAAGTACACCAGTGGGTACAGGACAGGTGCTCAATAAATGGGGCTTGGCTGAATAAGACATACACACACAATGCATAACAATACTTACTACAGCATAAGTGCTTGATGTGTGAAGATGACTAGAGCTCAGCACTGGAGAGATCAAGGACACCTTCACAGAGGAGGTAGGATGTGAGTATGGACTTTAAGGGTGGCTAGAAAGAAAATAGGGTTTCTCTGAGAGAAACTTTGAAACTTTGTCCTAAAAACAATGTGTTTCAAGACCTGTGTTGCATGTGTGCCTCACTCCATTCATTCATTCATTCATTTGAAACATATTTATTAAACCTTCCATCTGAGACATCACCCCAAATAAGCAGGAAGTAGATCAATGACTATGTTGCCCCTCCTCCCATAGATATGGGAGGGAAATACTGGGAGTGGGGAATATGTAACAACGGGAACAGACTGAAAAAACTGCAAAAATATTTTCTGTCTCATTAAAACATCCTTTACTCCTTTCAGAAATAAAGCCTACATCCCTACCTCAGGCCAATGGTTGGAAGGGGCAGGGTAAGTCTTTTGTTATTTGTGCTACAGGAGATGGTAAAGGGAGGTCCTGGGTGGGAGGTCACAGGATTGTCTTCAGCAGAGATGGGACAGATTGGAATCATCAGATGTAATTGAACAGCAATTGCCTGAAGCTGAATGGCCACCCTTTAAGAGCTCTGTATTTCTGA
>NW_012151274.1:444365-454387 GCF_000956105.1 Propithecus coquereli | reverse complement strand
CAAAGCGATACAAGTAGAACTACCATTTGATCCAGCAATCCCATTACTGGGCATCTACCCAGAAGAACAAAAGACATTCTATAAAAAAGACATCTGCATTCGAATGTTTCTAGAAACAATTTTTTTGATTATCAAAATTTATCTAAGTCTTAAGGATGTAAGGAAAAATAATAGAACCAGCTCTTAGGGAAAGTTTATTCAAGTGGGGAGGCAGACATCATGCAAACAAACAGACACAACCAAATTATTATGTCTTGTCCTAAGTGCCATCAAGGAAATTAATGCAATTCAATAATAGAGAATAACAGGACTGGCAGCACCTTATTTTAGATAACAATTTTGAGTTTTAAGACACTTACTCTAAAGGTGACACCACTGCATAGGAGCCATGCATCAAGGATAGATTCGATTAATCATCAATCATTCCTTGGATGTACACTATGTGCAAAGCCCCCAGGTCAGTGCTGGAGGATTTTTTAAAAAGTCTGAGAGGGTTATTTTAGATGAGACTTCAAACATGAAAAGCAGTCAACCATGGGAAGAGCTGAGGCAAAAGCACTCCAGACAAGAGAACAGCAGCTGCAAAGGCTAGAGGTGGGAGAGAATCAGGAGTGTTTTAGACACTGTCTGAGGGTGAATGTGGCCAGAGTATAGAGAGTGGAGAAGGGAGATATCCCTGATTGATAGCTGTAGAAAGGGCCAGGAGGGCTACACTTTTGGCCTCTGGAAAGAAATTGGGTTTCTAAGCAAAGAATTAATGTGATTTTTAAAAATTTACATTTTAAGATCTCTTGGTACTGTGTAGGGATTAGATTTGTATAGAACAAGAATGAAAGTTGGGAGGTCAGGTAGAAGACTATTGTGCTGGTGGGAAATCTCCAAAGTCCAGACCAGGATGATAGTGGAGGTAGAAGGGAATAAACAGATTTGAAATCTATTTTAATGATACAATCTGTAAGATATATCAGTGAATCAGATGAGTGGGAGAAGGGAAAGAGAAAGGGGGTGATATTTTAGGTCATACTTAGGTTTTTTGCTTGGACATAGAGGCTGATGGTAGTACTAAATGCAAGCATGCCTCATTTTATAGCGCTTCTCTTTATTGCACGTTTTAGATATTGCATTTTTTACAAATTGAAGGTTTTTGGCAACCCTGCATCAAGCAAGTCCATCAGCAACATTTTTTCAACAGTATGTGCTTACTTCATGTCTTTGTGTCACAGTTTGGTCATTCTCACAATATTTTAAATGTTTATTATTATTATATCTGTTATGGCAAGCTGTGATTAGTGATTGTTGATGTTAGTATTGTAGTTGTTTTGGGTCATCACAAATCATGCTCATAAAAGAAATGGTTCTATATAGAGGCAGACATTGGTGACGCAAGAGAGGAAGAAGTTCAGAAGCAAAGTTCTTGAAAATATGCCAGGGACTGGGATCCATAACACTAATTCCTTCCATTGTAGTAGGGACACTTCATCTATGGGGACAGAAAGAAGGAAGAAAAGATTGGTGCTCCCCACATTCAGGTCCCTTCCCATCTCCCCATAGGCTCTTTCTGCTCCGGATAGGTCCAACCTGCATTGGTCAAATGCGGTTAAAAAGCTCGGTCTGGTTCATCATATAGTTGTTTCAGTGCAACACTGGTCAGTTTCTGTTACTGCTGATGTTCATCTGACCTTCTTCCTCTCTCCACTCCTAAGACCCCAGTTGTGGCATGGGTACATCTGCACATTCTTTATAATCAGGATTTCATATACTTGTCCAGTGAAACCCTAGGAATGCTGAGAAATTACTTGGGAGTTTCTACTCTACAGGAAGAAGGAATGGAGATGATATCTACAACCAGAGTAGCTCTACTGTCACCTAACTTATATATTAACGTTCTGAATGCTTTATTTGAAACAGCAGCAAAAGATTCAAAAGCCACTGCCTTGTAGATGACTGTAGGTCTCCAAGTCCTAGCTGTTTTCTCTAACACGTGACCTCACCTTCATTACCTATCATACCTCAGTGCCCCAACACAGATACCTATCCCTCAACATTGCCCAATGACTGAAGTCTACTTCTGGGCCCCAGTTTTATATTTGAGACTCTACTCCATGCTGATATTTGCCTGCATGAATCTATTCATTGTCAATGCTTCTAAATTCTCATGCTCATGTTCTGCCTAACTGAAATGAGACCCATATCCCTTTCATTGGGCATTTTTAATGCCAACTGCTTGTCTTAATGAATACCACATTCTGTCTATCATTATATTCATAGATAGGTTAAGCTTGTTCCTGAATTTTTCTCCACAATGTTTTCCCACTTATGGTGGATGAGGTTGATTTCAGATGTCTGCTTCTCCACTGGATCTCGAGCACATTTAACTCTTCAGTACCATGATATATTAGGAGATGGACCAGTGGGAAAATAATGGATGACTTGGGCCAGAAGTTGAACAGAAACCTCTTTCACTTACGGAAACTTGTTTCGTGACTGTGTGCAAGAACAAGAGTGAGGAAGTGGCACACGGGAAGATATTTGTGGATGAGGCTGAAACAATGGTCTAAGTGAGAGGTCAAAAAGGCCTCAAAGTGACAAGTAGAAGGAAAACAAAGAAGTAATCAGGAGATCTATAAATACATAGAACTTTGTGGTAGACATCACTTCCTGGCACACAAGAGGGTTGTACTCAACTGCTCTCTGAAGGTAGATGTGGCCCTGATTTGCTTCAACTAAAGAAGTGTGGATAGAAATGATTTTGTAACTTCTAGGTAAAAACATTTAAGAGCTGGTATGAGGTTCTCATGCCCTCTCTTCCCTCATCAGTCTGGAGGCATGTATTGTTTACAAGAGCTGCAGGAGAAAGACAGCCTGGAATATGGAGTCTTAATCAGTCTTAAATGGTATCTGGAGAGCCACCCAGATACCCATTAAATATTGTGTTAGGCTAAACCACTTTTCTGAAGGGGAAAATGGGAAGAGGAAGAGAGAATTTCTGCAACATAACCTAGCCTAGCCTGTCTGGTGCAGACTTTATCAAGAATTCTTTTACTTTTTGGCAAAGTATCACCAGGAATATAAACACCGCAATCCCCCACCCCCAGCATCAGCTGGTCTTTCACTTGCTCAATCATTGCCTGTTTCTTCTCAGAAAGCTGAGTACATGATTTTTTGCAATGCCCTAGATAAAATAAACCTTTGTAAACATCTGCTATTTTAGCATGATGTAGTATGTATTTCCTTATTTTTATTTAAGCATCTCTCATTTATGACGTAAGGCAGTCTTTAAATATTTTCAAGACTAGACCTAAAAATGCCTGAAGAACAGAAAAAAACAGAAAGAAAGCTCATTTCCATCCTCCCTTTTATTTTTTAGTTTCTTTAAACTACAGTTCAAAATTTGGCCTGACATTTTTATATTTTGTCTTTCCCTTGGGCAGTTAGTGACCTGAGATCTTTTGGGTTTGAAGGAAGTCAAAGTTTTAGAACCTTTTCTGAGGGCTGGACCTAATTGTCTTTCTTGTTAACTTCAGCAACAAATTCTTTGTTAAAATCGTTATTTGGGAAGGACGCATTATTGTTAGACAATAAATAACCTATAGAACACACAGAAGTTCATATTTATCCTCTCCAAAGCATCTTGACCATGCATTTTCCTAAAAACTTTCTATTTCTCTTTAGGTAATGGTTAACTAGCTTTTTATTTTGGTGCTTCATGAGGCAAGTTATTTCAAGCACTAGAAAATGCTTGGCATTATGCATTACAATTATTTTCTAAAAAATATCAACACATTGTCAAATGACAAAATGTTTAAAATAATGACATACTGTGTCTTCAATAGTAAGAATAATACCACATAAAATGTTGGAATAAAACTGGAAAAATTCAATATAGAATTTATTAATATTTTGATTAAAATGCAAGAATATTTTTGTAAATTGTTAATGTTTTAAATTATATTCTAAGACTCATTGAAAATTTAATAGATAAAATTGCTTACCTTATAGCTACAGAATTATTTATAGAAGGAAATTCTGAGAAAATTGCAAATTAAATGCACATAGAGTCAGATCTGACTTAACCACCTCTTTATAACCCTCATTCATTTTTTTATATAACACTCAGTCTTGATGCAATACAAAAATTTTACAGGATTATATTTGACCTCTTTGTGGCTAAGTTGGCTGCGTGAGGTCTGATAAGAATTCTGAGACTCTCTATGGTTTTCAAGCAATCATTCATCATTCCCAGGAGGATTATGATCTGTAATGAATAATTATGATACTGATGTGGCCAAACATTGTGTACACATAATATCATCTGGGAGGGGCACAAAAGCAGAACCTCCTAAAGGTTGCATTCATTCTGTGGCATTTTTCAGATAAAAATTGCTCCATAGACTAACAGGCTTCATGAGAAATTACTGTGTTGCAGCAGGTACACCAACTTCAACCCGGGATGGTTCTGAAATTAGTAGAGATGGGGATAGGGATGCCAGAATAGCCAGCAGTGAATTCTGGGAAGAGAAGAGCCTGAGATACACTGGGTGATGGCCAAGCCCTTGATGTTCAAAATGTGGTCCTTGAACCACAGGAAAATCAATACCATCTGAGAGCTTGTGAGAAATGCAGAATCTTGGGTGCCACCCTGGACCTCCAGAATCAGATTTTGCCTTTTAACAAGATCCCCAGGTGATTCTTTTACACATTACAATTTGAGCAGCACTCACCTGCACAGAATTAGCCTTTAGGATTAGGGCCTAAAAGAAATCATACTGTTTCCAAATAAAATTTTGCAGCAAGAATTGATGGCTCTGGCAAAGTATTTATTTCAGTTACTGCTATGTTCCTCCTTAGGTTTGGTAAGGTAACTTATTTAAACTTGTACCAGTATCTCCTTGGGATTTATGATGCTACAAAGGTGGTGCTAATGTGGTTACTTTTCATCTTCAAAGAATTAGTTGTGGATAATGAAATTAAGTATTTAATATAAAGGGAAGAAGAGAGTCAATCAATATTACTACAATACTACATCCCTTCCTTGTTCTGTGCTGAGCACTTTTTTATTCATTTGTTTATTTACTCAACCTATTTTACTGAACATGTAGATTATGCCAGGCACTGTGTTTGGTACTGGGAACACAGAGGAGGAATATATTTCTCAATATCATCTGACATCCTTCTCTAACTATTTAGTAATAAAATAATAGATAGTATTCCAGGATGGGGATTGTAAAGAAGGGAAGGAGTTTTTGAAGACTTTACTAATAGGTGAGTTTAATCTTCTGTAATGTTAGATCACATTTTCTTTTAACTTAGCAATTTGACTAGAATTCACAATATTCTCTATTCTTTGGGGTATATTGTCTTATTAACTAGACGATATGCTGCTCAAAACAAGGCCTTCTTCTTAATTTGCCCCAGTGCCTGGCAAAGAACCTGATTCAATAAATGCCTTTGTTGGATGATCTGAACTGGCTTCTCTTCAAGAGACTACTTGGAAACCTGCCTTTGGCATGAGTCATTATTGACCACATCAATGTTTGAAAGTAACCACTTGAACAGTAACATCATGCCACTATTTTGGTATGATGTTTATAATTTCTTATACCTATATGATAGAAAATTATACTAATTAAACAAGAGAACAACATCTACCATTAATTGAACAACTAGAAATATAAAGCACTACATTATTTTGAGCAAATTACTTAATCCTCACAATATTATGATCTTTTACATTATTTATGATATAATACTTCTTTTACAGAGGAGGAAATTGAGGCTGCGAGAGCTTAAATGATATTAACATAAAACTAATAAGGGGCAGTGTTACTATTTGAATCCAACTCTGGCTCCAAATACTATACTAATTGATTATGCACATCAAAATTAATACCAACGGTGTTAATTATCACATGTATTTTTATAAAATTTTATTTTCAAGGTATTAAATTTAAGAATGAGGAGAGAGAACCCATTTCTTTTGAAGATATTAGGATTTTGAGAAAAACCTCTCCCCTTACACTAAGCAATTAATGCGCATTAGGAAGTAGGTCAGGAAAAGGTTTCTATAAGTAAGATTTGCAGCCTTATCCTTTCAAAGATGATGTTTTATGTTCATTTATTAATTCATTTAACAAGTAAATTCTGAGACTGTATTTGTCAGATTTTGTCCTAGGCAACAGGGATGCCAGGATGAACAAGACCTAATTCCTGCCCTCAGGTTGCTCACACCATTGGAGACACACCCCACGACCTGGAAATTTTTAAATATTTATTATCTGGGTCTGCATAGATAACATTTGCTGACACCCAGAAAACATGAATGTGAAACTAAGGGAAAAAGGCAGAGCTGGAAATCATCAGAACAGAAACTATTTAAAGCCATGAACCAGGATGAGATCACTCAGGGAAGAAGGAATGATCTGAGAATGGAGCATTGGATCGCAGCTTTGCTGTGCCCAGTGTGGTGGTCTAGGGCAAGGGATTTGACATTAGAGATATTTGCAATTGAAACATCTCAGCCAGCAACTAGTTGTGTGTCCTAGGGCCAATTATATAACTTTATGAACCTCAGCTTTCTGGTAAGCAAATTAAGAGTAAAGCACCCACCTTCCATGAAGGTTGTGAGCAATGAGAATGCTAATTTATACAAAATCCCTAGTTTTCTTTTTTTTATGACAGGCCATAGACTGTAATAGTTAGAGGCACAGAAAAGTGGGATGGAACCAGAGCTCTGCCACCTACTAACTCTATGAGCTTTGGCAAGATCTTTATTCTCTTTGTTCCTCTATTTCTTTATCTGCATGATGGGGATAATAATAATAATAATATTTGCCTCCTTAACATTTACAAAGATGACTGAGTTAATTTATCAAAAGTATTTAGGATGGTGTCTGGCAAATAGTAAAAGCTATAGAAGGGCTAGCTACTATTAGACGGTTAACAAGAGCTATTGTTGGTACCTGCTCAAGAGGTCACTTTTCTATCTGTGAGAGTTCTTGCAATAAAGAAACACACTGGGAAAAACCCAAAGAGGAAATTAAACTGAGGTAACTAAGCAAGCTCTTCCCTTCAAGCAAAAACAAATGAGTGCTGAAAGGCATAGAAAACTTTGATCAGACCCAAAAGGAAGAGCAAATCAGGCAAAATTCAATAAGGCACAGTTCTGCCAGAACAAGCTAAGTCTCAGAAAGAACACACTTTATAGGGCACTGAACAATAGAAATTGAGTTTCAGGCACTGAGCCACAATTTGAGTGATTCAGCACACATGCAGGCCCTGGTGTCAGGGGTTTGCATCACTAAGGCAAAAGGTTTTACTTTAAAAGTCATCTCTATCCATTATCCATAGATTATACTGGGTTGTATTCTAAGCTAATAAACGATGGGCATTCAGTCCATACTTTGCTCCTAATTTCCCTGAGTAATTACTCTAAGTGAGCTGCACTTTTCTATAAATACTCATCATTCACAGGGTCTGCTGCTGTTTTCTCTTTGGCTTACCAACCTTTTGAGAGGTCAGTGGGTCTACTGTAGTCACTCAAATGGAAAATGTGAAAAACACCTGAAGATTAATGGATTAGGAAATTTTGAGCACAAACTCCATTTGGTACCACACATACATCAACTTACAGAATAGCATAAAAGAAAATAAGAACCCAAAGAGGGCTCTTACTCACATTTCAAGGTCTAATAAAGCCAAGGATTAAGAAGATGGAAAGCTTGTTTTGCCTATGTGTGCACCTTTCTCCTATGGCATTATTTCAGCAACTCTATTCCCTTTCTGCTTCTTGCTACCTAGAAAATTCCTACTTATCCTTCAATACTTCAAGGTCAAATGTCACCTATTGGATTATACTTTTTAACTCCCCCAAAACTGAATTAGTTGCAAACTTCTCTAGGTTGCCTTCAGAATCATACTTTCTCTATTACTAATATAATGCCATATTGTGATTGTTCACCTAAAGTTCCCACCACTAGACCATAATTTCCTCCAGAACAGTAAGCGTGTTCTGTTTTATTTCCAGTGTTTGTCAGGGTGTTAATGTGGCCTCCTGAACCAGTAATCATGGATTAAGATGTGCTGTAGTCTTGCTTCTAGCTGAAATCCACCCAGGGCCACAGGAAGGTGAGAGTATTTACCGAGTTAAACCAAACCAAACCAAAACAAAACAAATAAACGTCACTTCACTCAATACCAGAATCCACAGACCACAACAGAACCTCAGGAAGAGCACTGCTCTGCTGCTCCTGCAACAGTACCAGGCTTCTCTTATGAACATCTTAAGTCCTCTGCCCTCTTTCAGATCAACAGTGTATGATCCCAAGGTCTAAAAACACTTTGTCTCTATTTCCCCCAGTGTCAAACTACTCTCACCTGTTTTTCCCACTCTCCGATTCTATTTCCAATCATTTCCAAACACAGCACATGCTGGTAGAATGAATGAATAAGTGAACAAAAGAACACAATAAGACTTAAGTCTCTTGTCATCTTGAACGTATGTAGTTAGAAGACTATCTCTGTGAATTCTACTATTTAGATATTTTTCATAATTAGAGGAGAAATTGAAGAGAGAGGAAAACATCGGGTAATGTTTATAACACATTAGTCTGGGATCCTAAGTTTTGGAAACAAGAGAAATAAGCATATCTGTCTTGAAATCAAACTGCTTATTCCCCTGCAGAGCCACAGCCCAGAACAGCCATTACTCTTTGCCTTGCCCTAGCCCAGAACAGAATCACCTTTTGTATGCTGGTCACATCTGTCCATACAACAGGGTTAGAGGCCAAAGATTTGAAAAGATGTGGATAAAATCTAACATCTAATGTTCCAAAGATCTAAAAAAACTCAATGTCAGGAATAGATTCTGCTATATTCCATACTCATTACTAGCAGAGATTTTTCCATACTCAGCCATTCCTCCCCTAACCCAATTTGTCAGAAAAACTCAGCATGCATGGGTGCTTGGTTTACCAAATTTTGGCTCTATGCTTAGGTTGCCATATCTTGCCTCTGGATAGAGGCACTTTTCACCTCTCACAAAAATGCACACCTCTCATCTCTGAGGGTCTTCAACTCAAACAAAAGACTGACAAAGGACCTACAGTCTCCACCTCTAACAAAAACCGGTTCCAACAAACGATTCTTACAATAATGGTGAAATATCCAGTTAGCAGGGCCCGAGCATAGACTTGCCTGCCAAAACTGTTTAGGGCTCAGAAGTGATCAAACAAATCACATTAAAATCATGGTGAAAAGTGATACAGTACCTTAAAACTGGGAAATACTGGTGAAATAAATCTTAAAATCATGCTTATTTCAAAATTCTGCTACCTACTCCTTGGAAATATCCAGTTTCCTGGGCTGAAACATAGATTTGTCTGCCTGAAAAGAACTGGGTTCAATGCATTATTCTCCATATGGGAGATAATAGTGTTTGGCTTTTAATAGTAACTTATCCATAAGTTAAATTATCAATCATTGATTCAAACTGACTATTGAGATATCTCAGTCACATCAACCAATGGGGCCAGCTTTTGATGTGTTATGATAATTGTTGAAAAATGACAGAGGTATCTATGGTGACTGTTCATCTCTCCTTATTCTATGGCAGGTATTCCCATAAATGGGTCAGTGCTATTGTGAGTAAATCATAGATGTTCAATGGGGTAAAACTCTGTTAGTGCTTTTCTATTTATATTGCATTTATATTCATGTACAGTTTGAATTTCTTTTGAATCTCTTATCTCCATTAAGTTCAAATGATATCCTTTTTGTGTTATATTTATTTTAAAGTTATTGTCATAAACCAAAGAAATGTTTTTAAAAATTACCTGTACATTTCTTAAGAGACTGACAAATAATCTTTGTGAAGAATAAAAGTACTGTCGGTGGGAAATCCCTGCACATATTTAAGCTGAGTGGAAGAACTCTCAAAATTTATAAAAAGAGTAAAAAGGAGGCTAGAGAAGGATTCATTCAAAGATTAAATTCAAATGATATCCTTTTTGTGTTATATTTATTTT
>NW_012151274.1:439127-444190 GCF_000956105.1 Propithecus coquereli | reverse complement strand
ATTTTTTTGCAAGTCCGCCTCAACCCAATCATATTGAAATAAAAAAAAAAAAGAAAACAAAACCTGAAAATTTCTATACACAAAATAATAGAATAAACATGGTAAAATATATAGGATGAGAATCAAGACTATATAATAAAAATTACACATGAATGTGTAAAAGGAAAGCTAGCCAATATAAAATTGGCACAAGATAACAAGATATAAATAGGCAACTCACTTAAAAGGAATCACAAAAAGCCAATAAATGTAAGAAGCTGAACATCACTAATAAACATATATGTATGCAAATTAAAGTCAAATCAGGTAATTAACACTATTTCAAACCAGAAGTTGAAAGAGACTCACAATATCAAGTGTTGGAGAAGTAGAGAAATATAAACTCTCAAAGATACCATGGATGATAATATAACTGGATTTAACTACCTTAGAGAACAATTCAGTAATATCAAATATAATTGAATGTTTATACACTCAGTTATTCCTCTCTTAATTATAATTTAGCAAACTCTAACATGTATCATCAGGAAACATACAAAAGGATATACATTCCAGCAATGTGGGCAACATCGATACTTTAGAACAACTTAAAGGTCAGCTATATGGGAGATAATAGTGTTCTGCTTTTAATAGTAAGGAAGATTAGGTATTCTGAAGGGCTTTATTTATACTTAAATAAAGAAGATCTTAGAGCTATTATAACAAACATATGAGGAGAAAGATTATCAGGAATGAGCTAAAGGAGAAGGAATAGGTGTTCTAAATATTTTGATCATTGTCATATTTATATGAATTGATTGAACTCTTCAGTTAAAACACAGAGACTACCAAATTAGATTTTAAAAAGTAGACAAACAAAAACAACAGAGCAAGAAAATTACCCAAATCAATTATATGCTATTTATATAAACCACACTTTAAACACAAGAACATACTTGGTATTGTAATTTTTTAATCCATTGTGCCAAGTATTTAGTGATATCTCATTTGTTATTAATTGAACATCTTCTCATATTTATTTGTCTTTTGTGTATCCTCTTTTTTGAAGTATTTGTTTAAGTCTCTTGCCCATTTTTCTATTGAATTGTCTATTTTTTCTTATTGATTTTTAGGGGTTTTATATTTTGGATGTAAGTACATTGTAAATTATATGTATCAAAGATATATATTCCCATCTGTTGCTTGCCTTTTTCCCTCTTCAAGAAATTACACTTCTTATTTTAACTGTAATTTTTAATATATTCTTATACATTACTTGATATAAAAAGTAGTGTTATTATTATGGAAAAAGTATTTGGAAATATACCTAAAGTTTAACATAGGCCTACCCCATGACCCAGAAATTTCACTTCTTGGTATATATCCAACACAAATGTGTATATATGTTTACCAAAAGACATATAAAAATGTTCATTGTAACACTGTCCCAAAACTGACAATTCAATGTACGTCGACAGCACGATGGGTAAAAATTGTTATATTCACAACATGGACCAGACCTGCAAACTTGCCTCCTCACACATGTCCAGGAGTGACCAGTGCAGGCAGGAGCCCATCCCCCCCAGCCCCAATCATGTAGGGAAAAAATATGTGTGTACACATACATGCACAAATATATATATATGAATTAAAATGAATGAACAGGGAAGAACTTGAATAAATTTCACTTACACAATTTTGAGAAAATATTCCAGGCCCAAAAATATGTATGGTGTCATTCATACAAAAATTTATTATTCCTCTGTGGTGTCAAAAGTCAGGACAGAGATTCCTTTAAGGACAGAATGGGTAAGTGAATATATGCACAGGAGTGCTTCTGGGTACTGGTAGTGTTCAATTTCTTGAGCTTGGTAGTGATTACATGAGTATATTCATTTTATGGTATATCATTTATCTATGTGTTTTTGATTAATGTACTTTCTTTTTTGCATACAATGCTTCAATAAAAGATTATTTTAAAATATGGTTAATTGATGTCAACATTTGTCAAATGTGTGTGCCTGGTAGGTAGGTAGGTGTATGTTTTACTTGGCTCTGCACTTTCCTCAATTTCTGAAATAATTATTAATTTAAAAAGTCCCAAAACAACAGATGCTGGTGTGGATGCAGAGAGAAAGGAACTCTTATACATTGTTGGAAGGACTTCAAACTAGTAATATGGAGATATGTCAAAGAACTAAAAGTAGAACTACCATTTGATCCAGCAATCTCACTACTGGGTATTACCCAAAGGAGAAAAAGACACTTGCACCCGAATGTTTATAGTAGCACAACTCACACTTGCAATGATGTGGAAACAACCCAAGTGCCCATTAATACATGAGTGGATTAAGAAAATGTGGTATATGTATACCATGGAGTACTACTCAGGCATAAAAAAGCGGTGAACTAATACCTTTTGTAACAACCTGTAAGGAACTGGAGACCATCTTTCTAAGTGAAGTGTTGCAAAAATGGGAAAACAAACATCACATGTACTCGTTATTAAATTGAAACTAAATGATCAACACTCATGTGTGCATATGGTAGTAAAATTCAACAAAATCAGACAGGTGGGAGAGGGGAGGTGGGGATAGGTAAATTCACACCTAGCAGGTACAGTGCACACTATCTGGGTGATGGACACATTTATAACTTTGATTAAAACTGTACAAAATTAATTCATGTGACCAAAATATTTGTACTTCTATAATATTCTAAAATTAAAAATAAATAAAAAATAAACATTCATTAAGCCCTTAAAGAAAATAAGAAGAAAAGTAAAGTAAAACTATTAATAATCAATCATTCTCCTGAAAGGATTAAGTCTTAAAGTACAGAGAATGTTATTCTTGAAGATGTCAGTGATCAATTAATTTATTACATCAATGAGCTAATTTAACAAAGTATTATATAATCTAATGCTTCATTTTCCTGCCCTGCCCACTGCTTCTCTCACCTTGTTAAAAATATCTACATCATTATTTGAGTGTATGTCTATATCTACATTAATATCTAGCTATTTTTATATCTTTTATGTCTTTTTCCCATACAATGATAGCCTTTGTAGAGACCTGCCTCCTCTGGAAAGAGTGTTTATGCTCAGGACTTTTTAGGAAACCTATAATTCTCAGAGGTGAAGAAAAGTCAATGCTTCTTAACTTTTGCCCTTCTTCCAGAAAGCTATCTCTTAGTGAGCTAAGAATTCAAAAGGAGCTACATCAGGCCAAAGGAATATTAACATTTACTGCTTTTCCTTGAGATCAAAAAGGGCCTACATATTTATTATATGTAAAGATAATTGCCTTAGTCTGTTTGGGCTGCTATAACAAAGTGCCACACACTAGGTGACTACAAACAGCAGAAATTTATTTCTCACAGTCTAGAGGCTAGAAGTCCAAGATCAGCATCAGGTTCTGTTGAGGGCGCTCTTCTAAGCTACTGGCAGCTGAGTTCTCCTTGTATCCTCACATGGCAAAAAGAGAAATAGGTAGCTCTCTGGTCCCTTCTTTAAGGGCACTAATCCCATTCATGAGGGCTCTGTCCTCATAACCTAATCATCACCAGTGGCCCTAATACCATCACACCGGGGCTTAGGATCTCAACCTGAGAGTTTGAGGTAGGGGAGACAAACATTCAGTCTACTGCAATAATCACCCATATTCCCCTATAGTCTACCAATCCTTTTGTTGTAGTCCCATGCTGATTTTTTTTTTAGAAATCTAATTATAAAATACAAGGCTATATGTAAATAGTTTTTATAATTTTCTTTTTTCACTTAACATAGCATGAACTTTTTCATATAATTATGTATGATGATATTCTTAATACAATGTTTTATGATCTTCAGACCTATGACAACTATACAGAATATGAATGAAACATCATATATCGTGATTATTTATCTAGCATTCATGAGTGTTTGGCTGCCGGGAAAGGGCAATAAGGAATATGATTATTTTAAACTCTGTATTTTTACTTTTCTTATAAAATGGGCCCTAGCAAACCTTGTATCTCTTCTCCATTTTAAAGAAATGCCCTGTGACCTCTGAAACAGGTATTAAGCCTGCTCAATACAGGAGAGAGCAGTGCTTTCCCCGAGAAAGTTGCATAATGAGTTACTGTTCAATGAGTCTCTGTCTCACTTGCCAGGGTTACTGCTTCATTGCTGTTTTCTAAATTACCTTTCCCCTCCTGTCCAACGACCTCAAGTTTTCTGGGTTTTTTTCTCTTTCAGCCCCTTAAAAGCATGATCAGAATTGCTTTGGGATTTACTTACAGGGACTTAAGAAAACTAATCTCACTTCTTTCCAAACGAACCACGGAAACAAACAGTATTCTAAAGTTATTCTTTGGCTGTCTTCCGGGTAGCTTCTCTATTTACAATTTCAGTTTAATTTTAGAAGTCTTTAGAACTGATGATTACATTCTTTATGCTTAGCTTGACAGAAGGACAGATAAACTGGCTTATTAATACCACATTATTTTACAGTTATAATAAACATTTAAATTGTAATTTTAAGCCAGTTTGTGAGTCAACCCAAAGGTCTTAATGTACTGCTTCAAAGTGCATCATCTGCTTCAAATTGAACAATAATTTGGACTCTCTTCTGGTAAATGTACAAAAGCTAGTTAGAGGAATATAACCTGGAAAGCTTAGCATATTTTGGCAACAACGAAAAATTATCTATGGGCTTACACTCTCAATTTACTTGATTTTTTTTGATAGATTGAGTCCGTGGGTGCTGTAAGTAAAAATAATAAAAAAATAAATACATGTAAAGAAACTTCTGACCCAATGTGTAGAATCCATTATAAAAATCACTAGAATGTGATGGAGTTCATCTATTATATGTTATAGATTATATTCTAGTCTATAATGTTTTGTCTAAGAAATGACATATTTTCAGAAGATATGGGAAATTCAAAATAATCTAAAATGTTACCATTCTTTTATTGGCAAAGATGAGATATCTAAACGAATTCTGAAAATTGGCTTTAGGGACTTCAAAGTTTAATGTTATCTATGATGTGCTTCATTATTAATGCAGTGATGCAGCTGGCAATGTTTAGTCAAACTGGTT
>NW_012151274.1:426943-435902 GCF_000956105.1 Propithecus coquereli | reverse complement strand
AAGTACACCTTAGTAGCAATGGGATGTTTGTAAGTTATTATTGTGCCTTGTTAGCTGTTATTTTATGTTTATTTATAAGCTCATTTTCATTTTACTCATGGATAAATAACTAATAGGGAGAAGGCAGAAATAGATGAAGGCAGGGCAATTACAGCATGTATATTCACTTTGCCTTTCAGGGAAAATAATACTAGAATCTCTCTATAAAGATAAAAAAAATTTATAAATCAAATCAAAAGGTGGTCAATTAATGATGCAAGTAAAATTGACCACTATACTCTTCATTGATAGTTGCATTAAAAATCTACAAATTCAATATTCTCATTTTAACGATAAAAGATTAATTATTTTGTTTATTATTTTACAGGACATATTTGTTGTCTTCACTAATACTATCTGAGAAAAAAATCAAGTTTTATCAAAAGAAAGTATCAAATTTTAGTCTGAAAAATTGGTTCTTGGTGTGCTTGTGGCCAAAGAATGACCAGACACACCAAAGTTAGGCAAGCACGAAAATGAGATTTATTGAGGAGAGAAAGATAGGATTATGGGGCAAGAGCAAGACATAGTTTTACAGAGCATGGTCCATATGCCCCAGATGACGAAGGGACCCATTGTCGCAGCAAAGGGAGTGCCAAAGGAAGGGCAAAGAGAGAGAGCTTGGCTATGGTCAGCAGTCTTATTTTATAGACCTGAGTCTTAACTATGCCTGCGGGTTCTAGGTCACTTTCCGGACTTTATGGGACCCATGTGGCTTGGCCGGTGGGCTAAAGAGTCCTCTGCATTCTTTTGCAGCTGGTGCACCAGGTTCTGATTGGCATATTCATAGGGTATTCCCTCCTCCCCCAGGTATGGAAAATCAGGGTTGAGGAGGACCAAGATGGGGGCAACAGCACCAATTTCGTCCCTAGGAGACCCGGAATCCCTCACTATCTACCTAACAAAGGTAAAATTCAATGCTTTCTTTTAAATTCACATAGCCATATTTATTTTTTCACATAAACTCCTATTCTGAGGACTTGAAATAAATAATTTTGTGATTCATGTGCTTACAAAAGATTTTTTAGAAATGTCATGCCAAAAGAGAAAAATGTTAGTAGGTATCTACCTTACTTTCCCCCAAATTCTCAAGTGTTTTTATTAAAATCTGCATATGTCCGTTAGAGTAACATATGTGTGGATTTGGGGTGAAAGAAAGAGATTTAGAAAGGCAGAGTTAACACCATTATCTAAAAGGAGCCAATAGGAGAACACCACAAAAGGTGTTCTCATTAATTCACATTTGTGGACCAAGTACTCTGTGTTCATCCTTTTCTGTTTGCATGTGTATTAGAACAAGCAAATGACAGGGTGTGTTTATTGCCCTGCCATTGACTGTATATCTCCCTGTCATTTATTGTTCCTCCCTTTGCCTTTCAGGACTCACACCACTTTTGGCCCTGAGATTCTGGATGTGGTGGTCACTTTCTATTATGCACCAAGTCAAGCCTTTTACCCTCTGTTTTTCCCACCACTATCGCCTGCTCTCTTTCTTCCAAAGCCCCAGTTTTATTCATTGTCCTCAGCATAGTCATGTTTTTAAAAGGAAACCACAACCCAAGCCCAAGATGGAGGCTTTTGATTTGTCTATACCAACCGTGGGAGTGTCATTCACCTTCCAAAGTGACTGGTTTAAGCATTGGTATGTGACACAACTGCAGCCAATAAAAAAAAGAGGAGGTAAACGTTGGAGAGGATGAATATGCTAATTACCCTGATCTGATCACTATACATTATATGGACAGAAACATTGTTATGTACTCTATAAATATATACAATGATTATATATCCATTAAAAAATAAAATAAAAGGACAAAAGATAAAAGAGAAATCTGCTGAGTGGCTTCTGGGAGGGATTTCCTAATTCTTCAAATGGGACACAAGAGAGGCACATTCCCTTTTCTGTCTCTGAATTATCTGCTTTGGCCAGCTAGAGTTTGGGCAGCAATTTCAGGAGTGTGAGGGGTCGCAGATTTAGAGGCATTGGCAGGGAAGATATGCCAGTAGGAGATGTGAAGACAGAGGTTGGGATGCAATGTGTTTATTAGGGAACATATCTGAGAGAGGAGGTGGAAGGAAGCAGGATTGGGCCTAGGAAGAAGTTGAACTGTAATGTAGGTCCGGTAAAGCCTCAGCCAACTCCGCTGTTTGCTTTGGGCCAGTATTACCCATAGAAGTTGCCCTGTTTGGGCTGAAATGGCTGTTCCTTTATACTCTCACTCTACTCAGTTATCAGAAGGAAGAGCACGACACAAGGCAGCTCCCTACAGCTGAGACACATTGTCTCGAAAGGAGCTGACAGCTGGGGGCTGCCTGCTGACTACAGTTCTCAAAGCTGGGCATCAAGACCTTCCTTGAAGGGGTATCTGGGTAGCACATCTCCCTGTCTACTGTGGAGTATAAGCCAGTCCACTGAGCACTTCATGTAGAATGATGAAAGATATCTGAGTCCTTGTTAATGTCAGCGATCCACTACATTAACCAATGCTGGAAATTCCCTACCTCCAGGCTTCTTGTTATATGAAATCATAAAGGTTCAGGCTGTGTTAAAATTTCCATGATTGGCAGCAGACAGCAACTTACTAGATACGCTGAAATTGCATCAAGGCTCTTGACTTTCTTAGACTTTCACAGAAGTTAGGGACAAACTTCTTCAACCAGCCCTCAGAACTTTTCTTCAGGCATAATTCTATTTCCTCTTTGATTGTGTTTGCTGTGACCGAGAGATCCTGTCTATTTTCTGCAGTTTCCTTCCTAGGAAAGGGGCTCACACCCCACACCAGGCCTTATGTATATTCTAGGGAAGAGGAGAAGAATGGGGCAAATTCCTGCCTTAAGGAACTCAGGGGCTAAGGAAAATCCTGTTTTTACTTGAGTAAATAGAGGTTGCTAGAGCTATAAGTACCTTTTAAATGAAGCAAAGTGTGTGTACTGTCTTCCTATATTAAATTTAATTTTATTCAACAGTTAACCTAATTCCTATAAATTCAAGATCCAACTCCTCCATTAATTAGCTTAGAAAACTTCAGAAAACTCGGCATCTCACTAAGCCTCAGTTCTCCCATTCATAAGATGAGATTTTTAGATTAGATCATCTCTAGGGCCCCTTCTAACTTTAAAATCCTACAATTCTATGACCCATGTGTTCATTTCTGCTTATGACTTTCTGGTTCCTGAAGTACATTTTCAATAACAGCCACCAAATAATAGTCATGCAGACACTTTCTGCTTAAACTTCTCCTTTCACCAGATGTCACCCTGAGGGCCTCTGAACACCTCAGTGGAGGAACAGACACAAGGGAAACTGACAGGCAGCTCCCTTCTGAGCTATCTTCCACTAAAATTCCTAATCATATCTGCTATGTGCAAGCAGCCATCCAACCCCAGGCACAAAACAGGATAGCAATAAAGCATTCCCCAGCGATGTCTGTATTCCAACAGACTGTGAGCAGCAGGAACATCTTATCACAGGATCTTTTGGGAAACAACTGAAGGATACCCCTGTGTACTTTTTTGAAAAGGAAGCCATAGTTTTTTATGGACAATTAGCCTTAATGTAGGAAATAAAACTCTATTGTATTGGTTCGATTTCTTTTTTAATCAATTACTTACAAGAAAGCAATTACCTGTCCTGGACAGAGAATGACCCCCCCACCCACCCATAAAGTGCAATTGATCAACAAGTCTTTGGTTCTATTCACAGAAGTTATCTAAATGGCCAACAAACATATGAAAAGATACTCAATTTCATGAGTACTCAGGGAGATGCAAATTAAATGCACAATAAGATGCCACCATAAATCCGCAAGAAATGGCTAAAATTTAAAAGACTGACAATGTCAGTGTTAGGAAGGATGTGACACACTGGGACTCTCATCCACTGCTAGTGGGAGTAGAAGCTGGAGCAATCACTCTGGAAACAATTTGGTGGATGCTAATAAAGTTAACATATGCTTCCCTTCAGACCCAGCAATTCCAATTCTAGACATACACTAAAAAAAAAAAAAATGAGAAGACGTATTCACAAAAAGACTTATAAAGGAATGTTGAGAGCAGATCTGTTGATAATACTCAAGATCTGGAAACAATCCAAATGTCTATTAAAAGGAGAAGAGATTGTAGTACTGACACATGGGTGAATTTCAGAAACATTATGTTGAGCAAAAGAAGCCAGACACAAGGATTACATACTGCATGATACTATTTATATGATGTTTAAGAACAAACAAAAGGAATCTATGGTTATAAAATTCAGAATAGTAGTTACCTCTGAGTGGGGTGAAGGACATTGACTGGAATGAGGTCTGAGGGATCTTTCCAAGGTACTGAAATTGTTTGGGCTCCTGATCTGGGTGATGATTACCCAGGTACACATACATATGTAAAAATTCACTTGGCTGTAATTTAAGATTTGTGCAATTTCTTCTTGGTAACTTATACCTCAGTAAAAAATTAAAAACTTTGCTTCCCTCAATGTAGACCCTATCCTGGAAATACTGCTTTTATTCTCAAAGCAATCTTCCCAGGCAAGCAGGACCCTATTAGCACCATTTCACAATAAAGGGACATATGTAGCCCAGACTGACTGGAATTCAATGGAGAAGTTAAAGGCAATACCACCTACATAAACAGCTTCCATATATCAAAAGCTTTCTATGTCCCACACAGCGTATGTCATGCTTTTTCATTCTCAAAACCATCCTGCAAGGCAGGTACTATACTACGTTTTCCAGATGAGAAAATTGATGCTCACAGCAGTTAAATAACTTTCCCAATTTAATACAACCACTAAGTGGTAGACCTGTGACTCAAAAGGAGTTTGGTTTGGATACAAATCCCATATCTTTTTAATTTGTCCTGCCCCTTTTAATGGGAGAAGTGCTGGAGGCCACATAACCCACTAGGGGATATGTCTTTGCATGTTCACTTTTGCTATTTTGAGGATGGTTTCACTGGCCCTAGATAAGGCGAGAGTGGGTCAGAGTGTAAGCACCTGAGGTGTGAGAGAAAGCTCCCTTGCATGAAGTGAGAAGAAATTAATGAATCGCCCAAGCTCCCGCTGGCAAAACATGGCCTTCACACCTGTTCAGAGGGGAAATGAGCAACAATGCCACGCACGCACTCGCGCGCGCGCGCGCGCACACACACACACACACACGCGCACACACACACACACACACACACACATACACACACACTAAAGTAAAGCTTAAAATCTTTATAAATATGCTCCTAGATAGCTTCATAAAATATACATTTTTTCATTTTAAAAAGATGACAGTACTGTTTCCAACTATAACCCTTATTTTTCTCCACTTCAGGCTGCAAGCATTCACATCCAGGAAATTTTATATCTGAAATTGTTTCAAACCAAATAATTCCTTGGGGATGGATAGCTGTGATTAAACCTGGCAACTTGTTAGGAACCATATGAAAAGGACACTGAAATTAATGCCATTATATTACCAATCTCTGCTATTCTACTCTTTGTGCCTTTGAAACTACTTTTAAAAAAATTATTAAAAATATATTGAGGCTTGGTGTAATTATAAACCCAGAGAAAAATAATGAAAGCAAAACATACCAAGTACCCGTTGTAATTTGAACATACCACTGCTGCTTAAAAATGTATGTGCTAGAAAATACATAATAAAAGGCTTGAACTCTTAAAGTAAGGTTTTTAATCTTTTGGTTATTATCTGATGCTTAGTAAAACCCAGGGGTAATAAGGAGCCCAAATTGAGAGCTAACAATGTCTTGCGGCTTAAAAAAGAACAACAATAACAAAATACACAAAATATATCAAAAGCCTCGTGCAGAAATCATTATACTATACTACAATTCCCAAGAACTAGGACTGCTAATATAAGCCTGTCTTAGTCATACATAAGCTATAACAAAATACCATAAATTAAGTGGCTTATAAACAATAGAAATTTATTTCTCACAGTTCCGGAGACTGGGAAGTCCAAGATCAAGGAAGCAACAGATTCAATGTCCCACTTCCTCACAGATAGCTGTCTTTTCACTCTAGCCCATTGTGGCAGAAGGGGTTAGGGGTCTCTATCAGGCCTGTTTTACCAGGGCACTAATCCCATTCAGGAGGATTCCGCCCTCATGACATAATCACTCCTCAAAAATCCCACCTCCTAACATCATCACCTTGGGGGTTGGGATTTTAACACATAAATTTGGGGACAGGGCAGATAAAAACATTTAGACCATAGCAGAGTCAAATATGTCTAAAGGAAAATTATCAAAATTAATAAATCCTCCCTTCAGACAAGTTCATGCAAATCAAATAATAAAATGTAAATCGTAATCATTTCTTGGAAGTACTGTGTGACTAACCTCTCTATAGATTTTTCTTCTTAAAAATAAAAAGTATGAACTGCTCCAAAAAAAATATAGCTTAAGATTTGGCTGCGCCGTTGACCAGATTTGTGACCTTGAGCAAATCTCTTAATGTTTTAGAGACTCAGTTTTCTTATCTACCTGACAAACGTGATAGTAAGGATGAAGGAAATTAAATACATGCAAAGATAAATGCAAAGCAATGTTATTGCTACCGGCTGCTTAAGAATGCTTTGTTGCACTAATAGCTGAGATGTCCTTTGGAGCACAGAATACTGAAACCAGCTCTCTAAATGCTGGGTTGGAGCAGGCTTGCACCTGAGGCAGACAACGAAACATTTCCTTTTTCTGAGTACAGCCTTCATCTCCTAGGACCACATTATCGCTGATCAGACGCTTTAGGCAAACTTGAGCAAAACAAGAGACCACCTACCCTTAAAAACAAGCCAGGAGATTTGAATAAATTACAAATCTGTCTTTCACACTGTGATCTTCCATTTAGATTTTAATTTCATTTTTTTGTACTGTATTTTAAGTGGACATTATTTACAGCCAACTGGACTCTGACTAGGCAAGTTGCAAGCTTCCAAAATCCTACAAAAAGTTTATTCTTCCAAAAATTCTAGAGCAATCTTATATGCCCAATATGCTTAGATAAAAACACAACATGTATGCTGATTGGTAACATAGAGTATTTTACTACTCTCTTGTCCTCTCTTTCTCTTTTTCACCCCATCTTTGGCAAAGTTATCATTCAACACCTTTTCCATCTGTGGGCCACTGTGGGGTTTCGTCTTTTTTTAGACAATCTCTTCGGTCCCTCCTATGCAATCAACATATTCTATTACATAAGAACACCTATATCTGAACCCAAATGCACCATCTCCCATGCATCTAGGGAGCCACGCACGCGAAGACAAGGCGACCTTAAAAATAAGCCAGCTGTACTGAGCTGGCCTGGCTCCTGCAAGTTACAGGAACAAAATGTCTGTTACCAAGAACACTGAAAATTGGAACCATTCATTCTCGGGGCCATTTGACACTTTCAGTCACCTCACAGATCAACAGCTACACGAGGACAGACTGAAGCCTGTCACTGAGCTGGAAACCAAACCTTCTGTAGCCAGCCCTCCCTTTCCTCTAAACAGACCCATAAGCGAGACTCGAGGAGCCCAGGCTAGGGGAGCACAGGTTACCGCAGCTGAAAAAGTCAGGGTATTTTCAAATGTCAGTATCTCATCAACATGACTAGAAATAACATAAACTTGACTAAATTTAGGTGACTCTTTTTTGTGTTTAACATGGCTGCCACTGCTACTATTGACCATGTTATATCCTGCCTGCAGGTGAGAACATAGCTCTAACCTTCCAGTGATTGGCTTGCATTTTTATTTATTAATTCTTATGGAGGCCCAGGAAGGTATATCATGAAAACAGGCTGATTCAGGGTATGAGTCACTGGTAAAGAACTAAGTGGTATATATTTAATTACTTTTATCTGAGAAACTCAGTATTTCTAGTAGTAACCCTATTCTTCTCCCTGGGAGATTATTGACTGGACAATGATGAACAAATCTTCTGCTGGGGTAAAGAGAACTGAATGGAATCCTCACATGGCTCAGGAATTTTCTGATATTATTGGACAATGAATGGTAGAAGAAAATTTCTGTACTCCACACAGGAATTGTATTAGCTTCCTATTGCTGTTGTGTTGCCACACATTTAACAGTTTAATACAAATGTATTATCTTATAGTTCAAAAAGTAAGAAGTCCAAACTCAGTCTCAGTGGGCCGAAATCAAGGTGTCAGTAGAGCTGTGCTCCTGCTGGAGGCTCTAGGAGAAAACTGTTCCTTTCCTTTCCTAGCTCCTAGAAGCTGTCCTCGTTTCCTGGCTCATGGTCACATAGTGCTTCGTCTTTTCTCCCTGGGCACTATCCTCACATCACCTTCAGTCTTTGTCCCAGATCCCCTTGTCTCCCTTTTGTAAGGACCATTGTCATTACGTCAAGGCCACTTGGATAATCCAGAATGCTGTCCCCATCTCAAGATCCTTAACTCAATCCCATCTGCAAAGTCCCTTTTGCCACGCAAGGTAACGTATTCATAGGTCCCAAGGCTGAGAATGTGGACATCTTTGGCAGGCCATTATTTTGCTGACTACAGTCATCAAGTATAGTCCATTTTATAAAACTGTTCTTATTCATTAAAATTACACATTTGAGTGAAAAACAATTTACAGAATAGGAATATTTGCACAGTAGACAAAACTCTCTAGACTGTTTACATACACAACACAACTAGAGAAAATTATGAGTTTTAATGGCCTTGCATTGACTAACAGGAAACCCCTGCTTTTAATAATCCTGTATTAATGTAAGAGGAAAACTGCACTGTTTTTGAAACATTTTTTAAAATTTGTATTTCTCTGATTGCTAATGAGGGTGAATTTTTATCTAACGTATAATGGCCATTTGGTTTCCTTTCCTGGTCCTTTGCTTATGTTTTTCCCACTTTTCTTTTGGGGTTGTTCATCTTTAACTCATTGAGTTATGTGTGTTCTTTATT
>NW_012151274.1:410879-426893 GCF_000956105.1 Propithecus coquereli | reverse complement strand
TTCTTCTTAAAAATAAAAAGTATGAACTGCTCCAAAAAAAATATAGCTTAAGATTTGGCTGCGCCGTTGACCAGATTTGTGACCTTGAGCAAATCTCTTAATGTTTTAGAGACTCAGTTTTCTTATCTACCTGACAAACGTGATAGTAAGGATGAAGGAAATTAAATACATGCAAAGATAAATGCAAAGCAATGTTATTGCTATCGGCTGCTTAAGAATGCTTTGTTGCACTAATAGCTGAGATGTCCTTTGGAGCACAGAATACTGAAAC
Organism: Propithecus coquereli; assembly: GCF_000956105.1. Taxonomy (NCBI): domain Eukaryota; kingdom Metazoa; phylum Chordata; class Mammalia; order Primates; family Indriidae; genus Propithecus; species Propithecus coquereli. Next base: position 426,622 of record NW_012151274.1, on the reverse strand, counting down.
CAGCTCTCTAAATGCTGGGTTGGAGCAGGCTTGCACCTGAGGCAGACAACGAAACATTTCCTTTTTCTGAGTACAGCCTTCATCTCCTAGGACCACATTATCGCTGATCAGACGCTTTAGGCAAACTTGAGCAAAACAAGAGACCACCTACCCTTAAAAACAAGCCAGGAGATTTGAATAAATTACAAATCTGTCTTTCACACTGTGATCTTCCATTTAGATTTTAATTTCATTTTTTTGTACTGTATTTTAAGTGGACATTATTTACAGCCAACTGGACTCTGACTAGGCAAGTTGCAAGCTTCCAAAATCCTACAAAAAGTTTATTCTTCCAAAAATTCTAGAGCAATCTTATATGCCCAATATGCTTAGATAAAAACACAACATGTATGCTGATTGGTAACATAGAGTATTTTACTACTCTCTTGTCCTCTCTTTCTCTTTTTCACCCCATCTTTGGCAAAGTTATCATTCAACACCTTTTCCATCTGTGGGCCACTGTGGGGTTTCGTCTTTTTTTAGACAATCTCTTCGGTCCCTCCTATGCAATCAACATATTCTATTACATAAGAACACCTATATCTGAACCCAAATGCACCATCTCCCATGCATCTAGGGAGCCACGCACGCGAAGACAAGGCGACCTTAAAAATAAGCCAGCTGTACTGAGCTGGCCTGGCTCCTGCAAGTTACAGGAACAAAATGTCTGTTACCAAGAACACTGAAAATTGGAACCATTCATTCTCGGGGCCATTTGACACTTTCAGTCACCTCACAGATCAACAGCTACACGAGGACAGACTGAAGCCTGTCACTGAGCTGGAAACCAAACCTTCTGTAGCCAGCCCTCCCTTTCCTCTAAACAGACCCATAAGCGAGACTCGAGGAGCCCAGGCTAGGGGAGCACAGGTTACTGCAGCTGAAAAAGTCAGGGTATTTTCAAATGTCAGTATCTCATCAACATGACTAGAAATAACATAAACTTGACTAAATTTAGGTGACTTTTTTTTGTGTTTAACATGGCTGCCACTGCTACTATTGACCATGGTCTATCCTGCCTGCAGGTGAGAAGAACATAGCTCTAACCTTCCAGTGATTGGCTTGCATCTTTATTTATTAATTCTTATGGAGGCCCAGGAAGGTATATCATGAAAACAGGCTGATTCAGGGTATGAGGCACTGGTAAAGAACTAAGTGGTTTTTATTTAATTACTTTTATCTGAGAAACTCAGTATTTCTGGTAGTAACCCTATCCTTCTCCCTGGGAGATTATTGACTGGACAGTGATGAACAAATCTTCTGCTGGTGTCAAGAGAAGTGAATGGAACCCTCACATGGCTCAGGAATTTTCTGATATTATTGTACAATGAATAGTAGAAGAAAATTTCTGTACTCCACACAGGAATTGTATTAGCTTCCTATTGCTGCTGTATTACCACACATTTAACAATTTAATACAAATGTATTATCTTATAGTTCAAAAAGTAAGAAGTCCAAACTCAGTCTCAGTGGGCCGAAATCATGGTGTCAGTAGAGCTGTGTTCCTGCTGGAGGCTCTAGGAGAAAACTGTTCCTTTCCTTTCCTAGCTCCTAGAAGCTGTCCTCGTTTCCTGGCTCATGGTCACATAGTGCTTTGTCTTTTCTCCCTGGGCACTATCCTCACATCACCTTCAGTCTTTGTCCCAGATCCCCTTGTCTCCCTTTTATAAGGACCATTGTCATTATGTCAAGGCCACCTGGATAATCCAGAATGCTGTCCCCATCTCAAGATCCTTAACTCAATCCCATCTGCAAAGTCCCTTTTGCCATGCAAGGTAACGTATTCATAGGTCCCAAGGCTGAGAATGTGGACATCTTTGGCAGGCCATTATTTTGCCGACCACAGTCATCAAGCATAGTCCATTTTATAAAACTGTTCTTATTCATTAAAATTACACATTTAAGTGAAAAACAATTTACAGAATAGGAATAAATATTTGCACAGTAGACAAAACTCTCTAGACTGTTTACATACACAACACGACTACAGAAAATTATGAGTTTTAATGGCCTTGCATTGACTAACAGGAAAGCCCTGCTTTTAATAATCCTGTATTAATGTAAGAGGAAAACTGCACTGTTTTTGAAACATTTTTAAAAATTTGTATTTCTCTGATTGCTAATGAGGGTGAATTTTTATCTTATGTATAATGGCCATTTGGTTTCTTTTCCTGGTCCTTTGCTTATGTTTTTCCCACTTCTCTTTTGGAGTTGTTCATCTTTAACTCATTGAGTTATGTGTGTTCTTTATTTAAAAAATTATTTTTATTTTTAATTATTATGAGTATATAATAGTTTATAAGTTGCATGTGATGTTTTGATATAGGCATGTAATCAAATCACGGTCATAATCAAATCAGGTAATTGGGGTATCCATCACCGCAAGCATTCATCATTTCTTTGTGTTAGGAACATTCTAATTCTACTCTTTTAGTTATTTTAAAGTATACCATAGCTTATTAATATTGAAATCATTCAATATTAGCTATGTTGCAGATATCATTTTGTCTATAAATTAACCTTTAACTTTATAGTATTTTATAATAAACTTTTTAATATTAAATTGGTTGAATATATCAATCTTTTTCTCTAAAGTCCTTTCCACCCTCAGGTCATAAAAATTTCTGCTATGTTGTCTTTAAAAATTTAGGAGGCTTTTTGTTGATTGTTTTAAAAATTATAACTATAATCTTTTTATATAATCTAAGTACTGACCTAATTTTATTTTTAGTACAGATAACCAACCAAATTTTCTAGTTCTATTTACCTATGTTATTGTACTCCCAGTAATTTGAATACTGCCTCTATTCTATGCAATTTTTCACGTGTGCTTGGAACTGTTTTGAGCTTCTATGTAACGTTCTGGTGATCTGCTTGTCATGATTTCAATCACTGTATCTTTACAAAAAAAATGGCTTCATTGTGTTAGGATTTGTCTCTTCTTTCTGTTTTTATCCTTAAGAATTACTTCAACTGTTATTGGAATTTCTATCAGATACGTTAATTTTAGATTTTGTCAAGTTTCATGAAAAAACAATTAAAATTTCCACTGAAATTACAATGAATTTATAGATTAGTTTGAAGTGAATTGACAACTTGATGACATCTAGTCACTCCATCTACAAATGTGGATAATCTCTAAATTTCTTTCTTTCTTTCTTTCTGTATATCTTAAAAGCCTCAATCCCTTAAAATTTTCTTCATAAAGGCCTTAGAAATCTAATTTTAGATTGATTTCTTGGTTCTGTGTCATTTGGTTGCTATTACTAATGGAATTGTTTTTCCTGATTACCCTTTGCAATTGGCTATTCCTGACATGTGACCACTGTTTAATTTTGTCTATTGCTCCTTTATCCACCAACTTTACTGAATTAACATTAATTTCTAAATTTGACTAGTAAATTTCTTGGATTATAGTGCATACCTTCTCATCAAGTGTTAATAATTATATCTCTTCCTTTTCAATAACCTTTGTTGTTGTTGTTTTTTTTTTTTGCCTTATTGTGTAGGTCATGATTGCCAGTGGATTGAAGAATAGTGGTAGTGACAGGAGGCATCCTTGTATTATTTCTGATTTTAATTTGATTCTTATCCTAAATTTAGACCAGTAACTGTGATGTTAATAGATACCATGTATCAGATTAAGAAAAATGCTTTCTGTTGCGATTTGGTAAGAGATTTTAACAAGTATATTTTATTGGTTTATATCACAAGCTTTTTCTATATCTATTTAGGTGATTCTTTAACATATCGATGCATTTCCTTTAACATATTAAATAGACTACATTTACTTTTCATGGGGACCATCCTTATGATTGTGGTATAAACTCAACCTGATAATGATGTTTCTTTTATACAATGCTAGATTTTAGTACTTAATGTTTCATTTAAGCTGTTTGCTGCTATATTCATGAGTATTTTTTACTTTATAATCCTAGTCAAGTTTTGCTATTAAGATAGTTTTACTATCTAAAAAGAATAGAATGCACTTGACATATACTGTGCCTGTTTGTTCCATGAAGGCTTGCAAAGTGAAACTGTGAAGCTGACTGAACCCTGATTAATTTGTTTATGTCAGGTAAGGAAAGGGAAGGAAAAGAGGACAGAAAGGTTAACTAATTCAGTGTTTCTCCAGCATTTTGGTCTTATTACCTCTTTACATGCTTGTAAACTCTGAGGATATCAAAAAGTTTCTCTTTATGTCAGTTATATCCACGAATATTTACTATATTAATTTCAGCCAGAGAATATCACTTATATAATACAGATTTCTTGGAATTTGTTAAAAATCCTATTGTGATCTTATAATATATAAATTTATACAACTTTAATAGGTACAAAAAGAATGTAAATTATCTGTTGGGTGAAAGATTTTGTATACATTTATTAATTTAAGCTTGCTAATTTTGCTATTCCCTTATCTTACGTCCTTACAAATATTGCTGTCAGTTTCTGCCTTCTTTACATGTTTCTGAAAGAGCTATGCTGAAGTCTCCCAAAATGTAATTATTTTCATTTTATATCTCATAAATCCTGAGTAGGTCATTAAATGCATAAGAGTCTTGAGAGTTATATATTCTTAGCAGACTGTTCCTATTAACATAGAGTGATGTTCCTGTTTATCTCTTTTATATTTTTGGTTTCTATATATTTGACATTTTAGCTCTTTATTTTCAAAATTTCTCTAGCTTTAGATTTTAGTTATCAGTTTTATTAACTGTACATAGCTGGCTATTTTATAAGCTTATATAAAGCTGTCTTTGTTTTAATAGGTGAATTTAGTAATTTTAATTTTATTATATTACTGATATAATCTGATCTTGACTATCTCCAAGTACTTGTTGTAGCCTATTTCCCTGTGCTGTACACAAATATACCAATATACCATTTCCCAGGCTAATATTTTCTGATTAGCATGTCTCCTGTTGTTTAATATCTACACTTCATATAACATATATATTTCTCAATATAATGGCTTTGTCCATGTTTATATCGAATACAATTATATTTTCATCCACAAAAGTCAATTCAATGTTTTTAAAAAAAATTATGTAGGGGAAAATCCTTAAGTTATATTTCAAATACCTTAAATATAATGATATTATCACTGTAGATGTTCTGAAAAGTGTTTGGAATGTCAAGAAAGGAGATGCACATCCTGGAAGTCAACGATACTGAAAAAAGTATCATGATAGGCAACGTGTACGTGTCACTACATGGAAGACAACTGTTTGTTAACAACCATATTAAATTTTATAAGAGACGTGTATAGCATTGTTTTTCATGAGCAGTTTGCCATACTGTACATTTTAGGAAATTAATGGTTATGAGCTCATAGGTAACACATTTAACCTCTTCCTATTTAAAAAATAGAAAATAGGCTTCAAATTAGCAAATTGCCCAAATTTGGGACAAAACATCTAATTTTCAAAAACAGATTATTGATATTAGTTGACAGATGCCTGTACTCTATTGCTTAAAATGGCTTTGTTTCACATTCACTGCTTTAGTTTTGTAATCCAGCAAAGTAACAGCACCCAAAAATATTTCTTTTCTGACTTCTGAACTCTGCTATTTGTTTTAACAAATTTTGTTATATATTATCCCACCTAGTGTAGTCAAGCACCTTGAAAAAGAGAAGCTGAGATTTTGTATAGGAAATTTAAATAAAACAAGCTGAAATTCTAGAAGAGAAATTTGAATAAGTGAGGTAGAATTTATACAAGATAAATTAATATTGTTATATGACACAAGGATTTTAAAATGTTCCCATTACATCTTTAAAAAAAACCAATACAAGTAGGATACAAATTTTATTCTAGATGTAATATCAAATAAAGATTATGTTGTAGTTTCTAATGTTGATTGTAGACTGCTAGAAAACAATAAAGTTGAATATCTTCGTGAACTTGGAGGAGAAAAAGATATCTTAAACTGGACAAAAAAATAATAACTACAGTTAAATAAAACCAATGAATTGAACTACATTAAAATTAAGAACCACCGATCATTACAAAGACACCATTAATGGAGTGAAAAAGAAACAGACAACGTGAAAGGAGACATTCAAAATAAATACAATTCATAAAAGAGTTACATATCCTTACAGAATATGTAAGGAATTCCTGCAAATGAATAAGAAAAAGGCAATGAAACCAATTTGAAAATAAAGTGGCAAAAGATTTGAAGAGGTATTTCACAAGATTTCAAAATTTCAAAAAATTATATGAAATATAAAAAAAGGCCCAACTTCCTTAGACATTAGGACTGTGCAAATTTAAACCCTAATGAAAAATTACTAAATTACAAAAATTGCTAAATATTTAAAACTTAGAAACTCTCAAGTCAATGCTGGTGGGAGTGCAAATTGGCACAACCACTTTAGAAATCTTTGTGTGGTATCCACTAAAGTTGAATATACAAATATCCTATAATATAGCAGGTCAAGTCCTGCTTATATGCCCAATGGAAATATGTATATGTATGAGTATCAAAAGATGTGTACAGGAATGCTCATGCTGAAAGCATTCAAAATTTCCTCATAATAATGTATTGTGAGACATTCACACAATGAAATAGAGTATATCAGTAAAAGAGAACAGAATGAACTATTGCTACACAAAATGACATAGATGAATCTCATGAACATGTATTGGGAGACAGAAATAAAAAAAATCACTATATAATTCTATATAATTCTATCTATATAAATTTTAAAAATAGCAAAATATCCGTGGTATTAGAAATCAGAATAGTGGTTACCTTTGGGTAGGAGAAAAGGTATAGTAATCAAGAAGGGGTACAAACAGACTTCCAGGGCACTGATATACTCTGCTTCTTGATTGGAATCTTAGCTTTCTCAAAAGCAGAGCAGAGAGATTTCAATGCAGGTAATTTATATGGGAGTACAAGTGAGGAAATAGGGAAAGTCAGACAGGGAAGAAGGGAAGGCTAGGAAAGTTGCGTTGAAGAGTAGATTCCACTGCAGGTGCTACGGGCCTAATCTTGCTGTAGGGAACTCTCTGAGAACCATGTGGAACTCATTTCCATTCAGGATGTCCCACTGGAGGATGGGGAGTCTGTGCCATTCGGGACCAGACTTCCATCCCACTGTTTCAGGGTTGCCCCATGCACAGTAACCACCCACCCCCTTGTTTCATGGACAGTTTCCCATGGTGCCAGAGAAAGCACCAGTGTGCAAGGCACTGTCTTTCCCACATGCAGGTGAATTCAGGTGGGTGAAGGGGCCCAAGGCAGAGCATCAGTGATGCCCGTTATAGGCTGCCTGCTGGTACCTGACTGTGAAAATTCCTCATGCTGTCCACTGTGACTTGTACACCCTTATGTGTATGTGATACACCTCAGTAAAGAAGTTTATTTAAATATTTTTCAAAGAAAATAAACTATGAATGGAATGTCATTCCAGAAAAAGAATAAAACCTGATATGCCTTACACTTAAGAGCAAAACCATTTCCCAACTACTCTGGCTTGAGATTCAAGGTGACCCAATCAGCTACTATCTGTCTCAACACAATAGTGTGTTAGAGTTCCTGACATGACGTCAAGTTTTGCCAGCATGGAGGATAATGTTGGCCATGCAATTAAACCTACGCCTACAAATATAGTTACTCACTTGGTCACTTCCTCGCTCCCTTGTTCATCGAGTACTGGCTGAGCATTTAGTTGGTCAAGCACTATGCAAGGTTCTGGTGATAAAATGACAAGCAAGTTCTTCCCCTACCTTCAAAGACAGATAAGTAGCCAATTAAATATGACAAAGAGAGTCAGGAAATAAAACAGCAGCATAAGCAAATTTCCCAGAGTATCAATTTTGTCCAGAGATGAAAAATCAGGGAAAGAAGACAAACGTAAGCAAAGTCATGATAGTGACGTAATCAAGTATGGCCAACTCTGCATGGTGTTGTGGGTGGGTGGGTGGCAGAGAAAACAGTAATGGAGCTGACATGATAGGGAGAGTCAGATGGTAAGGGTCAGATGGTAATTGTACACTGCTGTGACTGGAATTTGTTCTGATGAGACAGCACAATCCAGAAAGGCTTTTTAAGTGAGGAAATGACATCAACAAACCAGTGTTTCAATAAATGGAAACATTAAGTGGAGGATGAATTGGAATGAATAGAGACTATAGACAATGAGTTTGGTTGAGGAGCTATTGAAAGATGATAAGCACATATATTTAGGAGTGCTTAGACGTAATATCACTATAAACGTATATGTTTTACCATTAAATGTGTAGTCCTAGCCCAGACAGGCTGTAACGTGCTGTTCAGCAATAAGCACTTTTGTCAGATAAATACAGCGAGAAATAGCCCTCTCTAGAAACTTAAAATATATCTACAGAAGTGAGAGAAGGCAAAGAAGCAAAATTTAAACATCCCGATACAAATCCTATAAAACAATAAAAAAGAAAATGAGCAAATAAAATAGAGGTGAATGTGTAAGGAACTGATAAGGCTGTTTCTAGTGGCTAAAATATTAAATTAACAAAAAAGAAAATCAAACTTTTGTGAGGGGAGCCTTCTTGGTGTAGTTCTTTTTTTTTTAATATCAAAAAAGGTCTGAAATATAATTTATAGCAGATTAAAGAGTACACAAAGCACAGGCTTTTGCACAGAACTTCAGGGATATCTAATGTGTATGTATAAAATGTGCAGACTAAATAGCAAAAAATAAATTAACAATTTTCCTGTGGGGAAAAAAGTTAAACTTCCAATAAATAAACCTATTTTCTAGGGTAAAAATTAACAAGTAGATGGAGGAACTCTATGGGAAAAAAGGGATGCTTAACAAAGCTATTAAAAATCGTAAGAACCCACACACATAGTTATTTGTATATTGAACAGGTATTTATTGAGTGTCTTTTATTTGCCAGGCACTGTTTCAGGGCTGGAGATACCCAGTGAATAAAGCAAATACCAGTCCCTGCCCTCATGGAAGATGCATTCTCATCCACTTTTCAATCAACCCATTCCTTACAGCTCTAAAACACAAATCAGATTTCACTGCCTGCTGAAACCCTCCAGTGGTGTGCCAGTGTGAACCCTTCCCTATTCCCCACCAGCCCAACCCAACCAAGTCCTCATGCGCCACTCTGATCTCATTTTCTGGCACTTCTTTCCTTGCTTTCAATAGTCCCACCACTCTGGCCTTCCTTATGTTCTTTAAACACTTTAAGCTGATTCCTATTTTAGAGCTCTATCCCTTGATTTTCTCTCTGCCTGGTAAGACTTGCCCCAGATATTCACATGATGCTCCCTAAGCCCTGCACACTCAGCTCAAATGTTTTCTCCTTGGTGACATTTTCTGGACTGCACTAACTCGGAGCACTTATCACTTTAAAATTGTTTTATCATCTCCTCTAGGTTCCACGAGAGCCGGGACCATGACCATCACATTCAATAATGGAGACGCCCAGTGCCTATAAGTGCTTGACAAATAGATGTTCAAAATAACCCTCCTTGTTAAATGATCGAGTGTGTGTGTATGTGGCTTAGTGGGAACAAGTCACTTGACTATAACAATTTAGCCAATTGCACAGCCATGAAAGTTTAAAGAAAAATAAACTCTTTCTACCAACTCATGCTGTTTGTGCTATGCCCACATTTAGTAGATTCTCAAATAAACGACTGGTATTTGGTGGCAGGGTGGCAGTGGTGATTTTAGGGATGATGATTATGACTACATGAGTTTTATTGCAGCGTAGCCTCAGGAAACAAGTGTGCACACAGGACAACAACCTTGACCAACCAACCTCCAACTAAATGTCAGAAAAGTGGGAAAGGAAATTATTTTCTGCTCCTGGATTTCAATTGTGACTTTCAATGTATCTGTGCTTCACATTTTACTTTCTCTAAGCACAAGGCAGTCTTCCTCAGCAGTTTCACTAGGATGAAATGTGTGTAGCTATACACATGTGTATCCATTCATGAATGTTTTGAATGAAACCCCAAGTTTTATTTACACTCGCAACCTTCTACAAATCTGCAAAGCCACAAAACTCAAGGCTGACTCTAAAATCTTTAAACATGCTGTTTTACCTCCAATTTGGTGGCAATCAGGATTCAGGTAATGTTTTGGGGCCCTTTAATCCCAGCAATATTTAAACTTCAAATGCTGAGGCTCCCATGTACAAACATGATGCAGTGAAACCTGAACCCAGAAAAAAAAAAAAAAAAAAGCAACACTCCAGCATCTTTGATTGTCCTGTTGACTGAAGGAGTGTTGAACTCATGTATATCAACTTTTCAATCAACCTTTGTCTCACTCAGCTCAGAAAGACAACCTCAGCCAAATAAATGTTTCTGACAACTGGCCTGTAGCACAGTAAGTAGCTCATAAAGGAAAAAGGAAAAAAGGAAAACAGATTCAAACTGCCTCTCAGCCTATTTTTTTAATAGAAAGGAGAACTTTGAATGTTCTGAGAACAATTTCAATCATCATATACTAGTGGTAGCAGAATATAGAACCAAAATATTAAAGGGAATTTAAAATACCATTCATTTTACATTTAAAAATCAAGGACATCAGGAACAAATGAGAATAGCTCACTTCTATAGAGGCAGTGAAAACATTTGTGTCATAGATACAGCCGTTTCTACCTCTGCCCTCCTCGGGCTGAAAATGAAAGAGCGAAGCCCTCCCTACCCAGGCTGCACTCTCCCTGCAGCTGGAGAACAAGCCCAAAAGGGGAGGCAGTGGGTGGAAGGACTAGCTGTGTCAAGCTAGCTGTGTGACCTTGGGAATGACCCTTCATGGCTGAGCTTCTATTTTCCCACCTATGAAATGAGGAGGTGGAGATGAGCACTATAGCACTATTAATTCTAATATTTTAATAGTCTTTTTTAAACAACCGGCAGAAAAACATAGAGGTTAAAACCTCAATACTTTTATTCTCTCCTTTCAATGAGAGTAAAACATGAATTACTTAAATTCAAATTGAAAAAGACCAAGTAGACCTTGGCCCCTTCTCCCTGTTTCTAGTTTTCCCAATAATGTGTTTTAAATCTGCTTCCATATAATTCAGGACATTAAGGATATTTTTTTCCTAATTTCTGCCTTCCAAATTTGCTACTTCATGGAGTTTGCTTTTTAATGAGGAAGTTTCTGTTTTCTTTAAGCAGCTTTCTGAAGGGGTGGGGCAGAGAACCAAAAGATATCACTTACTCTCAGGAATCTGAGACTATAAATATTTTGTTACAGGTGTGGATTTTTTTTTTTTTTTACCTAAAGTTTGGTTCATATTTTATGTGGAGAGAATCTGCCTTAAAACAGCTTCATTTGTGTCTTTCTATATTTATAATCCATTTCTTTTTTAAAATTGTAGTACTAACCAAATCTCACATTGGCCATTATAGAAAGGTCGCTACTTAAGCCTGCATTCCGTATTGGGACACAAGAGCTCATCTATAGCCCCATTGACACAATGCAAGCACTTATTTCGTAATTTCCTTTTAATTTTGTAGTTTTTCTCCAATTTGTAAATTTCTTCTGAACTAACAATACTTGAAATGGGCAACACATGCCTGGTCCATAAAATTAAAAACCAAAAAACCAAAAAAAGTAATGAAATCTTTTGAGATATTAATGCTTGATGATTTGAAGCAATAAGAATCAAGAATGAAAGATACTAAATCGACTTCCCTGTGAGATGAAACTGTTCCATTCCACAGTGAGCACTCTCCTCTCCAAGGCAAGAAAAAAGATGCTTGAAGCCAAGGAAGAATACTGGGCCCGTACAATCAATGATGGTAAGAAAACTGTTGTGCTAATTTGTAAAACGGAAAACTTTTTATTCCATTGTTCTACAGTCAGATGATGTGAATTCATAGACCTCCATACTAGATAATTAAAACAGGGTTGGTGATACTGATGTCACAAAAGTTTTTAGCTGAACTTGGAAGGCCTAGTAACATATTCAACCATAGTTCCATCATAAAAGAATTTGGAAAAAAATCTGCACTGAATTTGATCAGGATTTTGAAATCTCTGCACAATATACCATATAGCAAATATCACTGAAATGATGACAAACATCCGACATATCCTAGAACTAAAAGTTTCTTTCACAGCTTGAATTGTTGAATCCAAAAAACTTAGCACTAAAATTGTTACTGAAATGGAAAAGCAAAACTGTTGAAGATTAAAAAAAAACCCTAGGCATGAAAACTACACTTTAGCTAAGAAAAAGCTTTGCAATATTTTCTTAGGTATAAATGCACGTAAAATAAACAACTCCAGTGTCCAAGAGAAAAGGTCTGCCCTTCTCTGTTGCAATTCTTGTTTTCTTTACTTCACAGAACCTTTCATTTTCTGACATTGTTTCATTGCTTTATATATTTCCCTATGTAATATCTATATTCCCCTAATAGAATATAAGCTTCATGAGGACTGACTCATTGTCTGTCTTCACCATTGTATGCATGACAAACATTAAAAAAGAAAATAATTAAATAGATGAATGAATAAATGTATGAGGTGAAATTTGAATGCAGTATAGCCTCCTGACACGATGAAGCATACTTAAATTGCTACAAATAAGTAAGAATAAGTAGAAATACAAATAAGTAGAAATTAGTAGAATAAGTAGGAAGATAGTCATCTTTAATAGAAATGTCCTAGTATTTTAAGAAGCCTCAAATAACTTATGCAAAAAAAATTATGATTATTATCCAATAACATATTGGATAATGTGTTATTATGCAAATAATAAATATAGTATGCCTGTAATTTAAAAACTTGGTAGTACCTAGTTAAAACACTCATTAAAAAGCATATATTGTACCCCCATAATATGCTGAAATAAAAAATAGCATGTATTTTCATTTGACTTATTTTATGATCAGTTATGATATTTACATAGTGTGAAATGGGCTTTTAGAAGTACAGTATATATAACATTGTATCTATCAGAAAGAAGGATTCCACTTACAATTGTGTGACATAAAACTGTTTAGTACTTTCTTATGTTTTAAATTATGGTTTTCTTCTATACAATTTTTGTTCTGCTTTTTCAGTTAACATGACTTTATTCATATTATGCATTTTTATAACTATCATTGCAATGTATACATAAATGATGTTAGGTAGCAACAAAAGTAAAAATAGATAAATTGAACATCAAAATTAAAAACTTCTGTGCATCAAAGAACACAATAAACAGAGTTAAAGGCAACCTATGGAATGAGAGAAAATATTTGCAAATCATATATCTGCAAATCACCAAATAAACAAAGAGCTCCTACAACTCGAAAACAAAAAAGCAAAAAACCTGGTTAAAAAATGGACGAAGAATTTGCAGAGACTTTTCTCCAAATAAGACATACAAGTGGCCAAGAAGTACATGAAAAGGTGCTCAACATCATTAATCATTAGGGAAATGTACACTGAAATCGTAATGAATTACTACCTCATATCCATTAGGATGGCTACTCTGAAAAAACCAGAACACAGCAAAGTTTGGTGAGGATGTAGAGAACCTGGGACCCTTGTACACCATCAGTGGGACTGTAAAATGGTACAGCCACAATGCAAAGCAATACAGCAGTTTCCAAAAAATAAAAATAAAAAGGATTACCATATAATCTAGCAATTCCACTTCTGGGCATATACGCAAAAGAATTTAAAGCAGGATCTCAAAGAGAGATTTGTACACCTGTGTTCATAGCAGCATTATATACAATATCCAAAAGGTAGAAGCAACTCATGTCCATTTATGAATGAATGGACAAAAAATGTAGTACTGCATGCAATGTAATTATTATTTAGCTTTAAGATGGAAAGAAATTCTGATGCACAGTACAACATGGGTGAACCTTGAGAACATTATGCTAAGTAAAGTAAGCCCATCACAAAAAGACTACATGAGGTACCTAGAGTAGTCAAATTCAGAGAGACAGAAAGTAGAATGGTGGATGCCAAGAAATGGTGAGGGGAAAAGGAGAGTTGTTATTTAATGCATTGAATTTCAATTTTGCAAAAAGTCAAGAACCTGAAGATTGGTTGTACAACAATGTAAATTTACTTAACACTACTGAATTGTACACCTGAAGTGGTTAAAAATGGTAAATTTTATACTGTGTGTATTTCATCACGATTTAAAATTTTTTGATTATGTCAGCTATATACATCAACATTTATCCCATTACCCATTATTGGACTTTAGTTTGCTCAGGTCATGTCTAATGTTTTTGCCTCTTAAAAATAATGCTGCAGTAATATTTTAATGCTGTAAGCCTTTATCTATATTTCATATTTGGTTTAACCTTAGACTACCTAGGTCCTTAGGAGCTAAATTAGTAGGTCATAGATTATCAACATGTTTGAAGCCCTTAACTCATAAGAATTTACCATTTAATGTATTAAATTAATGTCAGTTGTCTAGAAACCTTGCCAGGACTTACTGGTTGTAGGTGGTTTCAAAATATTAGATAAATACACTTCTAATAGTTTTCCAGTATTTCCAGAAGATATTTTATTTTGAATTTAAAATTCTGCAGTGAACCTTTTATATAGAACAAAAATATTTTATAGGGTTGTTATTAAAGATGTACATTAGGTTATGTAAGATTATTTATAAAGACCCTTGTGATGAGATCCACTCAGAATTCATGGTCAGAAAAATATCTGTCTCTTTTTTGATTTTGCTACCAGGCACCATCATATAACATCTGTCACCATATTTCTCACTTTGTTCTAATACTAGGAAGTTTGGACCTATTTTTGTGTTTAATGACTGCTATGTTCTTCCCAGAGTTTTGTTACAATATTCACCTGCCTTTCCTCCCTTACCAGGGAAGATAAAGGTGGGAACTACAGACCATGACATGTGTAGGAAATTTTCTGTACATTATTCCATATAATCCACTTGACAGCTGTGTAATATAGGTGTTCAGATTCCCTTTCCACCAACAAAACTGAAGTACAGAGTTTGAGTAGCTTAACTCTTATTATATAGTGACTCTTGGCCTTATTCAAGTTTTTACTGTAAGTTGCTACAGGCCTTTTTGGAAGTAAAGAGGATACATAAATAATGTAAACCAGTATCTTCAACATCAAAACATGACTTTATTTAATGCCGAGCACTAAAGACTAGTAGAACATTAGAGCCGGAAGGGACTCAATCATCTCTTCAGCCCCATCCTTTGACAAGCAAGGCCCAGAAAAGTGAGCAAGATGACCCATAGCATATAACTGGCCCTTAGCTACATTTCTGTATTCTCTGTTTCAAAATAGAGTGGAATTATCTTTTGCGGTTCATTTTCACTTCCTGTGCAAGGATCTCATCGCCTATTAGTCCCAGGATGCACAAATTACTCCCAAGGAAAGAATGAAGTGAGATTTAAACAAATTAATAAAATCAATTTGTACTAGAGTACAACGCAACTACATGAATAACAAACATTCAAACTTTATGTGCAATATTCATTCTTACTGCTCTGCAATACACTTTATTTTAAATTATCCACTATTATCATAATAAGATCTCTATTCTCCAGGCTTGTTAGATGTTTTGTTCATTTACATCCTTGAGAAAAAAAGGACTAATTTAAATTGATACCTATTACCATTTAACCTACTTCTAGAATTTATCCTAAGGAAATATATCAGATAAGTATGCATAAAAATGTTAATAACTATTTATTTAAAGAGAAAAATAGGAATCATATGAAATGTCATGTCAAAC
>NW_012151274.1:400582-410699 GCF_000956105.1 Propithecus coquereli | reverse complement strand
TAATCATAGTTTTACAAACATCCACAATGTACTTAAAAAGTTAATGAAACCAATTAAATAGAATTAAAAGTTTTTATATGGTATCTTGTGATCCAGTGAGACATGTTTCATGTTTCTCATATGTTGTCTTGCTTTTGTAACCTGTGATACAAAGAATAATGTCCCTACTCCAAGATGCCCATATACTAATCCCTGGAAACTGAATATATTATTTTACATGGCAAAGTTAATGAAACCAATTAAATAGAATTAAAAGTTTTTATATGGTATCTTGTGATCCAGTGAGACATGTTTCATGTTTCTCATATGTTGTCTTGTTTTTGTAACCTGTGATACAAAGAATAATGTCCCTACTCCAAGATGCCCATATACTAATCCCTGGAAACTGAATATATTATTTTACATGGCAAAGGAGAATTAAGGTTGCAAATGGAATTCAGGTTCTAATCAGCTGACCTTAATATAGAGAGATTATCCTGGATTATCCTGGTGGGCCCAATTTAATTACAAGGGTCCTTTAAATGTGGACGAGGAAGGCAGAAGGCCAGTGTCGGAGCGATGCAACTTAAGATTAGACCAGCCCTTGCTGGCTTTGAAGATGGAAGGGGGCCATGAACCAAAGAACGGAGGCAGCCTCTGGAAGCTGGGAAAGGCAAGGCAAGGAAACGGATTTTCCCCTAGAGTTTACAGAAGGGATGCAGCCTGCCAAAATCTTGATTTTAGCTTACTAAGACCCATTTCTATTGTAAGTTAATAAATTCGTGTTGGTTTAAGCCACCAAATTGTTGGTAACTTGTAGTACTAGGAAACTAATACAAGCCCTAATATTTTCATGAGATGAGTTTAAAGTTAAATGTAAAGGTTCTGCTCCTCCTTTAATACTAACTAATACTACTACATTATGGTCATAAATATAAAATATATCCTTGGGCTAGTCTTTATGCTATTACTTATCATTTTACCTGGAAATCTACATACACACACACACATACACAACCATATCTTTGATTCATTCCTTTATCATTCATTCATCTCTTAAACAAATTTTTATATTATCTTAAAGTTCCCATTCATTTCCAGTATTATGATCTCTTACAGAATATATTCATCAATGACATTTCTCTAAGCTCACATCCGTCCCCATGTCACCTTCCCAGTTTTTGTTGTACTAAGCGTGACCAGAGATGTGTGTCCCCAACTCCAGATTCCCTGACTTCAAAACCAGGGGAACTAGAGAAATTAATATGCATCTCCTGCTGCAACCACAAGGGGGTGCACTGTCCACAGAATAGAGCTTGGTCTGAAAGGTGGAGCCAGGACAAAGTGGAGTTTCGATCCCTCGAGTCCTGTTAGAACCATGGGTTCTGACACAAGCACCACCCACACAGGTCCACCATGTTTCCATGTGCTGTCCTAGCCCAGGCTGCAGCCCGCTACAGAATTCTTGTTCAGGGTGAGCAAAGTAACACGTATCCACAAATTCAGGGCCCAAAACCACATACACCTTCCTTCTATCAATCTCTTCCTGGGCTTCTCCTTTTGTACCTCACATATCTAAAATATCAGGTTACTGTCCCTTCCCTGAACAATCAAGCTTCTTGGCCACCTCCTAATAGGAATTTTAAATGCTTCCAAGATTCTCTACCATCCAGAATCCCTTCAGAAAGAAATTTTCTGGCCCCTCTCCCTAGAATAAAGCAAAACAAATGGACAAATAAAAGCGAAAGGTAAATCTTCAGAGTGCATCCCATTCCACGATTACTAGAATATTTATGTTGTTTTAAGCAACAATTCATATATCTCAGTTTGCCTAGTTTGTACTATTATCTTAAAGTAATTGTGTGATTTGTTACCTTTTTTCTTTTAATAGAAAATTGTATTTCATTATTCTGCTAGCAATATAAGGCCAAAGAAGTCTCACAAACAAGGTGATGCTTCACGTCTTCACTCTCTCTGTTCATGAAGAACAGTGTTGAAAAATTGAGACTTAAAATGTGTCCTTTTCTCTTTTTCCTACATCGTCACTGGAAACCCTCAGTTGTAAGTAGTTTTTCTTTAAAATTGTCAAGCTTAATTTTCAAATAGCTAAAAGCGTTTAACAAATGTAGAATATATATGTCAAAGATTTATTCACTTCACAACTGAGGGAAGCAGCAGCATGTAAAGCTGGTTCAAATAGCATTTGAGAAACAGATTTATACAGCTTGCCAGAGAAGATCTGCTGAAATAGGTTTGCTAAGTTAGAGAAGGGATGGGTTAATGTTCTGCAGGGCACTAAAACTGTAAACGTTGGGGTTATGGATTCATTTGCATCAATACTAGAAATTTGCTTCTTTATGAGACAAAAATCTACAAGTTAACATGAAATTTCAGAGACTCTGGGCCATAATCAATAGTAATAAACCAGTGGTAATAAAACAAAGCTACAGTCCCCTAGAAAATTAAATAATCCTTGGGTGGGCTTTTCAAACAACACTCAGGTAGGATACTGAGAACACAGGATGTTCTCCTTTTGTTGTCAAGTTTTCTGTGATTTTTTTATGACAATTAGGTGAGAAATCTCCCTGTACCCACATCACTCTTTCCCCAGAATGCTTTCTTTATTAATATTTTGAATTTCTGAATCATTAGTCTTCTCTTCTATAGATGATGAACTCATTCACCTGATAGTTATTTTAGTATCCTTCATTTGCCAGGCTGTGTTCTAGATACATTTGTGTAACAATTTATATTTCACAAAGTACCTTCATGTCAAGTCTCATCTTTCTTTAGAATTTAAGCAGATACAGGGTAATTCAGTAATTGAATATTTTGAAAATGCATGACTGAATAAATAGGTTTTATATGAATATAAAATGGTCACTTTTTATTTATTTAATCCCCACAATAATCTTAGAACATAGATTTTGTTTCAGATCAGGAAACTGAGGCTCACAGAGGATACTTTCTTGTGGCAAGTAAGCAGATGGGCTTAAATCTTGTGTATTTTTCACTAGGCCTCACTATCTTATTATTTTATTTAAAGCATGAGTATTAAAGTTTTTAATTTAAAGTTTAGATTTATCTTCTTGTAGTTTAAATGCCAATCTGTGATAAAAAGCTATAGACATAATTCAAAATCATTTGCTAAATAAAACTCTATAACCTATAGTTTTATAAAATATAATTAGAATAAGAGTCCCCAAACCCCAAATAATTGCTAAAATGCTGGTCTTCCCTGACATCCATTAAATCTGTACTTTTCTGTGAGATTTCTTGCCCAATAAAGCATTCTTTTTATCATTTATATTTCAATTATTGTCAATTCTGAGTTAATTAACCTCTCTATGTGTCTCCCCTAAGGTGTGTGTCTTAAAGTCCCTAGAAACAATCTTTCTTTAAAAAAGGAAGAAAAGAAAAAGGAGCAGGAGGTATGTTCTCAGATAAAACGGATAACAGCTGAAGACAGAACTAGATTTCTCCAGATTCTAAGGATGAGTTTCCACACACTGCATGGCATATACATTGTTTATACATCTTGATTGTCAATATAGTTAGAATGCATAAGGTAACAACAGATGGGAATGTGAACTCAGCATGAGAAAGTTGAGGCTCAGTTGTAATTTTGAGCAAGAATCTTACTTCATCCCTATTAAACTTACTATGTCAGCTGAGATTGTTGTGAGCAATAAGCTAGATAATGCATGAGAATGTGGTTGGAAATTTTACAAACGCCATGTGTTGTTACTCTAGGACACACACCTCACCGCACTGAATTTCTTTCAGGTCTTTAAACTTTGTGTGCTCTCTCTAGTGCAGGAGACTTGCGCATGCTCTTCCCTCTGCCTGGGATCTAGCTCCTCCACCTTCTATTCTCCGACTCCTACTATTTTTTGACACTCCTGCTCAGAGAGCACTTTATCTGGAAATTTTCCTCCATTCTCACTCTTAGATTAGTTGCCAATAGGCCCTCTCCTTCTTCCATCAGAATATTTATCACTCTGTAGTCTACTTACGTGCCCATCTCCACCATTAAAATTAAACTCTCTAAGAGAAAGGATTACATCTTTCTCATATCCCCACCACTGAGGACAGTTCACATCGTATGGTAGATACTGAATAAGTATTTGTGGTTTCAATTACAAGCTGCCAAATAGCCTATCTCCACCTCATTATATCTAGCAAAGTATATTGGGCACCTAATATTTCATATGCAGTATACATGAGATTTAAATGATGTGTCCACTAAAGGAATTGAAGTATTAAGATTTATACACAAAAAACAATTACAGAATGATGAAAGCATGTTTATGAGTAAATAGAGAATGTGCTGTACAAACAAGCAGTATGCATGTAGATAAACAAAGGAAGGAAGTGTTTCATAGGGAAGTTTGAGGCAACCTCCCATAACAGCTCCAAGTCATCAGTATTCAAAACCATAAACTCAAACAGAACACTCCTCACATCCCACTGAGGCCAGCCATGGCAACAGGACAACCGTGGGCTGGACAGCACTGAAGTTTCATAGAGGAGGTAAAGGAGAATGTTTTGTTTATAGCCACTATTTGGCATTGTTTCCATAGAGCCTTTGTTGCTAAGGTTAAAAAGACTCATTCTCAGCACATGTTCTGTTTGTCAAGTTGTTATTTTACAGGGGCAAATCTTCTAGCGTATTCTCTGTGCTTACTGCTTTTCAGTTCCCACTTTCCCAGGAAGGCCCCTGACTCACCAGAACCCCCATTTACCTTGGTACCATTATATTGCTTTGAGATGATTTATTTCTCACTGTGGCTTGTGCTGAAAGAAAATTTATAGTGCACTTGACTTAGATCTGTCCTCCACTATTTTGGCAATAGTTTCGACTAAATAAATTTATCATTATAGCCTTAAAATGATTATAAAATCTGAAAGGAAAAAAAATCAACTTTAAAGCCATGCCTTCCTCCAAGGTTGTTGATAAAGCTATCACTTTGGTAAGCTGAGTTTTGTATTTTGTATTGATATCTATTCATACACATACACATTAAAGTATATACATACATTTTTGTTTGTGTGTTAATATATGCATATGTAACATGTGCGTATATTAAATTATACACCCGCACTCCATAGACCTATACTTTCTGTCCATCTGTTTGGCTGATTTCTCACATGAGTGGTGATCGGAACACACCTGAGATGCCCTAGGATCCTATTGTATTACATCATAGCACAAATACACACATCCAACTGATAACATCATCCTTAAAGAATACATTATGTTATGAAAGTAAGAAATTATAAAATACAATGTTTGAATGTCTGTCAAAAAGAGCTAAAGTTAAAAAAAAATGTTTATCTCTTAATCACAGGTTTGCACTTCAGAAATATCAAATACTCCAATTCTAGATTATCAGTGTGTGTTCTAGAGTTGCATAATAGATATTTGTTCCTTTTCTTGATTCCTTTTTTCCACCTATATAACATTTGGAACTGTGTAAGAAGCGGTAACTTGTGATGCCATTATTTAAAACATTCTGTCCCTGATCGGACTCGTTTGGAATTTTGTAAATATGCTCTATGGTTTAAAAAAAAACCATTGGTACTAAAAATATGGATTTACAGAAACCACCTAGTGCATCAGAATCTACAGGAGAGGGCCTGACAATCTGTACTTTAAACAAATGTCCAAGGTCAGTACTTCTAAAACTTTAATTCACCAACTAATCATCTAGGGAACTTGTTAAAATGCAGATTCTGATTCAGTGGCTCTGGGGTGGCACCAAAAAATCTGCATTTCTAGCTCCCAGAGGATACCAAAACTACTGGTTAAGGACCACATTTTGAGTAGTAAGCTCTAGCTGATTGTTACCATCAAGCATGGTTAGGAAGTAGTGGTCTAGTCATTAGTTCTCAAAGGATGAGACATTAGCTTGCTTAGTTAAATACTTTGGAGTCAAAGTTACTATGACCAGTAATGAGGAGGAGGAGGAGAGGGAGGGGGAAGGAGGAAGGAGGAAGGAGGAATGAGGAAGGAGGAAGAAGGAAGAAGAAGAGACATACTGTTACACATACCCAGGCTAGGCTAGTCTGGGGGAATCAAATAAATTCTGATTGGCATTTCTTAGCTCTATAGCTTTCTATAACCTAACTTCTGTAGTAAGTTTTCTCTGGTTGACTGATAGATTGTGCTGTTCTGGTCGTTAATTCCTAAAAGACATCTTTATTTCCTTTCTTAGATTCCTTCACTCCACGTGTATTGAGAACATACCATGTAGATGGTCCTGGACTAAATGGTATTGGGAGTAAAAGTGATAAATAAGGCACAATCCCTACCCTTCAAAGTATGTGTAGTCAGTCTAGTAGAAGAAACAAGATATGAATTTGAATACCTTAATTCAAGGTAGGATGTTATATCATTACAACAGAAACACAAGTGCTATTGTTACAGGTATTCAGAGGAAAGAGAAATTATTTTTGATTGCTGTGCCAGGGCAGAACAAAGATTTGAACCAGGTCTGTCTGACTCATAATTGCCACACTGCACTGAAGACCAGAGTAGAACACTGGGGCCCCACCATCAATGTCATAGGACTCTGAACTGTCCTCAGGCAACCAGGGTACTGGCAAAGGTTTTTGTTTAAGTCCGGCAATCATGCCATCAGTCTTGAGGTTAGAAAGATAAACCTCAAGTTTCTCCTTGAAGCTAATTAATCAGTGAGTCTTAACAGTCCCTGTGGGATCAGTGTTGAATGAATAAATTTTCAGTATGTCCACTTAACATTCATTTTTCTACTACATATTCATCTGTTGACACCATCCCTCCAGAAAGTATACTTTTAAATTATATATCCTTTAATCCTAAAACTTTTTTAGTTTTAGTACTTTTTTTTAGCACATGAGAGAAAATTGATATGAGACAAAGTTGTCATGTGCTATGTGGGGATTGCATTCAATTTGTATTGCTCTATTGAATTATGGCCATCATTTTTTAGTCTATAACAAAAGACTATAAGAAAATAATATAAGATTACTTCTAGCATGATTCAAAATCTGCAAAACAAACAAATCTAATTTGCGTGAACCATTTTGACTTACAATTTTACTTTCACAAAAGGCTTTAAAAATAGGTTATCTATTCAAAGGAAGCTATCCTAGCAAGACAGATTATGAAGCAATTTACCAGTTCTATGACTTAGAAAGAAATTTTACTTTTATTCTGTATTACACACCTAATTCTAAAAATGGACCGTGAATAGTTCTGTGAAATATCAAATTGTATGTTTTTGTGTATGAAGAAACAAATATTTATGGTAGAATATATATCCAAAATTTTTATTGCAGAAAGGCAAGATGCCAAAACAACTTAGCAATATGATATATTTTGACAATGGTTGTTTATGGTTCGCCTGTATATTGAGATAAAACAGAAGGCATACATTTTTAAGGACCAATGCCCCCATTTCCTTCTCAAATTAATCTTTAGAGTTTTCTAAATTATAGACAGATAATAGCACTTGATTTTGACAGTGTCGATCAGGAGATTGTACTGTACCCATGTGTTAATCAAGCAAAGTCACCTACCAAAAAGAAAAACTATTCAAAGACCAATTCTATTACATGTATACTACAAGGGCTGACATATCATATTGATGGTCGGCAAAAAAAGTGTCATTCATACTTTGGAGCCAAGTCCTAGGACCACCTATCATTATGATGAACACTTACGTGACCTTAATATTCTTTAAAAATTAACAGAAGGAGCTCTTGTCAATGCTGAGGAACATGAAGGGGAGCAAAGTCAGGCTCAGCACATACTGGTTAAGGTGCTCAGAAGTCGTTCACATCATTCCCAGTAGATGCTTAATAAACAGCTGTTGATGGATCAGTTCTATTTAAGCTTTATGCTGTAGACACTCTTCCAGCAACTATATGTAAGCCAGGTCTTCACTCTGCTGCATGACCAAATACAGAAGGAAGCCTAGTCAGCTAAAACCCCTCCAACTCTCTGAATATGAGTAATGATTGGCCTCCAGAGGGATTACCCATCATGCATTAATAAAAAGAGCCCTAGACTTCTCTATGAAAAAAAAAAACAGAATTATAAACACACAGAAACAAACATGTAACTTTTAAAATCTCCTTTGCAAAAAGAGTCCCAAAGGAGAAATGTGGGGGAAATAGAAAATTTGGAGAATGTATAATCATAAGTATGGGTATTTCTACCATATATGCCTAACCATAGAGTGAATTATTTTTCCCTTAAAAGTTCTCCCTTAGCAAAGAAATTATCTTTAAGTCTATATGAAGTTGAAGTAATATTTGGAGGAGGTTTTCAATTGCTTTATTTTTAAAGAACAAAATTATTTGGGAAGATATATTAGAAAATAACATCAATCAATGGTAGTCATAATGTTTGTAAAGATCACCTTGCAGAATCAGTAATAAAAAAAAGGACAAAGAAATTTAGCATGAATTTAGTAATATTCCTTGGGATGTGATATCACCATTGCCACCATTGGATATCACTGTAAAGAAGCCTTTCAGCAATCAGGGAAACAGTGACTATCCACCCACAAAAAGAAAAAGAAAGTAATAACGCCACCATTATATGCATCTGGATTCTTGTAGCATATTATCATTATTTCAAAGTAGATTAAAGTGAAAACCATATTCTTAATCCGTAAAACTGTTAGGTGAATCCCAAAAATGGCTCCCATGATGATTTTTTAAAATTGCTGCCAGAATCGCATGTAAAAGTTTAAGTAAAATTATTTTGAAATGTGAGATTAGAAAAAAGGAATGTTCAAAATTGGTATTATTAATGTATATAATATTAAATATGTATATGTGACTATTATACTAATGTAATGATTTTTTCTACATCATTTAAAGTTTATATTTCCATGAGAGCAAGATACTTGCATGTTTTGTTTACTTTTGAACCCCATGTGCATCAGATAGTGATTGCCATATGGTGGGCATTCAGTAAATATTTATTGAATGAATACATATAGTTAGTTTAAAATTTTCCTTTAATTTTTTCATTAGCAAACTTCATTATGCTCAGAATATTATTATATTCAAATGTATATTGTACTACTTTATTTTTGCTGCATTTGAGGTGTGGATTCATGAAGGAACAAAAATGAAAATAGCTTTGTACTGATTAAGACCTGTTTATGGAGCTATCATTAATGACTCCATTAGTTCTTTTCTCAATCTCTCTTTAAAAATGTTAGTACCATCCTCAAAATGCCTGGGTTTTCTTATTAAGAACATACAATGTGAATTAAACCAATTGAATATATTAAGTAGAAAATATGTATCTTTATAGGCAAATATTGAAGAAGATAATGTGAATTCTTCAAAGTTTATTCTCACTGCTCTCTCTATTATTTTAACAAAGAACAATGGACTTTTCCACATTTGTGGAAGCACTAGCTCAGAAATAAGACTGTGTTATGGGTTAGGTCTATCTGCTTGATCAAGTTGGAAGGACTGCCTGCTGGCCAGTAAAATTAATGAAGTGAACCCACTCTTGGGACAACTTTAGGGAAGAAGAAAATATCCTGAGCTATAGTTTTCACACCAGTAATAAAAAAGGGATTGGAGTAAGTACTTTATAAAGACCATTTTAGCTCTAAAATTTCCAAGCTTCTAAGCTACTTGCCAGCATTTCCAGTGCATATAAAGTGAGATTCTTTATATAATTGGCTAGTTACGTCTTGCACCTTCAGCACTTACCCAATTTAACATTATCCTTTACCCTGATACAAATAAGTTCTATGAGTAATTTCCACTAAAAGCCAATCATTATGCAACCACCCTTACAAAAAGCCTGTGGCTTTCCCTCATATCGCACAAAGCTGTAAAGGGTCCTAACCACAGCGTCTTGCTTGTGCAATTTAGTTTTCTTGCCCTTCAGCATCAATAATTGTCACCAAAAAAAAGCAAGGCTGGATTTCCGGGCAGTCACTGAAATAGTGCTTTTTTTTTTATTATTTTAGCATATTATAGGGGTACAGATATTTAGGTTACATATGTTGCCCTTCCCCCCCTTCCCCCCAAGTCCCAGTTTGAAGTGTGTCCATCTCTCGGATGGTGTGCATTGCACTCTTTGTGTATGCATATACCGTCCCCTCCTCCCCCTCCCCCT